>NW_008825545.1:487330-549200 GCF_000699105.1 Pygoscelis adeliae
CAGCCGGAACCACCCATTTTTCAGCTCATGGCCAGGTTAGTTTTCAGCTCCTGCTTAGGCTTGAGGTTTGGTTGCACTCATACTTATGCCACCCATGGAAGTGGCAGAAACAGGCAGCTAGGGGAGATGAGAGAACCAACCTGCCTTGTTTGGCAACAGTATGGACTGGCACCCAATAAAGTGACTGTATAAACATGTCCTAACACGATTTGAGTAAAACACCTTCACTAGGTTTCCTACAACTGGAGAAAGAAAGGCTGCCTCTCACCTTGTCACAGACAACAAACAGACAGGCTTGCTGGGAGAGGATGTTATCTCTGCTCATTCTTCTTTTGTGAGAATAAACGCCTGCTTTTGTATAAGATGACTATTTTCAGGGTACCACATTTGCTTACAATAATGTTAGCATATTCAATTTTGCTCAAGTCGTGCAAAATAGATGTATTTGGAACATTTTCCTTTCTTTAGTTTTTGTTTCCATTCCCCATCTACGCCATTTACTTGTTCTTTTCCTCCTGGTCCTATATATACTTCAAAGGTATATTTTCAAAGAACAATTTCTCTCAGCATAGCTTGCCCCCCAGCTGTAAAAGCTTTGCTCACATATACCTCCCTTAAGAGAGATAACTTCTTTGCATAGAGCTCCTTTAGGCAACATCTGTAATCATGCAAACAGGTAGAACGATCCCATGTGGCGCAGCTCAAGAAGGAAGCATACACATCCTGCAAAGCAAACCCAGGGTAGCACTACAAATATTTATACGCCAGATAAAATCCATATCCTGCAGCTTGGACAGCTATAAACAAACGCTATCCAATATATCTTTCAAGTCAATCAACCAAAGAATTCACATATGGATGGATGGCCTGATTTGAGTTCACCCAAGGGTATGAAAAACCTGGGAATGCAATGAAATCAGCTCATCCCTGGGTTACTGACCACACATACCTTCCCTTCCTAGCACCATCCTGGCCTTTGAACAGGATCTCCTTGGCTTTGCGACCAAGCAGACCTCTCTATGGTCATTCCATTTCTGGATACTTCTGATGAAGCACTGGCAATCAATACCACTGCAGAGCAAAGACCAAACTAGTCCGGTTTCTCCTGTACGGAATGATATAGCTCATGCTTTCTAAAGATGCTGGCTGTAAGAAGTGCTAAAGGACTTCAGGGATCTGCTCCACCACCCCTGATGTCAGCTGTACTGTATGTTTCTGCTCGTTACAATAGAAATGGTATTGTAACCCTTTTTTTCCCCGCTATGAGTACCCTAAAGAGCCAAATGGCCAGTAGCCTATGGTGGAGACTTTTGGATGTGGAAGTGATACAAAGGATGCCAAAGTCAAAACTGTGACCTAGCTTTCTGTTCTTAGTGAGGGTCCCCTGGCATCCCTTGTGGTGTCCTCAGGACTTCTCTGACATGCAGTAAGAGGATCTCAGCAGAAAACACCTCAAGAAAGGAAGGTAAGAGGGTGTCAGAGTATAAATCCCCGTAACATTGCCCATAACAGGTACCATGATTTGTAAGGTCATCATTTCCACAGGAGGGGAAAAAAATATTTTTTTTTAGAAATAAAGTTAAACACAGCTCTGTGTTTATATATGAAAATAACCAGCCAGAGCTTTCAAAGCAACGCACACCTTCTGCCTCCTTAGTGCAATCAGCACCATCATTCTTACTTCAGGTTAAAAAAAAAAAAAAAGATCAAGAACAAGCTCTAAAAACCATGCTTTTTGAAAACATAGGTCTAGCTTTGAAGAAAACCGTGGCAGGTCCCTTCAGTTGTCTGGAAATTTCCAGACACACTTTAAAGAAAATACTAGCTGTGTATAAACACAAGAGTTGCAATGTTTCACAAATTCAGAAGTTCCCAGGAACTGTAATTTAATACGATTCATTTAACTAGTCACAAATTAAACTGATGCAATTTTAAGGAAAACCAGCAAGGATAAACAAGACTATTTTGTGTATCCCTGGAAGACTTCTGTTTACGAAGTCATTGGCTTGCTGACTGACAATGAGAAATTTCCTACCTAAAACTAGATATTTTTATGTCTTGACATTACTTCATGACATTGTGCTTGATCAAATTGCGTGCTGCAGTAACAGGACAGTAGAATATTGTCTAGCTGTCCAAAGGAACAGCTATTTTTAGATATAATGTCTTTTGCACGTACTGCATTAACTGAATCAAATAAGGTTGAGGCTTGCCTTGAATTTAGCCCTAAAAAATTATTAAGCAGACAAGTATTTAATTCTTAATTTTATCCTTGTTAAATCCTTTAATTAAATACATTAATTGAACTAAAGATTATTATAGAGATTTTTCTCAACTAATACATTTAAATGCATTAAAGCAGAGAGAAAAACAAAACAAGAACACAAGCTGCGCTTATAAACAGATTCATATAAACAGCATTTAAAAAGTAACACCCTGAGAGCACAGGGCATTTTTTCATGTTTGCTAGCACAAAAGTAACAGCAAAGGTTAAGTAAGAGGAGTGGAGGTGGCATATTCCATACAAATCAACACGTTAATGCAAACAGTTCCCATTTAGCAAAGCAACATACCAGTTCACCTAAGACAACTGCTTAAACAACATCATTGCTATCATAAAGCAAGAGGATGCAGGGCAGGAACGGAGCAGAAGTCCTCAAACTGCTAGCTGTGAAGACACCCGTAACGCCCCTGCAGCCAGGCTGTTCCAGCACCAAACCCAGGGGGATCAGCAGCACGAAGGCTTCAAATGGGCTTTTGCAGAAGCCCTGGTCTGAAAGCCATGGAGTGAACGCCCTGTGCAGGGAGCTGGGAGCAGCAGGGGCCACTACTGCAGCCTGCGGGGCAGAAGGGAGCTGTGGGGCAGCTGAGGTGAGGGGGGTGGCACTGCCCTGTCTCCCCCAAGGAGATCCCCCCAAAGCCCTGCTCACTGGGTTATGTAGGCTCGGAGTGTGTGTCAAAAATTATTTAGACCTGAAATGAACGGGGCCTCCTAAAATTGTTCGTTTATTAGCAATCGCACAGTTGCTACAGGCATAGCATTCAGAGGCTTCCCCCGTACCAACAAACAGCAGCAAGACCATAAGCAAGAAAAGCAGCAGAACAGTGCCCTTATCTGTGCCTGTTCACCCTGGTATTGTTCACACTGGTATTGTTCACTTGCCTAAAATTAAAAAGAAGGGGGGTGAGGAGGCAGATTTCACCGACTCCAACATCGGCAGTCCCATGAAAGGGCTCACTTTGGCCAGGAATCAAAGGTTTATGGAGACAAAGCTAATGTAGCATCCGAGAATTACACTAAAAATTATATTCAAACTCCAGCCTCAATGCTAGAGTCAATGCTGACAACTGATTTGCAAGAGTTCCCTCTAAGACCGTAACGCATTTCTTTTTCTGCGCGGGGACAATTCTCAGTTTTCGGTGCCAGACACAAGAAGAAACTTGGTGCCAATATTCTCACTTCTGTGAGAATACAGAATAATACCCCAAATGGGCATCACAACCTGCTTATTCTGTAAAATCCTGTGGGCTGACACACTGAGTTGAGAGTGTTACAGGCGTCCATCCACCTCTCAGTCCCACCATTGGATTAGGAGAAGGAAGAAACCTGTTACAACGTGGGTAATAACCAAGCAGTTGTACTCACCAACCTTTACAGAAGGAAAAACACAGTTTAGGCTGGTACCTTTGACAGAAATTTCTCAGTGAATCTCCTCCCTGCACCCCCCAAAATTGAGATAACCCCCAAAATTGAGATAACCCCAAAACTTCAAATTCGGCTTTAGTAGGACAAAGAACTGATGTGAAGCCCTATTTTACTGCACCCAGCTTTTCTACTCAGTTTCGCTAGGCTTGGGTAAACTGCTTTCTGCTTTCTCTTGATCTCCCCAGGATGCAGCAGCCCTTGCCAAAAATAACTACGTTTTAATTTTCCTTCACAATTCCCTTGTAGAGGTCTGCACAGTTTTAATGCTGTAGCATCACATATCCTTTTAATCCCTGCCTACACATTTTAACATTTCAAACACGATTATTTATAAATGAAAAGCCACCAGGGCTTTGGTGAGGTAAAGTGGTTTAGTGGGGACTGAAACTGGGGAGGGGGGAGAGGGGAGGGTGAGTCATTTTCTGGTTTTAATCCTTTACTCCTCTGTTTTGGGCTTTGTTATTAGCAGTAGCGCTTATTCACTTTGAGCAGGGCCAAGACAGCAAACAAGTCTTCTGAATTTGAAAGCCAAAACAATTCCAACTCCTAATTCAGCCGTGCACGCCTGCTCCAGGCTGTTCAATCCCTTGAGACCCCTTTTTGTAGTCTAGGCTTTTCCCTCCTTTAAGTGCCAACCCATCGACGGCCTTTGGCTGGGATTTTGTCCGCTCCCACCTGCTCCTGCAAGAGGGAGAACAGACTGGGACGGAGTGACGCCATCCTTAAGTTTTGTGCCGTATTCAGGGCTGGGCATTGCCACACCGAGCGGAGCAAACAGGTTACAAAAACTGTTTGCACAGACAAAGCAAGGCACTTGAACACCACCACCGCTCCAGCTAAAACACCACTTGGAAACAAGTTGCACTGCACACTGAAGGGGAGACAGCACTTGTTCAAAATCCCCTCTCCTTTTTGGTCATTGCCCAACAGGGCAGCAAAAAATTTGTCCTCCAGCCCAATTATACCACTCTGCTGATGCTGTAACAAAAGGAGAAAGAGCCATGACGGAAATAACAAGGTAACCTGCATCTCTAATGGAAGCAACAGCAGGAGGTAGAAAAATTAACTTCCATCACACACCATTTTTCTTTCCACTTCAAGCACCCTCTCCCTTTCTAAACACTCCTTCTACACACACCTTCCTGCAAAAAAAAATCTCTGAAGGCTGACCCTCCCAACCTTTTGCAGCTCCACTGAGAAACAACTCTTTGCCTTAAGCTATGACAGCTGGGCAGTGCCGGAGCCTGAGTCCAGCCTGGGAATCGAGAGCATGCAAGTTCCAGCTCTAGGCTTTTTAGGGATGCTTAAGTTTGGAAAAAGCCTTAAGTGTGGATGCCTCAGGTTCAGCTGCCATACCCATGTTTCTGTACCAAAATACTTGCACTCGGTTTCAAAAGTGTGAATATTCTCGAGCTCCAAGTATAATTTAGGACAACTAAGAATATGCAGAACCTCTGAGAATTAGAGTAGTTATTTCAGTAAATTAACTAGGTAGCAACTGTGAAAATGCTGATGTTAGACAGTATTTCAGCTTCCTGGGCTATAAATGGATATAATTTTTACTTACCTGACAGGTGTGTCATGAGAATTAGCTAATATTGACACTTTGATCTTTAAAATGCTTTGCCAAGTATTAATTAAGGAAGGATTACTTTGCATTTAAAATAGCTAGTATTGTCTCCAACCCTCTCCTAAAATGGTAAAGAATCTACTGTTTGTTTTTCAACTTATTCCCTAGGAGATAATTGCAGAGAAATATGAGAAAGAAAGACTGCCATGCAGATCTATGTTTCAAGGAAGATGAATGGATACCTCTAAATAAAAAATTGCGTTTTGTTGCAAGACTCTTCTCTCCTGTGGGTCTTGTAGCCAGACCTATAGACTTCGGTCAAATGTTACTGAATGTAGGGAGGAAGGACATCCCCACCCCCCAATAGACCACCTTTTTATAACTAACCTATTAATATTTTTTACAAGGCAGGTCTCAAAGTTAAGTATGAGAAGTTCATAACACGTTGCAGATATTCAAGTACTGCATCTACTAGTAAAGCGTGGCCTCGTTTCTCCATAGAGGGAAAGGTGCCAACATATGGGCAAAACTCTATTCAGTTTCATCTGTAGCCAGTGATATGAAATACGTCCAAAGCTGCGCGATGCTTTTGTTAGATGGGTCACCCATGTAGGCTGCTGCCAGAGAAAGATGGAGAGCCAAGGCTTGCCTGCGGAGCCAGCTCTCTCCCAGCCACTCTGCGCTCGATAATAAGGGTAGGGCTTTCACCATGGGCACTCTTGTCACAAAGATCTAGCAGCCAAGGCATGACATTTGGCCTTTACATGGCCCAGTGAATATAAACCCAGATTAGAGGGAAATAAAAGATTGTACTTGATAGCATATGGGAAAACAGCAGCATAAGTCTCCAAATAAGCTGTTCTTCACGCCCCAGAGAGATCATTATGCAGGGCTTTCCTGTGGTTGCTACTGCTGGTGGTTACAGCCTGACCTGGTGTCACAGGCTACTCGTGCTGGTAGTGCAAAGACATCTCTCCTGGAGCCGCAGTATTTTCCTCACCATCAGCCAGGCAACACAGGAAAGACAGAGCCGAAGGGAAAGAAAAAAGGACGGGACAAAGGTACTGGAAGAGATGCCAGAAAGCACATGCATGAAGATAGATGCAATCCCTGTGTAGTCCCCCCGAACACTCTTTAGGGTCTCAGGGTGACAACAGCAGAAATTCTGTGAGAACATTTCGCAAAGCCCATGTCTCATTCTCGCCCACTGCCCAAGACATGCAGAAGATAACTGAACAAATGTTACCCGGTGTTTCAGTGACTTAAGTCCTATGGATCTAAAGATGAGTCTTAGAGGTGATTCTGGGGACTCAAGTCTGATCGATTGTCATATCTACAAAATACTAGAATTAAGTTCCTTATGCAAATCCTTCATGATAGTCTCTATGATGGGAGACTTTTTCCCCTGTTCCCCTGCCTCATTTCATGCACAGCATAGACATTATTTAATGAACTAGCAACTCTTCAATATTTATTTTTCTCCTCATTATCCAGTGTGGCTCTATGCCTTATTTACCATGCTATCCAAATGCTGCTAAGAATTATTTATAGCATTCACGGTATAGGAGCCAAGTTCTTATAAACAACAATTAATTTTATAATACCCAGCTGGATCCTGAAACTAAGGTAGACATTTTTGGGATGGGCACTGTTTTTGAGCAACTCCTTTATAATCCTGGAAGTATCTAGGATGCTAAAAAGCATCTCCATACACTTTCCAGAAAGAACCTGCCTACCAGCAAGCAGAGCTTAGTGACAGCACATGACATGATGTGGTCCTCACCCTTCACAAGGGTGTTTGAACCAGGCTATTTACGGTACCAGTGCACACATTTTACATAAGAAATACTGTTGAGAACAGTGAACAAAACACTCAATGCTACATTAAGAACTTGTTCCAGGGATCTCTGATTACAAGATGTGCAGTGAGAACCTAATTTTGGTATCTAATTAGGGCTGGGTGTTCTTCACCCCCACCCGGTGCACTTTCCTGCCTGTGCTCTACTTGACGGTGCCTGCTCCTGATTCCCTAAGGTACACACTCCCCTTCCTCCTCCTTGCAGTCACTGCCTCAAGATTATTTTGATGTTTCATCAGTATAATGCAACACAATTAGCAGCTTATCATCTCCTCCAGTTCATTAGACATTTTTCCTAGCCTTTCCCTAAAGGGGAAAAAGCCCGCTTGCTCTCCCCATCTCCTCTCTCCTCTTCACCAGGTGAAGAAACACAGCAAACCAACATTTCACTGGATTCCTCCAGCATCCCAACGTTGGCTTTCAGGTCTATGAAAGGTCAGTCCAGAAGAGAAGGTCGGTTGGAAGAGAATGAGGACGAGGAAGGTTCTGCAAGTTTATTCCACTTTCTGGCTTTAAGGGTAACCAAAGCCAAAACCCCACCAGCTATCCTACCGAAACATTATAATGTATTCAAGCCCAAGTTTCAGATTTAATTTTTGATTTCGACTAAACCAAAAATTTTTAATAAATATCTCTGGATGCGCTACACATCAAAATGGATGATTATAAGTGGAGGTGCTGGATTTCACAGTTTCAGGGCTCTATCTCCAGTTTGTGATTGACTGCAGGTAAAGCCGCTGCTCCTCTTGGTTCCCATTAAGTGCTTTGTTCCCTCTCTTGGGCTCTGCTGACTTTTTATATGAGAATGTCTCCATAGACACTTCTGTGATACAAAACCAAAAGTAGATATGAAAAGGTATTTTCTCCTCGCCACATAAACCTGTTAATTTGGTATTACTGCAAAAATGCCAGCCAATGTGAGGCTAATTAATTTTTGAAAATTATTCAAGTTTAGAAGGATAAATATATAATTTTAATGTCAGACAGCTGCAAGAGCCAGGTCAAGAAGGTGGTTTCTACTCAGGAGCTCAGTCTACACATGCACAAAATTAAAATATCAGAAAAATAACATCTATTGCAGATCATATGTATTTTTACATCAAGGACAAAGTGCTAGTATCCATCTCTCCACAAGGATGTGTTTATTTCTCTGCCAGTTTCATGACCAGCTAATAATCACGTTGTCAATAGTCTACTACTCAGCTTCCTGAAATACAGCTCTACTTCATGTCTTTTATTTGTTTTCACACACATATATATGTGAAATGATATTTTAACTGGGCAGATATCTTTTACAATTCAACCCATACTCAAATGGTGCTCTCCTGCTAAACAGGCACTTAAAAAACTACAAACAAAGAAAACACAAATATTCTGTTTATTTCACAAAAAATGGGAACTGAAGATAACAGTACCTCTTCCCAAGTTTCCCAGGAGAAACAGTTGAAGATCGAGTTGGTGAGAATAATGTGAAAGTAACTCAAGAAAAACTTTTACATGTACAAACTTGTCATACACACGTGGAATTATTCAAGAAGTGCCACTGGCCTGAACAAGGTCACTCGAGATGTACTTTTAGGACCCTGAAGCAACTAAAGTGACTGGTCCCAGTAAATGCCTTCAAACTTTGTTTTGTTTTGTTCAATACACACCGGAAGGTTTTAAGGATTTGATCTTATAAGCCTATATAGGTTTCAAACTGGGCCAGATACCAGTAATGTAAAGAGTCAATGCACAGCCTAGTCTGTAAATCTTTAGCTTACGTACAATGTTGTCAAAACTGAGGATCTTAATTTCAAGCAACCCTGTATCAGTAGACAGCTCTATATAAACCAGACAGCATTTCGCAACATTCCTGCAGTATCTCACTATTTCAGTACTATTGGTCAGTTAGTAATTTTAGAAGGCAAGTTTATAAAAGCCCGAAGGCTAAAATTAAAACTGTCCCAGCCTGTTAGACATTTAAGACAGGATCACCGTCCTATTTGTCATTTAAGTCATGAATTCTGTACTTTATCCAGCATTTGGAAAGGCTTAGTTGACTGCTTCCAAACTCATCAGGCAGGCTCTGGGAAATGGAAGGTGAGATCGTGGGAAAAATGTAATATGAAAAAAATACTGGAACGAATCCGTGGCAGCTAGAAGTTCATGACTATCACTACCCTGCACACCAGAGCCACTCAAAGCCTCCTGGGGTATGACTTGCAGAGATATGGCTTTGCTTCACACACAAATAGGTACGTACATATACACATGTGCATGCACACAGTTAGGGAGTTCACATTATTATGAAATACAGCTAGGGAAAGCAATTACTTTAAGAAAAATAATGGGGTATTCACCAGCAAAGTAACAGTTTCAAAAGGGTCTAGAAAATGAACCAAAGCTCTTATTGTTAGAGAACTACTGACTCCAGGTTCAAAAAAGTGACCTCAAGTGAGCAATGATGTACTTAGCCTGGAACTTGCAGGCTCTGTATTTCACGCTAAATTGAATTGCCAATCCACAGTGCAATCTTCTACTATAAACTCGCATCTTTGGGGCAAGTATACAGAAAAATACTATATACTGGCTGCATTATTCCAAGTTCGACTAAATTCCTCTGGAAATGGAAAATATGTCCGCATTACAGAATTTAAGGATCCCCATGGGTATTTATAGAGGGGTAGTGGTTTTTTTTTCCTTTTAAGGGCACTTAGTGACAAGTTCATGTTGACATTTTTCCTGCAAACAGTTCATAAGCATGCAAATAACTAATAGCACGTGGCCCCATTAAAAGCATTTAGGTACGTATAGCCTACAGACCCATACTGAAAACCACATAACAGACATTTTATCTCTCTCACACATATGCACAATGATCAGATCCAGCAGTCTCGCCATACTAAAAGTGGTAAATTAGGCTGCCAATTTAGCATTATGTATAGTATCACCAATGTCAATGGTTTGCAAACATAAATAATTGACACATGCTGTGAAATACTTACATTCACTTTTCCACTAAGTCTTCTTCACTACAATCAAGTTATTTTCCAGGACAGTGTTTAATCTTCTTACTAAATAAAAGAAGGCAGCAATTAAAAATATATTCATATGTGTTAAGCTATGCTCAATCACCTTAAATTTATGAACTTTAAAATATTGATTTAAGATTGTCTATACTGTCCCATAAACTTGTAATTTGTTTATATATAGTCAATTTTATTACATTTTAAACACAACTTTAGCACACCATAACTTTCAATCCTGAGGCTAAATGGGGCAATGTTCTGTATTTCAATAGCTGCTTGGATAATAAATCAGATGGACAGTTGCTCACAGATGTACAACTAATTACTGAAGAACTGAGAGCTCAACTGATATATTACCAGAAAGAATGCCTGGCATTACAGATGGGGTATTGTATGATTTGGCACTCCTCTAGCTAGCGCTTTAACACACTCTTATCAATGGCAGTACTCAGCACCTCCCACGATCAAACATTTAAGAATGGAAGAGAAACAGTGTCTGTCCCTCTAGGGAAGGATAAAATACCGTCTGATATTCTTTAACATCACTGTATATGCCAGAAAGTGATAAAAAAGGGTTCATGTAGATTGTTGTCCTGGCTTCGGCAGGGATAGAGTTAATTTCCTTCCTAGTAGCTGGTACAGTGCTGTGTTCTGGATTTAGGATGAGAACAATGTTGATAACACACCCATGTTTTAGTTGTTGCTAAGCAGTGCTTACACTAGTCAAGGACTTTTCAGCTTCCCATGCTCTACCGACTGAGAAGGTTGGAGGTGCACAAGAAGCTGGGAGGGGGCATAGCCAGGACAGCTGACCCAAACTGGCCAAAGGGACATTCCATACCATGTGACGTCATGCTCAGTACATAAACTGGGGAAAGCTGGCCGGGGGGGCCGCTGCTCGGGGACTGGCTGTGCATCGGTCGGCGGGTGGTGAGCAATTGCACTGTGCATCACTTGCTTTGTGTATTCTTATTATTATTATTACATTATTATTATTGCTATTATTATTTTATTTCAATTATTAAACTGTTTTTAGCTCAACCCACGAGTTTTTCTCACTTCTACTCTTCCAATTCTCTCCCCCATCCCACCAGCAGGCGGGGAGGAGTGAGTGAGCAGCTCTGTGGTGCTCAGCTGCCGACTGACTGAGGCTAAACCACGACAATTGTTCAACACAAATGTGAAGATGACAACTGTCCTCAAAAAAATATCCCAGTGAACAGACATAGTGAGTGCTGAATGCCCCAACCTGTTTCTTACACACAATTATTTCTCAGTTACTTTTTAACAAAGCATGCGATGCCCACTCAAACAGTTTGCAGTGAATGCTGATGCACGCACTAGAAGATCACTGCATGGCAGTTCCCAGGGGAAAGAGACCCAAACACCTGGCAAAATCCACCACCTTTTCTCCAAAGCCATCTCATCTCAGCTGAACCTGACTTTGAGACTTGTGTAACATTGGCTCCCCAATGCTTTGTAAGACACAAACATCAGCAGGGTTTTTATTTTCCCTTCGTGTTCCTTGAGGCTGCCCAGTACTAAGTCAAGTTTGTTTTGTTAATGTTCGATGGGATTTAATTTCTTGTTTGCATTCCCCATATCTAGTTGCTGTGGTAAGATGTTCTGTAAGACATACATTCATCTCTTCCCAGGGAAAAGCTGTTTGAGGGAATCTGCACCCTCACCGGGTGGCGGATGAACATGGATACTCAGCAAAATTGTGAGATGAGGGACATGGGAGAAGAGCTGGGTGAGATTATTTAGACCACAGCTGCATGATACGGCCTAACTGGAGAGCGTAGGCTTGGATTGGGACTGAGGGAAGTCATAGGAGGGGAGTGTAAGTAAAGCAACCAACCCAAGAGACAGACAGATAAAAGTTTTAGACTTCAGGACCAAGGGAAAGGGCAGATTTCTTTCTATGTTTTACTGACAAAGGGAAAAACAAGTCTGGTGCAACTTAAGCATATAAAGGAAAAGGAAATACAGAAGTAAAAGGAAGTACAAAGGGATGTGAAAGATCACGATACTGTCAACAACAGCCAAGAAGGAAGGAGGTGGAGGAAGTCAGCAAGAAAACAAGACTTCATCCCGCTGAGGAGTTCCCTTTATACATCCAAGTTGCCTCTCTCCTTTAGAGCATTTTTGCAAGCATTGCTGAACGGTGATTTAGGCACATCTTACACAGTTGGTTCACATCTCAACTTTGCAGATGCAACAACTGACATGTGTGGAAATTAGTATTTGGCTGAGCCTGCAAAAAGAATCGAATGCTGTCAGCCCTGACTGTTGTGTCCAGCCAGTTATACCTCCAGTAATAAAGGTATGCCCCTTGCTAATAACATCAGAAATTTATTTATTGGGAAAACAGGTTCAACCATAACCCAGAAACTGGCAGAGAGTCATCGGACTACTTATGTGTCAGTTCTCACATGGGTACATCAGGCATTTTAGTCTGTAGTTGGTAATCAGCTGTGCCAGAGCTACCAAACTGTACTCAATTTTCTGTGTTATAAAATAGGAAGCCTTTTTATAAAAGGCTTGGGACACCAGCCAGAAATCTCACTCACTGTCTCCCTATTTATTCAGACTGAGTCATCAGATTTTCCAGGTTTCTCCACTCAAATGGCACGCTGCTTTGGCTAGGTTTAGATGGACACAGGTGGTACCATCTGTCACAAAGCTTCGTGGTTTTGTTTGGTTTTGTTTTTTCCTTTTACCTCCTGCTCGTAGCACAACAGCTCTTTTTCAGTATCTCACACTGGAACACCACGAGGACCTGGTCTTTCATGGTATGGGTTTGGCCAGCTGGCCAGTCAAAATGGACTGCTTGAACTAAAGGAACTAAAATACACATTGCTATCGCAGGTCCTCTGACAGCTGGAGGCTCTTGTTGCAGACTGACCTGAAGTTAAAAGTACTCAGATGACACAGGGGAGTTGTTCTTTAAAGCTGACAGAAACCATGAGCACAAACAGAGCAAGTGGGTAGGGTGATGCTCACACAAGCTAACTTCAGTCTAACAAGGTTGATCTTCCTGTTTTTTCTCTCTCCGCTGGCTTCACAGAGAGGGTCCTGCCATGCATCACCTTCTGGAGGAGGAATCAATCTTCCCTGAGCTGCTTTTTGGAGGAGACTCCCTCTCCTCTCCATAACCCGCAGAGGACAGCGGGGAGATTACTGCCATTAGACTACATTTAGCTCTTATCCTGCCCCATCCCAATCTGAACGCACTTAACAACCCACCTTTCATATGACACAATTTCTGCCTTTCAAATCAAAATACTCCTTTAGGACAAAAGGACGAAGACCACCATGGACATGTCATGCAGTTAAGAACATCAGGACAGCTCAATAACCCAGCCAACCATAAACAACCTCCCCATACTGTAAGTGCCCTCTCCCTCATCAGGAAGCTGCACCTCTGTATTTAGGATGAATGTCTCAGATACCATCATTTCAAAAAGATGATAAACTCAGGCTGATCAGTTGTGTCCAAGTGCAAAATTTTGCAAGTGGATAATGTGCTGCCCTGCGCTGTGGCTGTCAGGGGGATCGTGGCTTCCAAAAGCTGCAAGGAACAAAGCATGTCACTTGTCCTGTGGCGCCTAAAGCCGACGCTGCCATAAGTACGAGTAAGAACATATTGAGTGCTTTTTTTTTTTTGTTTGCTTCTAGAGCTAAAAACAGATCATAAACCACATTTCTTTGAGGGAGGCTTTTGTTTGTTTGTTAGAAAGGGCAGGCACTGGGTCAAGGATAGAAAGTTGTACCATCCGGTTCCCACAGACCTTATTCCCCCGAGCCTTCAGCTATATGTAACATATGGAGCAGATACTTTTCATATAGGCTTTTATACACCCATGGAACTTTTATCCGGCTGTTGAGCTAACAAGCACCGTGCACTTGATAGGATGGAGCACGTAGGATAACGCTACATACTGCTTTTTTGAGCTTAATTTTGAAAACGGATCTTCACATTTCAGTGCTGGGAAGGCTACGTTACAACACTGAGATCATGTCCATATGGAAACAGGATATAGAATTTACTATTAAAAACTTTAGGGTGATATCAAATGTCAGCTTAAGACTCTAAACATTGCAGTGTATTTACATCTCTAATTAAATCTGTATCACACCACTACACTCCAATATCTGGCCAACGCTGTACCTTCCCTCACCTTCAGCTCTCCAGCTTACATTGCTCTTGGTCATCTCCATTCTGCCCTCTCCACCTCCTTTCCTCAGAGACACCCGCTCCACTTCTAGCACGTGAACTCCAGAGTTTCATTACTGACTTCCTTTCTGTCTCCTCCACTTGGCTACCTTGGGCTTAGTATTGTTGTTGTCTTGAAGCTGCTCAGCACAGCTCTACCTTCAATACACTCAAATCTGATACTGCTTAGACTCTTTTTTTTTTTTTTCGTTTCCAGTCAATCCCCTATCCTTTTGACCTCAATTTTATGCACTATGAAAAGACCTTGACCAACTCTGTGCAAAAATTAACAGAATATTAAAATAACAATGGAAGTGTTTAATATTGCCAGATATACCTCAAAAGAACAACCACTTTCACTTAGCCCTTTCATTTTGCTCTTCCTGCAGTTTGTGGCACAAAAAGAAAAAAAAAATTAAAAAAAAAAAAAGGGAAAAAACCACACATGCTGGAGTTTTCTATTCTTAAAATTTAACAGTCTCAGACCAAAATCTGAGTTTTACAGATACACTATAAGAACGAAGACCAGCATAACCCAAAACTGAAACCCAAAAATTTGTGCTCCATTACCCTTTCTGAATATCCTTCACTTTAGTCTAAGGAGACTAAATACTTTATCTCTTTATAGACTTTTCCAGAGAGATTTCTTAACTACTGAATTAAACACACTAACCACAAAGTACTTCTTTCTCTGCTGTCCCTTCTGAGCAGTCTAGAAATCCTACCTGTTCTTTCAACAGTATTTCACCACTAAGTTCAAACAGCAAGAACGCTACCCTGCCAACAGGTTGAGATCCAGCATCTCGCATATTAGGGCAAGAATTGAAGCAAGCATCGGTGGAGGAGTGGTGAGTAGCACTTTTTCCAGCCTCTTCAGATAGTCATTTATCAAACTTTACAATTGATATTGGACAAAATTGTTCCCTGCCTTGTCGCTCACGTAAGGCAACAGGGCTCCTCTCTGACTAGCAAGGTGCTGAGCCAGCACCGAATGCTGATCCATACTTGTCAAGCTGCCTGGCCACTTGGCATAAGGATTTAATCCAATGCAAAGCAACAGAGAAGCAACCCCAGTTTCTCAAAAGCTATTTGAGAAACTCTTAAACCTCACTTCCTCGTCTTCCAACACCATATTTAGCTTGGTAACTTTACAAGAGTAAGGATACCAAGAAATCATATCCATAATTTTTAAGCCTTTGCAGAAAAAGCTATTTTAGAAACATCCTCAACTATGAGGCATAAACATGATGCCTGATAGTGAGCTGTAATACAAAGAATTTTACTGGTACACACTTGGGATGGCCAGTATAACTCATTGGTTTTTTGGCTGCAAATTAACACCACTGTCCTAAACTCATACCATAAAAGCCATGCTACACAGTAATTTTAACTATATTGGTTACCTGTGAATGCTAAAATAGCAGATAGGAGAGGTAGACTTTTTGCACAGTAATGGTTCTACATTTTTTTCATCATCAAAATGAAACTTTACAAATCAGATGTAAAAATGAACTCCAGGTTGTCTTTAGTTTAAGCACACCTGCAGTGATCTTGGCTAGTCTATGAGACAAGCTCAACACCATATGCAAATCAGAGAAGATCAGAATTTTTCTATGTATTAGGTGAACCAATACACATTAGAGATATCTCCATATATTTATTTTTTATCTCCAACTTGAGTTCCAGAGAGTTAAGGTGATAAATTCAAAATCATAAACAGTACAGTCTATGCCCATGACTCTTCAAATGCCATTTGGCAAATTGTTTCGAAATTAATCCCGTGAGAAGTAACATATCACAGTACAGGAGGTTTACACATGCCAGTGTAGGTGTCTCATCAAATGTGGTAGTTTTTATGTACGCAGTACAGCCAAAGGAAGAAGGTAGGCTCTTCCAAGAGGCAATGGAAACTGGGCTTCTTTCTCTTACTGTTGGCTAGAGAGGCATCCCAGTTGCTCATGTTAGGAGTCTGATTTGTTAAAGTGAATATCCTCATTATGATGGAATAACATCTTCTTAATTTTGTGCCCTCTGGCTAAAAAAGATTCCGAAGTTAGTGAAAAACTCATCAATGTCTTTACTCTTATATACTCTGCATAAACATAGAGAGACAGTAAAGAACCTCTCTTCAGTAGCTTACCAGGGTCTTTTCAGTCCTTAAGATGACCACATACAGACTTTCAACAGCCATCTTATTGGCCTTTTCGTCAAGCACTTTGCTTTCTCCACATCTATCAGAAGACCAGAGCGGACCTCTCGGAAAGTTGCCGAGGCAGATCTTTCATTTCTAACTCACACAGCTTCCGGAGTAATAAAGGCTGCCTACAAGCAGGAACCCAATCTCTGACTAGTAAGTAAACATTTGCCACTTATATTCTAGCTGAAGGTTAATCATCAAGTAGTTTACAAAACACGTGCTACTTTGGAGACCAAAGGAGAAATCCTACGGTCACTGAAGTGAGAGTTTCCACAATGCCAGAATAGCTGTCCTGAACACGCATGTGTGCGTTAATGCGTTCACATAGGAAAAGGCTACGGGAGCAACCAACACGCTCTTATGCAATGCCAGAAACTACTCTCACTTCCACTGCGATGAGCCTGTGTATTTAACTAGCCTTGCTCAGTTAAAATACATTTATATGTATCTACCTTTGAAGAGCACACCATGCCCAAGGTCCCAAACAGACAAGCCTTTATTGTCCAAGGGGCAGAGTGTAAAATGAAATGCTCTTTGTGCTTACTGTTACTCTCTCGGCTGGCTTTAGACAGCACTTTCTCAGCATGTGAGGACATCCATTTTTTCTCTGAAGCCTCCCCCCTTGCTCTGACAGCAAACGGGGCCAAGGTCAGCCGCTGTGACACACTGCCTCCATGCAAGGGGCCTATTTGTGCAACCCGGTGGTTTCCCAGCAGCGCAAGACACTGCCCACGTCATGAGCATCACCTAGCGCAGGTGACAGGAGAGAGACCACCACTACACAGCAGAACAAAGTTTACTCTTAGTTTTCCAGGAATTCAACATAATATTGGCACAGCCAAATTTTTAAATTACCCAAAATTCAAAATTACCCAAAGCTCACAAGTTCAGTTTTCCCTTCACTTTTGTATTCCTTCAAAGTCCTAAAATGATATTGCTGTTTCCCTCTGGTCTCAATTCTCAGATAATCCTCTTTTTTTTTTTTTCTCCTTTGGCTTCTGAGGGCCAGGGAAGAGAAGAGACACGGAGAGAGGTATACTAGAAAATGAAGCAGACTGCCATCTATGTTTGTGCTGACTGTAAAAACCAGTATAAACACAGATCAGTTAGACTGGTTTGCATTCACCAGCAGTTTTCAAAGTACTGAATTAGCTCAATCATTTCAAAATACCAGTAAGTATTTCACTGACAAGAATTATTAGGAATCTTGTGTTGTTCTGGTGATGTGCAGACTTACAGGTAGCTCTTCGCTCGCCATAAAATATTCTACAGCTGCTGCTTCTACTTAAAACAACCCCAGAAACACCAACCAGCTCCCTTCACAACACACAGCTGTTAACTACTAACTAAAGAACACAAAAATTCACCAAAATTGTCCTACGACCATTACTGTTCGATCAAGGTAAATTGTGCGACATCCAAGGACACTGCTTCAGAGCCTCATACCTCAAAAAAAGAAAATCAGTATCTGCTATATTACATTCCCCCTTTCATCTTCATGTCGTTGAAGGCATTCCACAGGCAGTTTTATTTCTGAGAGCACTGATTTTCAATCGATCTGCTCTGGCCTGGATTTGAAATAGGATACTACATGAAATTGGATCCTGGGAGCCTCAAACATGCCCAGGCTTGCACAGGAGGTTAAACAAAAAGAAGGTTTTTTAAACACAGGGTGCTAGTAAAACTGATTTTAAAGTGCCCTCCATTTCTCTTGACTGGAAGTAATATATTACCTCTATAAAGTCTTTTATATCAAGCTCTTGAAATTCTTTATTATTTATACAATGCATTGGTGCACACCTCGCCTTAGAAATATGCATTTTAATAGTCAACCAAAGTGATCCAAACCACCAGGGTAATCAAGACTGCTTTAAAATTGGCTTCGATACCTTTCCCCATACATCTGCCAAGCTACGGCCCAGTCCTGCAGTCTCTTCATCATGTAGTCAGTGGGAGTACTCGCACAAGAATTTGAAGGCTTACTCCCTAAATTACAAAATGCAGCTTGCCTTATTGGAAAAGGAGCAGGCATGACACTGGGAGTGCAAAAAAGGAGAGGAAAAAATGCTAAGTGTAGGAAGGTAAAAAGGAAAAAAGATCCTTAAATGAGGAACAGGGCACGGATGAGAGAGAGTAAGTGACATAAGGAGATAGCAGCAAAGGACGGTGTGGAAAACAAGAGGAAAAGCATGAAAGGATGGAGAGCTTATCCTGAACACTGTAGCGCTTTAATGCATTTGCAAGAAATTGAACAGAGAAGAAAGTGCAGGAGGAACAGTTAGAGATAGCAAATTGGAGTGGATAGCTAAGCGCTTTATTTTTAATTTTTATTTAAAAAGTAAAAATCTCCCTAAGTTCAATTTCCATTCCTTTTTCGTCCCCCACTGGGATGCCAGTTCCTCTGGAGCAGAGTATGAGATGCTGTGAGGACTCCTGGCACGGCGAGCCAGGCAAGCCTTGCCAGAGCCCAGATGGAAGGATCGGTGAAGTTTTGGGTGCCTCCTTTGATTGCGACTGATTTGTCCCAGGATAGCCCATTGCCCTGCAAATTTTGTTTCTTTTGCTTGTTTCTAAAAGTGCAAAAAGGAATCACTGCAAAGCCCGTTTTGAAGCTTGAGTGATATTTCATCTTCCCAACTGAGAAATGTGTGAAAATCAGAACCTTCTCATTAATACAACAGTGGCCTGGATGTGCCTCTTGCTGGCCAGATCGAAAGCATCACAGCAATCCAAGTTTAAATACCAGGGACGCCTCATTTTTCCATCAAAACCAAGGAGCAAGGCAACTCTGCCTAATTATCAGCAATATAAGAACACTGGCCTCCTTCAAATCAGGCAGAAGGGCTCTTCTCGTCTTCAGTGCCTCTCAGGGAATCAGCCTGATCCCCCTTCCCCCCCCCCCCCGACCCTGGCTTCCTCTGTGAGCTGTCTTCCTAATCTGGAATCCTTCAGAGCTGGGAACCGGACCCCCTGCCTTGATTCCCATCATCTACACCAATTTATGTTAGCAAGCCAGACCAGCTGGCCGCCTGCACACCCAAGGAGCCCATGCACCCTGATATTGTGCCCTTTAGGAAAAAAAACCCAACAAAATCAAACCCCAAAAAGCACAACAGTCTAGCAGAGCTTTGCCTGCCAGGTTAAAATTTGCTCCCTGCCCTGTGAGCCTAACCTACCTGCTGCTGATGAGCACAGATACTTCCCTCGGTGTAGCTGCTCTTCTGGTGGGCGAACCCCTCTTCTGCAAATAATTCAAAGGTATTTCTAGGCTGGGGGAAGGGTGCCGGCTTATTGTTTCTACTTCACTAGGAAAGATACATATGTTGGTTTTTTTAAAAAAAAAGAAACCATTCCAAACTGCGATAGGAGCTGGGCTTGGGCTGATACTGCCCTATCTTGCAGAGCAAGTCACAGCAGGTTCTGTAATTGCGGGCTCTGCAAACATTGATTTTACCCCCCCGCCACAGGACCTTAACTCGCCCGGCACTCCCGAGCAGAGGACTCCTGTGTTTGCAGCCGCTGGCATCGACAGGGAACGGCCGGGCAAAAACCCAGCTGATCCGATGGTCCAACCAACTTCAGTTCTTCCCTGGCTAACAACCTGCTCTTTTTTTTTTTTTTTTTTTTTTTTTTTTTTTTTTTTCATGAAACCTCTTTCTTTTATGTTTACACAGGGCACGAGCTACGGGAAAAAGTGCTTGTTGTTCAGTTCAAGCACCTTTTTTCCCGCCAGCGGAGGAAACCGCGTTTGGATTCACACGAAGGGAAAGGCAATATTTATAAAGGAAGTTCCCACACTTCCTCTTCAAACAAATCACTCCTGGCTGCTTTTGCAGTTACAGCCCTACCGTGAAGAGGCGGGGGTGGGCGAAAAACCATCAAGTATATTATTTCCTTTTAAAGTCACTTGCCTCTGAAAAGGCAGCTTCCAGAGAGGAAAGAGTTAAGCACTCGGAACAAACTGTCAAGTTTTCAGTAACTAATTTACTCTTCCTGTAGGCCTGGA
The DNA here is from genome assembly GCF_000699105.1 of Pygoscelis adeliae. NCBI lineage: Eukaryota > Metazoa > Chordata > Aves > Sphenisciformes > Spheniscidae > Pygoscelis > Pygoscelis adeliae. The sequence goes on from NW_008825545.1 coordinate 507,898, forward strand.
GGAAATCCACAGCCGCCACAAATATTCCTTGCTCGTTTCAATACTACTCTTTGTGAAATGGATTTTAATGGCCAAGCAAAGCGATCCAAACCACAGATGTAATTAAAGCTGCTGAAACCGGCTCCACGAAAGGCTGGGAAGTGTCCCGTGCCCTGTCTGGGGGTGGCCGCCGTGGCGCAGGCCGGGCAGGGCAGCGGTGACACCGGGAGGCCTCGTCCTCGTCCTCAAACTCGCCTCGGCACGCCATGTTGCTGCTGACAGGACGGACCCTGCTTGCTGCGAGGGCGACAGGGCTTTTAAAGGATGGAGATGTGTGGCAGGAGACAGACAGAGAGCCACCAGCCCCCTGCAGCTGGTGCTGGCAGCTGCCTGTGCTGCCAATGACCTGTGCAAACCCGTGCGGGACCTCTGTGGAGGGGATGCTGCCCTGGTCTGGAGGAACATTTGCTCTCGCCCTGTTTCCATCCCATGTCCTGCTCCCCGGGTCATAAAGCAGTTCAGGGTGCGACCGCTCTGCCACCACAAGCTCACTTGTTTGTAATGCTGCAGTGTTAAAAACCTCTCTTATCCATGGGAAAACTGTATTTGACAAGCAGTATTTCCCTCCACACACAACGGTTAAAGTCTGCAACACTAGCGTAGGAAGCAGAGAGATTTTTTCTGACAATTCACGGTAAACCAGCTTCCTATTTGAACCGACGTACCTTAATTTCTTCTGCGGTGAGTCAAACCACTAGTCTGCCTGAAAGGTCAGTAGTCCCCTGGTATTGAAACCTCTATTAGACCCATACCCAGCAAAGGAAGAATAAAGTTTTCCCGAAACTCCTATCCAAAGTGTGGGAGGATGGAAAATAAGATCGGCATACCTTCCTGAAAATAGTTCTTGAGATAAAAGATGTGATTGCTTTGGCACTAACTTCTCCCTCCTCCTTCCCTCCCCTCCTCAGCCACGCTGAGGTGTGAAAGGCTTAGGAAACTCCCTGTCCCTACTCCGCATTTTTTTTTGTGTTTAATTTTAGATTAGAACACAATTAGATTGGGACTTGATTAACCTTTCATCCAAAGAAAATCCTGTACCTTTGAGTTACTAATTTCATTTGATAACAGCTGCAGAAAACTAACTCCATTTTTTTTAAGTTAAATCATTGCCAAATTCTGTTTTCAAGTGCCAGCTGCCCAGAATAAGGCTAAAGAACTTCCCAAAACAATTATATTGAAATTATTAATTAAAAGCACTTGGAATATTATGATTAAAATCGATTAGTTTATGCAAAGAGATCTACAAGCCCAAAACAGAGTTACAGCAAAAGAAATTATGAGGATGAATAATTAATACAGCTCTTCATTTCCTTCACCTCGTGCGCCAAGTAGCACAAAAGAAAAGTCATTAATATGAGTGGATCGCAGAGCTAACAGAGATCATTACACATTTATATCACTAAACTGTTTAAGTGGAAAGTTTGCAGGGCAAAAAAAACCCCTGCAATATTAGGTTCAGAACAAACTAAACTCCACAGTTTTGTCCATCTGGATGAAACAACAGAGGAAAGGAAACAAAAGAAAAGCAGAGGTGCCTGTTAGGCTTGTTTGCTGTAGGTAAGCAGCAAGATCTGTCATCAGCTGTAAGAAACAAGGTGCTTCTCTGAAACCTCTGTCTTCAGACCTGCAAGTAAGATTCATGAAAGCAGCTGGCCTGACTGCCCTCCCGTTTCTGGAAGCAAAACACCAGGGCTTGACCAATTACCTCCACGTGCTTACCATGAAGGCATGTGCTTTAATATCCACACACGTGCTTTTTCCTCTCAGCCACCGAAAGAAGCATTTTTCCAGTCTGACATGCTACAGGTAGGTCCCCTGGCAAAGCACATTTCTTCTTCAAAAACCAGCGGTTTTGGTAAACAATGTGCAGATTTCCTGGGGATTACCAGAACTACATATCTCTTGTTAAACAGTGCTCCAGTGACATAAGATGATGTCAACGGAAGAACAGCGTAAATCATTCATTGCTGCACAACTGAAAACTTAGCATGTGTTAATTTATAACATTCCTTAACTCAATTATTTGGGTTGGAGTGGGTGGGAATCAGTGGGGTAAAGTGGGACAAGCAAACAGTCGCTGTCGTCGCTGGTCTGACACTACTCTGCTTTCATCCTACTTAACCATTTCCCTCCAGCTAAACTTTTACACCATTTCAAAGAAAAAGTTGGATTTGTACATTTGTTTTTATTTTCAAAAGGATTCAGAGTATCTCTCCAAAGAAATGTCAGAGATTAAAAAAGTACCTGTGGTGGGAGAACATTCATTGCCTTTTAAACGTTGAATTACAGCAGAGAAGTTAAGAAATGAGGTAGGTGTTTTATCAAAGAGCTTCCTGAATGCTCTGTTACCAGCTCCTCTGCAGTGAGACGACAACAGGGATATTTTCACACTGTGAATACACTGACGCTGCAACACATTTCTGCTCCAAATGGGAGGCTCACCTGCCTCCCTCAATACAGAGCATACCTTCCCCTTCCCTCATTACATTACTCTTGCTGCCCTTTTTTTGGTGCTTTTCCCCCATAGCCTTCTCTATGTCCTGTCTGCTGAAAACAGAGAGAGTGCAGCCAGTAACATTAAACTTGAACTTTCTACCTCCTGACATTAGCGGACTCAAAAAACTAGACAAAACAAGCTGTCCCATTTCTAGACATTGTCTGTGCACTGATCTCAGAATCAAAACCCTTTCTGGTCATGAATGATAAACGATGCGACTTCCTCCACGATAAACGATGCAACTTTCTCCAAACAAAGCTTAGCCAACTGTGTCGCGCAAAGCCTGCCTTGCCTTGCCTGGGACTGTCTCGTACATGGATAAAGTACAGCCATGAAACTCATCTTCAGTTCTGAGGGCAACTGTGGCTCTGCACAGAGTCCCAGAAGAAGAGTACCATTTGCCTAGTATTGTTTTATGGCTAATCGTCCCTGCCTCTCAGCTAGTACTAAAGCAGTTACGTGGCTTATGGAAGCGGTTTGTCGCTGCTAACCTGGGAGTATCTGCCCCATGCTGCAAGGCACAGTGTGGACAGCCTTAGAGAAATGGGGCTCCAGTTCATACCCCGCGTGAGCTGCCAGACCCATCCTGCCCTGATGTACCCATCCTGTTGAGTACAACAGCAAGGCAGGGTGGCAGGTTCCCAAGAAACCAGACCACTCACCAGTGGCTGAGAACAGGCTTATCTTTCACACCATTTAAAAATGGGAAATCACATTTATACAGGTCCAGCCTCCCAGGTTAGCTTCATTTGTTTCGCTGAGAACGTGAAATACACACAGTCTTGCCAGACATGCCATTTGCAGGACTGGGATAAAATCCTGATCTCTTTGCAAATAAGAGGTAAAATCCTGAGATGCACACAGTTTCACTCCCTGGATCTTCACGCTCGTTTCTCTCCTTATATAAAGGGAGCATTGTTGTCTCACAGGAATTCACTTTGCAGGGTGTGAAGTACCTCTTAGGGTACTGGAAATGAAGGATTTTCCATCCTGGGAATGACCTGCCTTCCTTACAGCACCTCTGCTTGCTGGGTCAAAGCAGAATTTTGCGCTCTTCCCAATTCTATGCCTTCCACCAACATGCACTGCCTCCAGCCCGTTAGCACATACTTTTCATGTATTTCGAACAGATGAAAGATTCGAGATGAATTACGCTCCGTTTCACAGTCAGCCCCATGCCAGGCACAGTGTTATGACCACAGACAGAAGAGCCCATGGATGTGCTTCATATGCCCGTAAAGGTTTGCTCTGCCTTTGCACTGATAAAGTACTTAATGGGCAACACTGTGGCTTAAATACTCCCTAAACAATTGGCAGTAACCGAGTAACTAGAAACAAGTAGTTTTGCCTCTAATTACGGGGTGTTATATTGCAATGAGATCCTGGGTGAATGTGACGGTTTCCCCCCCTCTGTAAAGAAGCTGCAGTTTTCTCAGTAGTTCCTCTCTGTAGAAATAGCATGCTAAGACACCGCTCGTGATACGGCCTTGTGCTGTAGGACACGCAGCAGCACCCCATGGCAAAACCATCTCTAATTGGCATGCCTATCTGCCGATCTCACCTCCGAACTCACGGAACAAAAGAAAGCATTAATCCACATCTTCAAGAATTCAATAGTCATTTAAGCAGGAGGTCAGGTACCTAATGGGCTGTCAAGTTCAAGCTGTCTATCCGCCAGTCTTCCCGGCTCCCCAAGTTCCCAGGCCTTGACTGACGGTCCTCGGCAGCTGGGTACTTCGTTTTCCTGCCAAAACACTATGAAGGCCTAAGCGCAGGCGACTGCTTTGCAACTTTAAGTTGGGAAGACATACTCTGGCTTCACTGAAGGAGACGGAAAAAAAGCAGCCATGAAAAGGTACGCAGCAAGGCCTGAGAAATACACGAAGGATGCTATTTGTCCTGTATCACTAGCACACTTTAATAGAACATAAATATACTTTCAGATGTCTGCATCGTGCTTTTTGATCCAAACCTTACTATGATTGCAGTAGGTTTAGGATACCTCATAGCAAGGATAATTGTGTGTAAACGCTGCGTGGCACAGATAAAGGTATCGTGCATGGTTGTACACATTTCTCAGATCTTTTTCAGTGCCACAGGTTACAGAGTGAGTTTGAAAACTACAGCTTAGAATGCAGAAACATTGCTACGGCTCCCAGAGATTTCCAGGAGGTACACAAAGAGGAGGGAGCCCTTTCCAGATTCACTGGGACACGGCCTGCTGCGCATACTTGCTTTTGAACAGTCTCGTAAAACCAAAACATTTTTTTCCAAACAGATCACAGGTCACGTAAGCTTCCCAAGGGATATATTGGTTGCAGATGTTTTCATGTAATAAAATATTCCACTCAACTGCAGTATTTCTAACTGATAATGCTAAAACTAAATTACCCTTGTCTAATGGTTATGTCCCCAATGTACTCCTTACCATGGTAAACACTGGCTCATTTGTTACTGTTTAGCCAACATATTTAATTTTTTATAAGAGCATGCCACAAAGACAATGTATTTCAAGTTTGCAAGAACTGCAACATAAATTTGAACTTTTCAAAGAAAAATACTTAAAATTAATTTTTTGCATATTTGTAGACTAACTTATACCTCCAAGTTTCAGCATTACCATATCAATTTGCATTTAAAAATTATCTCATTCTTTAAACATGAGTAATTTTAATCATTTTCCAATATTTCACTCTTGAACTCAGAATTATAAAAAAAAAAATCAGTCCTTGATTGTCTGAATGGTACGGGGCTAATAATGAAACATTCAATTTGGTTTCCTCCTGGCAGAGTTGTTAGGAAAGGAAAGGTCGTTGTGATGGTATCTCTAAAATGATCAAGTAGTTCAAAACAAAAATTAAGAAAAAAAAAAGGGAAAAGGGGGAGAAGGAAATGATTGTGTGTTTTCAGAATATGCTTACAGTATAGCAATAACAAGGACAGCTATGATAAAGGAAAAAAAGAAAAATTGAAAAAGGAAACAACGTTTTACAGTCTTCTACTGTAACAAGGAGCCTCCCTCAAACCAGAGAAGCTTGTGCTGTTGTACTGTACTATGTTCTCTTTGAAAACTAACATGTCAGCATTTTTATTGAAAAGATTAGAGCACTAGGCTTGAGACATCCATTCCTCTTTGCTCTTCATATTGGACCATCATGATCCTCCCACTTGGGTTTCAAATACCGTCATTAAAAACAATGGAACAAAGTGACTCTTGACGTGATATCACTGTTTCTATATTGCTGCTTCAAGGATAAAGTCAACCCGTTCTAAGTATGTTTTAGAAAGACTGGAAACATCACAGGGGCAGAGCGTTCTCTGAGGAGGGAGATGTAAACTACTTTAGCACAACTGGCGTTATATCAAAAGTAGAACCTGTCCATTTTTAAGAAAATGTGGAAATTAGTAAAACTTGGAAGTAGGATGTTTAGACTAGATTAAAAAAAAAAAAGCATTCTTCTCCAAACTCTACAATGCCATGATCCAGGTATTCACTCCTTTAATGCTAATGTTCAATGTTAAGTAAAATATTGTAGCCTTTCTGAGCTAACTGTAATCACCAACCTTGATAAGCAATTTTTGCAGCTATCAAATTCAAATGTGTGCTTGTGCTTGGTAAAGTAAGACAACATCACTTTGTATTGCTGCAATAGTCAGAAGCATGCTTTAAAGACTCGCTGTGGTGGGAAAAAAATGGGAGAATTTGCCCCCACCCCCCATCCCGACTGAAAGGATAATTTAATCTCCAGCAAATCACTCTGGGAAAAATGTTGTTCAGATTGATGGAGATGCTTCCTAAGCACAACAGGGCTGAATCTGACCTAAATGGCTCTACAGTGTTTAGAAGAGCTGGACTTTGCTTGGTTCCAAGCAATGCGCCAGGAAAGCTTTACCCAGGGGACATTTTTACCATAATCCTGCTAGTCTGCCTACCACTCTACTTCTCATCATCTATTTGATTAGCCATATAGTTATTCTGGGGCTGATGCGGTAATTAAGATTGCCAGCATGTACGGGAGGCAATAATGGTTCTCTGATGGCTCCGGCATTAGGGAAGGAGGTCATGCAGCACATGAAACGCTAAGCAACAGCCCTGCTCTCGTGGCTCAAGATAACATCCAGGATAGGAACAAAACACTGCATTGTGACCAGTCACTCGCTTTCTGAAAAAAGTGCAGTCCAGTTTTTCTAAGCAGATGCTCTCACACAGAAAACAGAAGCCCAATCTTCTGATATTCAAAATTTTTTAACTGCTTTAGTAGTTTTTAGGGTGGTATGACTAAGCAGCAGTAAGAGCAGTGGTTGCTGTGCATCAGTGACTTGAAAACATGAGTCTTGCAAACTCAAATGCTCCTTTCCTCTTTCCTTAAACAGCCTCTAGCATGGTAACCACCAGCAATGTGCAGACGTAACTCCTTTGAGATCCAGCATACTGGGAAAAGGACTAGCTTTCTGGAATCAAAATCACCTGGACTCAGCAGCAGACCTGATCTGCCAGCGCTGCCCCTGGGAGCTGTGTTCCTGCTGGTCAGCAGGACACTGCCCATCGAGCACCGGCTACCACAGAGCCTTCCACGACTTCCCCTTTTCCCTTGTTATTTTTGCTGGCTGCCACAAAAAAACCTCAGCTAGCTGACATTACTCCCTGGGCAGCAAATCCCTATTTATTTTAGTGCACGCATAATGTGGGTAGCAGCAAAAAGCATAAATACAACAACCTTGAAGTTCATCTGTGGGAGGGGGTATAAGCAAAGCAAAACTCTTGAGAGATTCTGCAACTCCTGACACATATATGAACGTAGAGCTTGCAGGGTGAAAGATTATTATTTTGAATTCATTTTTGGTATGTTTTGCGATATCTTTGTGTTGCCCTGGTTGCTTAAGGATAGCACCCAGAAAGCATAGCTAACTAAGATGCCCAACAGTGTCATTTGTTTGTTGCTGATCTGCCTCCCTTCCCCTGCCCCTTTATCTACGCAGTCAATATCATATCCAAAACCGCACACTGGCTTCCCTGAATGTTTTATTTTTCAAATAAATGCCTAATTAACTCACCCTTTATTTGAAACCATCCTATGCAGCAAAATGCTCCAATTAAAAATGGAATGTCTACTAATTTAAGCCCAAAGGTTCTGTTAAGACAAGTTTCACGAATTCTAAAAATAGAAATGCATTCATAATTTTTTCCTCATTTTAATTAGGCTTTTTTTTTTGCCTCAAATTTAAATATCCCTCTGCAGTATCTTCAACTGCATTGCAGTAGTAGGAACCCCATGCACAACACAAGAACCATAAGATGAAGGATGATTTGCCTTTTTAATTCTTCCACTCTGAGAGGATTGTAAAGTGGAGTCATGCATTCCACAAAATAGAATTGTTGCAATTAAATAGGAGAGACTTCAGAAAGATGGGACTCCCAGAACCTAATGAAACTTCTGTTGATTTGTGTATAGAGAGATCTTGGTCCTTCTCTAATCTATAGTCTTAAGTGACATGGAAGAAAACAGCATTGTGGCAGTCAAGGTGAAGGTGATATAACTAATGGTATAGCAGCCAGACTAAGGGCAAGTCAGCTCGGAGTGAGCTGAAAAATATGCTCTATGGGGCTCTTTGAAGGACATTACTTATAGCAGTCACAGAATGCAAGGTCATGCTTCTTCAAATACAGGTTAAACTTGTAAGGTGGTGAACTAATCTGGAAAGCACCGACTTGAAGAATGACTTCAGGGCCACGGTGAGCCGCAACTAAAACTCTGGCAGGGATGCAGTAGCTTAAGACGATTAATGAGACCTTTCAATGCTTGAGCTAGGGGAAGACACAAAGCAGAAAACATCATTGTAGCACTTTAGAGGAGCATTATTAGGAACAGATGAAGCTGAGGTTATCCAGGGCAATGGGGCAGTAAGCAAAACAATGCTAAGTGGTAGTCATGGACCTGCTGCCTGCGTTGCCTATGCCAGAGCTGAGCTTCCTCCTGTTACTGCTGGCAGAAGTGGCAATGGGAGGAGGTGCAGGAAACCAGCTCCTCCCAGCCCTGGCCACACTCCCTCTCTTCCTTCCCTCTTCCACAGTTGGGGTAGCAAGCCCAGATCTTCAGGGTGAACTCATTCTACCCTCAGTCCTGGAGCAGCAAAAATTCGATTTCTCTTACATTGCTGAGATGCCTGGGACTGGTTCTGTCACTTCATACAGCATTACTGAAATGATTACAAGCATACACGGCCATGTCTGGCATCCATACTGCACAGAAGATGTTGACAAATTGGAAAGGATTCAGGATGGAGCTGCAAGAAGGATTCAGAGTCAGGAAAAGATGCCCTAAAGCAAGAGTCAGAAGTAATTCAGTCTATTTATTTTCACAAAGATAAAGTTCAGAATGGCTTGATCACAGTCCATAAATACTTACATTAGTGAGAGACATTTAATAAAGGGCATAACAAGATGCAGAGCTTGAAAAATGGAACTTTCAGGCAAAATTCAGGCTAAAAATAAGGTGGGAGTGTTAGAAATGAATGCAATTAAGTCACTGGAACCTTTTACATTTGCATACAGTAAATTTGCCGTCACCTTTAAAAAAATTGAGATTGGATGTCTTTTTAAAACGATATTGTCTAACTCAAGCAGAACTTGCAGGCTGAGTGAAGTGGTGAATTTCTGCAAGTGTATAATACTATAGCTGAGCAACCTAGATGATCATAATGTTATAAAACCCATGAGCATGTATTTATTTCTTGAGTGGGCTTACAAAATCCAGTTTTTCCTCTATCTGCTTTAAATGAATACACCAGCTTTGCTGAACCCAATCTGAACTTCTAACTTGAGCCTTCTGCTGTAGAAGTGATACATGTCCAGTTTCCTTCTCTTCAGACACTTTGAAGAAGCAACCTAAATACCGGAGACTGAGCGCAAGTGAATGCAGTGAATTTGAAGACAAGACAACGTCTGTAAGCTTTCAAGCAGCTCCCCTAATCCAGGAGCCTGAAAGCACTGGCGTGCTTTCCAGGGGCATTTCCAAGCAACTTTGGATTGTTCCAGCATGTGGGATTAGGCAGAGGGCAGGGGCTTACCAGCTAGAGCTTCCTGACCCTGGCCAACCCAGTTATGCTAAGCAGGACAGTATGGGAGGTGTCTTGGTATTTAAACACTTGTTGGCCACCGAACAGGTAAATAGTTTCACCAGGAGTGCGACACAGAAGAACTGGGCAAAGCAGGATAGCCTGGATATATCCAGGTTTAAGCTAGTTAAATCCTATACCTTTGAAATCCACTGCAAAATTACCACACACTTTAATAAAGGTGTTAACATCTCAGGAGTGATATTGTGTAATGGCAGCATTTCCTAGCAGTCTGTGAGCCTTAGGAAAGATGCCTTTATGTGGACAGGAGACAGACTCAAAAAAGGCACATTCTCCCCTCCAGTTCAGCTCCTCTGCTGAATTGTTTGCAAATCCGTAGTCCGTCCTTCTCTCTATCACCATAAGAGGCATTTACTGTTTTTATGATCTCAGGATGGAAAAATATTAATCAGAAACAGCAGCAACAATTTCTTTTTCTTCTCAAATCTGTGTGGCATTAAGTATAATTACATAAATAACTGGAATGGCAGAAACAGACAATTGCTGGCTTTGTATGGGTATTGGAAAAGATTATATTGTTTTTATCATGTCTCTCAAATAATGGGTATCTTCCAAGTCTACTGTCAAGGAGACTGCTTGCTGCTTTAATGCTGACATGAAAATAATCTTGTAAAAATACTGAGAGAGGGTCTTTCCACATACTTTCCGCCAGGAAAGATTACTTAAATAAAACCGTTTAACCTGCTTTTGACCTAAAACCGAGTTACATAAATGTTTTAAAAATTACTTATCCATCTTAGGTAGATAAAAGTAATCTAGTGAAGTCAAGGATAACATAAGGAAGTCCCTTAATGATGGTCGCATTCTCTGCAGCCTCTATTAGCATATGATTTTTCTGCTGGCAAAGCAGACACAAATGAACTGCAAGAACACAGGCATGGGATAACTCTTCCTCTTTGTAAAGGACTGGAAAGAGACAGATACACATAAAAGAAGAGTGAAAACCTGCAAAGAGCTCCTAGAAGGGGAGCCTCAACTATTTCCCCCCCAGTTTCTCAATTACAAACATTGCTATACCTTCTTTTTAAAACTAATAGTAAAAATTACAGAGGCCATATGGAAGTTGAATATGGAGGATGTGTCTACCAATACCTAAGCTAACGTCATCCCAAAGTCAATAAAAACAAGTGCATAAAACACTTGTTCCAGATTGCAGAACAAATGCTCAAAACCAACTGAGACAAATTATACCCAGTTCAGTGTGGATGTGCTAAAGATACAAAGCGTTACAGGCACCCCACTGCAATGTGGGCAAAGAGGACAGCGTGTTTATCAAGCCTAACAAAGGCTATCCTAGGAAGGCAGACAGCAGCTTCATCGACCAAAAGTCCCCGATCTTTAACATCCTGGGTTTGTTGGCAGTGAGAGCAACCGCTCTGCTCGGTGGTGTGTAATGAGAAGAGCTTCCCGGGCGTCTCAACTCTCCTCCCCTGCAATTAGGATGGTGATGCCAGATGCAAGTTTGGAATTCTTCACCATTTTGTCTGACAGCATAAATGTTATGTTTTCTCATGAACTGAACTAGTCATCTGCTCTGCTGCACGCTTTTGCCACCTGCTTATATTGGGCACGTAGGATGGGATGCTTGTGTTTCAGTGACCGGAGCTGGCATGTATGTAAAGCTTTAGCTGCTACAGCATTATCCAAACCTTTGGGGGTTTTTTTTGCTGATCAGATCACACTTTCAGCATTCCCCTTCCTCGCTTTAAGGAAACAGTGCCTATTCTACAGACCCAAACAACAGCCATGCAGCCCACAGCGGTGTGCTGGAAATAGTTAGGATGATGTTAACATTGTCCATGCAACTCCAAAGGGCTGCAGCCACCCCAGGAGGTGTTTCCTGGCCATATACCTGCCCAAATGCTGCAGCACTGAAGGCTGAGGCCCAATACCATTTTTTCCACACATGCAGATCATTTTCCCTTCTACTTCCTTTGGGAGGGTTGTATTTTTAAAAAAAAAAACCTCATTAATAAATTCGTAATCTCACCAACCACATTATATTTCCACCTCCTGAAGTGTTAAAAGAAAAAACAAACCAGCTCTTGATACTTCTGTCAATAAAGAGCACACTCAAGATCAAAGGAATAAAAATGCTAATTATGGTGCACCCTGTAACACCTCTCTCCCGAGCCAAGTGCTCTGATTAAGTTAACCATCGTGCTAATTATAATAGCGTTTAGCACAGCTGGGGCCAAAGAAAAGCCACCTTCTACCAGAGCATGGTTACCAGCCTCAGAACGAGATCAAGCATATTTATACCGCAATAGAAACTTGCCTACAATCCACAAAGTGGCCACTGCTTATTTTAAATACTCAAAACCATGTTCAGCTTCTTTCACCATTCAAAAAAAAAAAAAAAAATCGTGGGCATTGAAAAGAATTGTTGGGTTTTTTTTTTTGTCATGAAAAAAATGCTGGAGTCAGAAGCTTATTGCCCAGAAATTAAGTTACTGGCTCCTAAGGGAATGTACAGCAAGATAACACATCTTTGCAATTTAAAGGGGAGCCCACTCTTCTGCCTTTTCTCAGTCAATACACCACGGCTGTGAAGTATGCTGGTGATGAGAGAGGAAGGCCACTGTATTCATTTAAAATGGAATGAAGTAGCATGCAATTACTGGCAAAACCACCTGCCACATTTCAGCAGCACATTTGGATAGAGAATGGGGGTGATAGTACTGGTGAAAAATGATGGTTGAGTCTAAGTGAAAGTTAATCCTCCATACTGATTCCATGGAGGGAAAAAAATATAATAAATCAATAAATCCCTGCAGCTCAGAAAATTGTATCTTAGTGGATGCTTACAATCCTTGTTGAACATAGCATAATTGGAAGAAAGAGATTTTTAAACGGTTATGTAGTTATAACTATATCTTCCATTCATCACTTCCATCCTTGAAGAACTCATCAATGTTTACTGGCGGTACCTTCCGGTGCACCTGGTTGAAGGATAAGCACTACTTTCCACGAAGGAGCTAAAAGGTAAGAAAATTACCTCCACTTCAGTATCACTCCTCAAAATGGCTGTTTTGTACTTACTCAGCCTCCCTGAGACTTTGAGTAGCAGCAGATGTGCAGACTGTTTTTCAACATGAAGTCAACACTTAACTCAGAATTAAACAAGTCATCTAAACACAATGATGCAACTAATGCTCCTGAGTGGATACGTACTTTCCAAATTCCAGGCATGTTCAAAGTACTCCTGTTTCACTGTACAGATTCAGCAATCACTGATGCCCTTGTTGTGGGGCACCTTCCCATTCACTTCTCATGTATTGCATTGGCTCACTTAATTATACACACACACACGCACACACACACACACATATATATAAATTAATAAATACAGCGCCGTTTTATGTAAACTGATAATCTTCATCTAAATTCCTTACTGCTTTGATGGGCTGGTAAAGGTTTAAGTGGCTTTAATCCACTGTCTGGGCGAAGAGGCTTATTACTGCTCTGGTTTGGAAGGGAGAGAGGAGGGGTTCTTCAGAGGGAAAACCCAATATATTGGCTGAGCTGTTAAAGAAGGTCAAAACCTGGGAACAGCACCCCTTGAAAGGGTGAAGACTACTGATATCTTGTTGCCAATATCATTGTCAAGAAAACAAGTATCATGACACCATGTAGCATTAAACCTCTTGGACAGAAGTCAGTGCTATTTCAGGGGTCTGCAAATGAGGCTTAGAGCTGTCCATGAGGGATTTCAGTCTGTCACACACATAATAGAAATATAGCAATACAGTGAAGATTAGGGCATTTGAATCCTCTGCTTTTTCACTGATGTCCTTGGATGTGTGACGGATGTGTGACCACTTAATGGAGTACAGTCCCACCTGCCTCCTGCCTTCCTGGGAGTCACAGATCCTTCTAGATGTGGCTGCTTCACTCCAGCACCTTGCTCTGCATCCCTTTGTATGGGTGGGGGAGATGGGCATGGGAGGAAAAACAGGGAGGGAAAAGCAATGTCTCATCATCTCCCAGTCCCTCCCTCTCTCAGCTGCTAATTGGCAATGGCCAAGCCCTATGGAAAGAATCACAGTATTCTAGGGTGTAAGCAGAGACTACAGCTGGTCAATAGTAATGCATAAGACCGGTTATTTGGCTGTTAGGGTACTACTCGTTGCTGTGTACATTTAGGGTGACAGTACTACTTCAGATTGTGTATATCTTTCACTGCTTAGGTAAGCTCAAACATTAATTCTTATTTACTGTTTGCATTTAATGCCAAATTAATTTCCACTCTATGCATGTATACTTCCAGGACAGGTGGAGAAAAGATTATGCAGTAGATACTCATGTACCACGGCGATGTACAGAATAGGGAAAAAATGGTGGCATAACAGAGGAAGCAGAAAAGTAAATTGCATACTATAACATTAAGACAGATAGTTTCCCAGAAGGACTTTATACAGGTGTTTGCCTTACCTACACCCAAAATGTTCAGGAATGACAGGTCACATCCTGCTGTTACCTCTCCTATAACCCATTCCAAAGCACTAAGAACCTGTCAGTAGAAAATGCAAAGCAAACTAAACAGATCTGCCTAGTTTCTTTTCCCTGAGTTTTATTACAACGCTGCTTTTTGACTGAGAAAGAAATGTTGCTGTAAAAATCAACACTGTTATATATTATCTAATTATCTTTGTTTATCATAAAGTAATCAGGAGCTATTAAAGTATGGTCACCAAAATATTTGGATTTGTCTGAGTTTTAGAATATTAGTTACACAAACTTTAACTCTTGAAATAATATCACCTAATGATATGTGCTTCACTTGGGAGTTAAACACTTAGAGTAAAAAGCTGATGTCTGACAAATTGAGTAATTTCACATTGAAGTAAATTAAACGAATTTCCCAGATGTTGCTATAAGAAGAGACTTGAGGGGGTGAAATGAAAGTCACTGCTGCTGCATTCAGATACTTACCATAAAGTTCCCAATAAGGAAACGTTTTAAGAGGAAACTGCGAAAAAAGGAGAAATCAGAGGTGGAAAGTTTACAGTCCCACTGCCAGTCTTCATCTGAGCATCTTGTGGCTTTGTGTCATTTCACAGGGAGTGGTCCACATTTGTGTATGGGAATTGTTGTGTAAACACTAGAGTGAAATCAGTCTTGTTCAAAGGGTGTTGTGTAGTCAGAAGGAGCTGCTCCTCACTTCCAGGTGAGGTGAAAGAAGATGAAAAACAAGATTTGCAGGCCTATCTTTAATACTAGTTAGTTTTCAGTAGTTTGCTGTGGCAGATCTCAAAGTACACCTAGGATTTGGAAATCCCAACCTCCCCCTTTAAAGCAGGTTTTCCAGTACTAGAAATACATATAATTGACTCGGGCAAATGTCAAGAGCTAGCAGCATCCTTGCATGAAAACCCTCAGGAATACCTTTCCTTCCCTTCTTACCCCATTACTGCCACTCCACTGGAATAACATCTCCTTCTACCATACCCCAAATTGAGTAAAGAGCCCACAAGTTTAGGAGGATAGGGAGGAAAGGAAGTTTACAATCCCCCCCTTCACTGCTAGATCCCAGAGAAGCCTACACGCTCACCTCTCTCCTCTATCAGTTGCAGAGGGAAGCCCACGCGCTGGGTGCACGAGCACGGCACTGCCTACAGACCAGCCCAGAGTGTTCTTCCTTTCAGGGTGATCATGTATTTTCCATATTCTCTGCACTTTTCTCTCTCAGCAGTTTCCTCATCCAGCTCTTCATCTAGATTCTGGCAGGTATTTGGGTTACTATTCCTTCTAAATGCTGGAGATGTGGAAGAAAGAAAATGCTCTCCATATTTGACTCCAGTCTTCAGTATCACTCACAGATCAGGATTTTACACTATGGATGCACAAGACCTGTTCATATCGGAATAATGAAGCTGGCTATGCTCACCTGTTCTGTTAAGGTAGCCATTACATTTTCCTTAGCCCCCCTTTTTTTGGGGGGGCGGCATGTTTCACTAAATTATCATCCAATAAATTAGAAAAATTATTTTCTTAAAAGCAGTGATTATGTCAAGTTCATCCTCTTACTAGGATTACAGATTTTCTACAGTTTACTTGGAAATCTGCTTTAAAGCACAACAGATGTCAACTTTTCATGCTAGACTAACAAGAGCATCTATTCCATTCTCATCTGGTGACCAAAGCAAAATATCAGAGGGAAGAAAAGAAAAATACTTGAAAAGTACAAGGGGGTCCAATTTCCAGGAAAAAATAATCCCCAAATCGATAATGGAATACCATGGAAGAAGTAATAAAGAGTTATAAAATCCCAAACCAACAAACATCTTTGATAGTCACGTAAAAAGCTCAATATTTTGGCTAGACAGTTACTGCTGCAACACCGACTTCAGATTCTTGGGATACACCAATTTTACTCTCTTAACATTTGAAAGATGGGTAATTTTATAGATTTGGTAGCTACAAACAGAGCATAATAAAATAGATTCTAAACTTTAGACGTATATTTCAAAATGTTTTGGTAGGCAGGTTGACAAACTGCTCTATAAATACCTTTCCTGTGCTTGGCACTGCCTTTCTTTGGGCATGTCCAGTGGTGTAACAGTAACAGCTAAACCACAATGCTGGAATATTACACTATCCCCTCCCTTAAACTGCAAGAAAAAAAAATAATTCTCTGACCAACCCCCCCTTTTTAAAAATATATAAGGCAGTGAGAGAAAACTATTCCAAATGAAGCCTTTACCAACACCTCCAACTCCATAAATATCAGCAATCCTGACTGGTATTGCAGGCCCCTCCTGCGAGATCCAACTGCAGGCCAATACTCATTTGTTTCACATTGCTCAAGCATAAACACGAATTACGGGGGTTTGCAGCTGACTGTATCACGCAGAAGTGGGTCACTCCAGCGTTCCACAGAGGGACGGAGAGAAGCAGCCAAAAACCTCCATTCTGCCACCCCCCTTTCTCTTTTTAAGATTTCAAGAACACGCCTCGTACCAAAGGATCCAAAATTTATCCAAATTGAAAATAACTGCTTTGGCCCACTTTGTAAGAAAGAAAAGCTAACCAAGTAACAGTGGGTACACCAGCTCTTTCTCCACAATTCTCTCTTAACATGTTTTGTCAATGAAAGAAACCATGTCATTTCCAAATATTTCATTCCAGTACAGCAGTTCAGTACAACAGACACAAGCCATTTTCTCTAACACAACCTGAAGCTGAAAAAGAAGCGTTTTTGAACAGGAGGAACACACACAAACATGCAGAAAAGAAGTAAGACAGAAGAAAACAAGACCCCTAAAACATTTCACAATACTATGAATCGTTTTGTTATCCTCAAAGTATGCAACAGTGGTTATATGGGTGATTCACTCTTAGTGATCGTTTGAAGTGCCAATAGTCAACAAATTTAAGCCATATATCAAATTACTAATTTCTGACATTTTAAAGCTCTTAAAAAAAGAAGAGGACCCCACACATACCCATTTAGGATGTTATTGCACAGTCTCCTCCTCACTGTTGTAATTTATAAGGGAGGAAAAAAATCCCAAAGGAGGATGGCACTGAGCAAAACTGAAACCCACAAGTACGTTTTCTTTTAATAGCACCTTTTTTTGGCTTGGGTATGGATGTATTCCCTTTCATATTCCCCTCTGAAAGCTGCTATGAGCACACCACCATACTGGATGACAAGGTGACCTTTCCTTGGTGAAAGGAAACAAGAAAATTTTGGTCTCTGGTACCAAGACCTCTAAATGCATTTCCTTGCTTTTGCTAGGCTATACAAAGTTCATACACATAGAGGAAGGACATTACTTTCAGATAACAGAAAAAAAGAAGGAAAGCAAGAACAAAAATTGAAGACTTCAGTGAAAACTTTAGTCTGGACAAACAAGGGACTCATTTTTACCTCCAAAAAGGTTAAGGTCACCAGACTAGCGCTCACAATTTCTTACCACGGGGACAAAAGACTACACCACAAAGCCAGTAGCGCCCGTATCACAATTGGCAGCTGGCTTGAAAATGCTCAAGTTCAATTGACGATGAAGAATGAATTACCCTTATGTTTGAACAAAAAAACCCCAACCTGATCTCACCAGGCCAGAAGCACAACCACATTCCAGGCGCGATGTGTGACAGCACACAGAAAGCGAGTTTCAATTTATTCTGCGCATTTGAGCACACACAAAAGCCTATATGGTTCTCATTAAAATAAAAGATATCTCCAGACTTCTAAAAGAGCACAGAGTGATTTAGGTTCTTAACTCTCATGCAGAAGAAATAACTTACCCTCCTGTTTGTTGTGCTTCCTCCTGGATCTAGGATTTAAGTCACCTGTACTATTTTCATATCTATAAACAACCACCAGTGGATTAAAGGTCTTCCCTTATTCCTTCCACTCTTTTTTTTTAATGGAAATTTCTTTGACAAAGAGCAACAAAGCATTCTCTCTGAAAGAAAGAGCACTGCAGATACACACCACTTTCAGCAAGGACATTCAGATGCAACTCCGCAGAGTTTACTTAGATTAGCTTAACAATGTTCTCAAAAAGGAGCTATAAACCTTTCATGAAGGGTAGCTTTAGTGGTGGAAGAAGTTTAACAAGCTCATTCATTAATGACCAGTGTCTTTGGGGTGCTCATTTGGTGGGCCTTCAAGGAGCAGGTGTTTCTGCTGCAGCTTTTCTCCCTGCTTTACATAGTGTCTGGCACCTTTGCCTTGCCTGCCAGGCCAGCCAGCGAGCTGGGCTCATCCACCAGACTGCACCAAAAGGACAATTATGCACTACAAGACAGAAGGAACAGAATATCTGACAAAAAGCATTTGCAGGATTACCTTTTTCTGCATTCACAAGCTTGCTCTTATGTATATCCGTATGAAAAAGTGATTGCAGCATAAGTACGTGCAAGGCAAATGCGGCGTGAGATGTTTCATCTGGACTTCATGTAGAACCAATTCAGGCAAACAGTGAAGTACAAAGAGTTCGAAGGACAAGTGAGAAGAATAAGTATCTATTTAATATCGATTAAGAAAAGACACTAAGGAATTAGAAGAGGGCTACAATTAAGAAGGTCTAATGTAACCACTTTATTTCGGTGCTTAGACCCCTACCTGTGAAAGGTTTTCCTAGCTGGAACATCACCACGCCTCGCAGAGGCTGCTGCTTGCATTTGAAAGAGACTATCAAATACATTTTGAAATATTGTGCAAATGAGTCAGAAGGGGCTGAGAGACAAAAAAACTAGGAATACAATGAATTAAACATAACTAAACTGCACAAAACAGAAATCAAGAAACAGTCCGTGCATCAGCTGTAGGTGTTTATGGAAGAAAATTGTGTCAGTGTTCGTCGTGTTACAGGAAGCCTTCTGGATTGATTCGTGATTAAAAGGGAAGCTTAATGCACATAGCTACTTTAAAATTATGTAGTTACAATTTAGGCAAACTATTGTTTTACTTTAATTAAAAGCTAGTAATTTTATTACTTTGCACATAACATGAATCTTGAAAAAAACCCTATGAAATTACATGAAAATTTTGCTTTCTCATTCTACTCCCCTCCAGCAAGCTTAATTCAAATGCTATTACTAGGTTTTTGCTGATGTATCATCTAAAGGCAGGACAGAAAGGACTGAAAGAAAGTGTTTGGCAAGAAGGATAATTAGCCCTAGTTAAGTCAGAAGCTACCAAGAATTGCACTCCTAAATATTAAAGAGAACATTAACTTAGTAACAAATTTCAACAGGAAGTATTTTAGTGTTTGCAGCCTGCAACAAAATAATTAAGAACAAAACACATTATAATAATATCAGTTCTCACTGGAACTGCTTTAATGGGTACTTTTTGTTTGTTTCTCTAACAGGATAAATATCTTAAATCTTCAATAGCACTTATGTGATTTATAAGACTGAAGAAAAAAAATATGTAAATGAAAGTGAAAGGAAATGCCTGGCTAGAATTTGTCTCACCACTTAAAACATCCATTTTTCATTAGGAGAGCCAACAGCAGTGCCAGTGGCCACATCACCTCTCATTAACTCCAGAAAATTATTTTGCAAAGTAAGAATGCCCTTGCGAGTGACAAAAATGCATTAGGTCTCTCCTCAGGAGTTACATATGAACTGTATACTCCAGTGATGCTATAGGAAATCTATACTCTAAGAGACAGTCCACCACAGCCAAAGGCACGCCTTGCAGCAAAACAAAAAAAACCCAAACCAAAACCAAACCCACAAAAAAAAAGCAGCAAGTGTTAACTAGCAAACAAACTACCTTGGAAGATGTAGGAGAAATACTAAGATACTGTGCTGACCACAGTAACACAGTTTTTCCATCCTGGAGGCTGAGCCCTGGCTCTGTCGTCTTTACAGCCTTCACCTCCATATAGGTTACTACAAAAGGCAAGTTGCATTCCAAAAGGTAGTCTTTTTCTGTCTTCCCCCCCAAAAAAAAAATGAAAGACACAGCATTGCTTTCTCTTCCCCTAGCAAATAGCTCTGAGCTGGAATGCAGAATAAATGTCTCAGAGACTCCTCTGTGCTGGAGGGCTTAGCAGAAACCCAGCAGTCTCAATATAAACCAGATGTGTCACAACAAGTTTTGGGTGGAGAAATGTGTTCGCTCAGGGTATGAGAGCACTCAGGAGGGACTGCTTCTTACAATACAGACACAGTAACAATTAAGAAAGGCGGGAGTAGGCTCAGCAAAAACTTGCCAACAAAAAGACTGATGCCGACTCTCTTTAAAGCTCCACCATCATTCATTCTTCAATACTTTAACAGGGCCCCAATGAGATATGCACAGCATTCAGTTTGTGTTAAATACGTATTTCAGAACAGTGCACAGCCAAGAGCCCCAGAGACCTTGAAGCTTTTCCATAAGGGCGAGCGGGATAAAGTACATGATGATTTTGCTAGGAGAATCTGGAGTATCCTCAGGTTGACTATGATCTTCAAGCTGTTGTGGCCTCCCCAACACAGAAGCCGAATTTAATCCTGCGTAGATATATCTCACTAGCTACACATAATTCAGAATCATTCTCTTATGACGTAGATGTGCAAGGCACTTAAAGAATATATGCCTGCCCCAAGCGATCCAAGAATCTCATCTAGCCGTAATTAGGAGTAGGCAAGTACTCAGGGAAATTAGTCATTAGTTTGCAAATTGAGACTCTGGTCTCTCAGCTACAAGCCTCCCTTTGGTTTAGTTCACTTTTTTTCCCCCCTGCCTTTTGTGGTGGAAGAGCATAGGGATGATGCTGGACAGTAGCAGAAATTTGGGAGTCCCTGCATAGATCATCCCACAACAATAAGTTTTGTTAGGTGATGTAGAAGGAAGAAAATGTTTGGGAAAAAACTTTTTCTAAAATGAAACAGAAGCAAACTAAAAGCAAAGCAGAATAGCAGGAACACTGAAAACCAAAAAAGCTGGAAATCCAGGGTGTAGACAGATGTTAGGAAAGGGGGAGGAAGGGAGCAGGGAGAAAGAAACAAATTTTTCTCCTCCTCCCACCCACCAGTTTTGAATTTCAAAATAATATCCAAATGAGCTCCCTTCCAGACAGTGTAATAATAAGCACACGGACCCACCTGTAGCAGGCAATCTCTCCTTCCAAAAACTCTTTGTACTCATTAGCAAATGAGAACCTCTGTGTGAAGGCAAGCATATTCAAAATCCCGCTGTCACATGATGTAAATACACAACTACAGTAATACCAATAAAGATGCTAAGTGAAAACCACTGCTCTGCTGAGTTGCAGGCTGAACTCGACTTTCTCGTCTCAGATGTGTCTATCGGCTCAGCATAACCGCATCATCCTACTTCTTTTTTACATAAGGGGGAAGCTTGTAAAAATGCTATAGGATGCCGGACGTTTCTAGGAGAGACCTGTGGTTTCCCACGAGGTCCTGAGCCCACCTATGGCGTTCCTATGTGCTGCGGTAATGGAAGCCGTAGCATAAGCTTGAGCAATGCTCTGCTGCTGGCCGGGATCCCTTGGCTGACTCAGTCTGCAGCAGGTCGTAAAATGTAGGAGAGTCCACATGGTGACAGTCAGAACTTAAAAAAAGGCAGGTATAGCTGTGCTGGATAATTGGTAGGCAAGCAGCAAACAGCAAGGAGAGCCTGCCTGCCAGGAGGAGAAACTCAAGTGTGTGTAACATTCCTTACCTATTACTTCACTGAGGAGCTGAGACCAGCCCGTCGTGATCTGGGCTGGAAACGGGCCAGGGGAGCAGCTACGTGGATACAGTGGACTGAGGAGAAATTACAGGTCTGGGAATGGCAGCCAGAAGCCTGCATCAGGGCACTCACAGCGGTGCTGCCGCTGTAGGTTTTGGGAATCAGTCGAGCAGCAACTGACACACCCCATGGGTGCCAGACATGGAAGGGTACATATACTTTGACTCCAAGTCAGGCTTCAAGCTAACTTCATCCTTTTTTTGTGTCAAGCAAGCTATTTATTTGGAAAGATGATCTGGGGGGAAAACGGAGACAGACACTGAAGTGTTTGGCCCTGTCAAGCGCATGGAGATATTTCATGCATTTCTTAAGGGGTGCGCTCGCTCCCTGGCACGCTTGCTCCCTGGCATGCTCACTGGGCAGCCCACAGCACTCACTCAGTAAAGACTGATTTTTAGTTCTTATGGCTTCAATTTACTTGAAAAAGCTGATCCTGATACACACTGAAGGATGAGCGAACAAAAGCGCTCTCGGAGCACGTGGGCCAAGCGAGCGGGAGAAGCATGCAAAGCACATTTGGAGAGGTCCCAGTGCTACGAGCTGTAAAAGGTCAGGAAACACAGCTGGGATGTCCACACTCCCTGCCTGCACTGGGGGCACGATGGCGAAGGGAATGGGGTGAAGGTCTCGGGTGCTCCCAAGAATCAGGGGGAGAAAAACCCTTTTCAGGTCACCACTGCAACCCAAACAGCAGGGAGCAGGGGTGTGTGAAAGCTCCAGGCAAGTCACCTCTGCCCGTGCTCCCCCACATATTACATGTTTTGAGCAGCTCAGAAGTCATTTATGGATGACTTGGCTGTTCAGACAGATATATCGTAGGTGCCCTGTAGGCAGCCCAAGAAGGTTGCCTGCTGTTTTTCCTGTCCGCGGGCAGATGACGATGACATCGTTCGGGAGATCCACTTCTGCGGTCAGCTCTGGGAAATGTATTCCTAAAGGATCAGTTCAACCCGGCAAGAGATGCTCTTAGCTGCTGGCTATTTGGGAGGATAACGAACTTCCTAACTAACTTACAAGCGCTCATCTTCACGATTTCTTATCAACAAGGCTTGAAGTAAAACTACAGCTCAAACAACATGGATAATAAATGAAAATGACTTGTACTCCTATACTCAGCAGGGCCCAGGGCTTTGAAACTCCCTTTCTTCCCAGTACTGTGTTTCTCTTCGTCCTGCTCCGTATCCCAGTATGGGCTACATGGTTTTGCTGTGCCAGAGTAGAAAACTTGTCCTGACAGCTTGTGCTGACGTGCAGGGGAGAAAGTGGGGCCATTTTACAGAGTTTGGAAAGATGAGTGCCAAAGGACTGCATTAAAGAAATACTGCAGCAAGCCTAAAGAAATGCTAGCAATTATATAGCAATTAACACTATAGCAATTATAGCATCCTGGTGCTGGAAACCTGAAACACATGCACGCATGGATAGATGGACACATGGACACACTCTCCAAAAAGCCCATTCTAAGACATGCATCTTTGTGACTCGAACCTCTCTGGCCGGGGAGTCTGAAAGACCAACACAAAGAAACATAAACAAGTGACACAGATGTCAAGAATGCTGATCTGAATGTCCTGGAGAGTCACATAGTTTTCCAGTGGTTTTCAACTATTTTGGTAATACAATGTTTGATGGCAACACTTTGTATTTAGTTTTAAGTTTAAACACAGCTTGACTACAGGTGGACTACTAGAGCAGAAGTAACCACCAGCAGAAGTTCAGGACAGTAAATTTGTGCTAAAAGCAACAACTACAAACCATGTGCACTATTTTTTTTTGCTAAGGGGATTTATTTGCTTATGTGACTATCATGTTCTGAACAAGAGTAAAACATGCATGAAAAAAAGATTTTGAGCAAAAGAAAAGTGAAATAGGAAGTTGAAGAACAGGTAAAACAGGATCTGAAGAGTTTCACTTCATTACAAAGGAATTCAGCCCATGGCTGGAGGACAAATGTAGGCAGCATAGCTCTTTTAAAAAAAAAAAAAAAAAAAAAAATACCCAAACCTGTCTTACTTAAGGAATTAACTTGTTGACTTTTCGTTTGGCCATAGGAGCACTCGACATTTTCTCAGTCTGACAAATGAGTTTGGTCAGGGTATTTGGAAAACTGGCAGATTCACATCTTTTCCCCTCTGGTCGGATGACATTATTATTATTGCAGACATTCAGACAAACTCTGAAGTCTCTATATTCTTTTACAATTTTCCTAGTATAGTTTGGGTGGCAGGGGAGCAGAGGGAAGGAGGCTGGGAGAAGGGTTTGCTCCATAATACTACATCAGGCTACAGAGAACTATAAAAAAAAAAAATTAAATAGTCATGACAGAAGGACCAATTCCTTCCCGCTATCACCATGGATCAAAGAGCTCTGAAATTCTGTGCTGAATCATAAAATAAGTGAAACACAGCGCTGGCACTGGTCTGCCATTCAGAAATCCCACGTGCAACATACGTGAGCAAATCCAGCCTACCTAAACACATCTTGAGGTGGCTATTTTGCAGCTCTAAAAGCATTGATTGCAGAAAAAGCATCGCACGTGCTTGGTTCCTGCGGCTTCAGGCTTCCTGCACTGCTGCGGCTGCCCCTTGCTCTGCTCCAGCATCTGTCACTCTCATTCCTCGGGGTGAGCCTGCTCACATGAGTGTAAGCGCTCAGTGGCGTGAATAATGCCTGCACAAACTCACCGCCCCAGCCTGCCGTGCTGAGACGTCAGCCCTGACAAGCCCAGCTGCTCTTTTCAAGTCAACATAGTCCTTAAAGATCTCTGAAACTATGTCAGAGCAATACTCTGTAGCTGGTTGAAGTCACGATTATCCCCCTCCGTCCTGACCAACAACTACACCGCAACATTTCTAAGCTTCACCTGGAAGACCTTTTGCTAACCCAAGCCTCTTTTAAACAGGAAACGATGAGCTTTCCCAAAGCAGGTTGTCATCCCTGGAATGAATCAAAACAATCGAGTTTCTGACCAAGTAAAATTTGAACCTTTATCGCCTGAGTTGAAAAGGGTGGCAGATTTATTTTTTAACATCTGCAGTGACTGCAGCAAAGTGTTTCAAACACAAACCCCTGCAAGACTCCTTGGATAAAAAAATGTCATTTCCATTTTGCGTTTTGTGTAAGTGATAAACAATATTACTCAAGCTCTTAACAGCTCAAGTGGGAGGGTTTTCAAAAGAAGCTTTTTTGTGGTTATTACTTGCCACAGTATTTTTAGGGGAGGAAAAGCCCAGAATGAAAACAAGGAACTTCCAAATGAAGCTGCATCAGAAAGAAGTCAGGAAAACTGTCAGAAAAGATGTATCAAACACAAATATCTTCCAAAATAGAAATGTCTACAAAATCACTGCAGTCAAGTTATGCAAGTCCAAATTATGCATCTCTACTCAAACACCAATGCCAGCCACAATTAGGCAAGAAATTTGAAAAGTGCATTTTAAAGCACCTTCTCTCTGTTTTTCTCATCCTTACCTCTTCTACTCTCTAACCAAGTGAACAAACCATGAAATTATCTAACTCCAAATCAACCCATCCATGCAATTACCTCACATTCCTCTGCAAAGTTTTATTGCCTAGCAGGAGTAAAAATTAAAAGTTTTACTTAGAAAGTATGAAAGTTACCAAAAGTCTATTTTATAGACTGAGACAAAATAGTATTGTTCAAATGTACAGAGATTCCATCACTGATCGAAGTCTCTCAGTATGGTTGAAAGGGAATAAGTCAAACCCACAAAGTTATTCTGTGAGCAGAAATGTTTTAATCTTAATTAGATATACAATGAGGATCTACTTCTCCTGAAATAAGGCTCCTTTTCTACCTATTGTGCACAATACAAACAAAACTCTTGCAGATTACATTAGACCATCAGCAAATACAATGTACAAATGAAGAAAGAAAAAAACCCACAAACCAAAAACCCAAGAAAACTTGCCAGGGTGAGAGACCTAGGAACCTGAAAAGTATGCGACATACAGCACCCTTCAGCCCTTTCCTTTTCCAAATAAAAATGCAGTGCTAAAATCAGATGTGACCAGACAGTTGAATGAGAAGATAGTGTGTTACCAAGAATGTGACCAAGAGTGACTTCCCTCAACAATTTGGTGTCCTCCAGTGGGGAGGACAAGACTAAACCCCCCCCCCACCCCAGAGGGACTTTGCAGGCTGTAGGCACAGCCAGGCACGGCGACGAGTAGCAGCTCTACAGAGGCGAGGTCACAAGTTGATTGAAGAGGTGGAAAGAGGAAACGCAGGGTGCAGCCAGAGGTTTTGCAATTTCATGGGTGGCTGAGATTTCCCACCGGATTGCAGACTCTTCTTGCACTGAGGAGGAGACATGGATCCCCCACCCACGTATTCCATAGCTGATTAGAGGGTAGCTCTTTACTCCATGATCTTTATTCTCCATGGTGCTCTGGCACGAAATCTGTTTAACTGTGGATTTGTAGAAACAGAATATACTGCTCCCATTAGAGAGAAGGAAAAAAAAACCCCACAACAAACCTCAAAAAAGCCACACAACAAGAATATATCCAATGTCATTTTAAGATACAAGATGCATAAGATCTAACACATAGAAGAGAATCATTTATCAGGAGACATACTTGATTCACTCTACCTTTTTTAAGAAACAAAAACAACACTTTTGTCCTCAAGCAAAACTAGCCCCTTGTGAGATGCAGACACTGCGCTACATAGCCTTTTCCTCTTAAAAACTCTCTGGGAAATAAGTTTTCAGTAGCTACACAAGCTCTGAACAAAAATACAGATCTGTTTGCATTCTGGAGTCAGTGACTGATTAATGTCATTTGAAATCTAATCAAAACCCCATTGACCATTTAAACATTATAATGGAGCTGACAAGTAGAACATACACCTCCAGCTACAGAACTTCAATGCATCACCTTTCTGCTGAGAAAGTCTTAGTTTTCACACAGAAAAGCTAATATCTACAAAGAAGAGAAGCCCAGGAGGAAGGCAAAACCGTTTAAGATGAATGACTGCAACATTTCATGCATCTTAAAGTCATGAAAATGTAATGTTTATTTAAAAAGAGATTGTTCAATTGACCATACTAGACGTAGTTTATTTTCAATATCATAGTATATTTTGTTCCTCAGCCTATAGGTGAAATGTATCCTATGTTCTCTGCTACTGTGTAATTATGATTAGATGGTCAGTGTGGTTTCTTCTACCAGAGGTTTCCATCCACCACACCCTTTGAGAAACTGGTGCCAGAACTGGTTATGGGAGGGTAGGGGAGCAGGGATCCTGTTGCTAAAGGACAGGGAAAACACCAATAAGGTGTTTGCCTACTGTCTGTAAGCCTGAGAGATAACAAAATTGCTCTTGGAGCTGCAGTTCTTGTGTGTTCACCTGGCAGAGAGGAGAAAGCCACAGCAGTATGGCACAAGCACACCAAGTAGGATGAGGAAAATGCAGCTGGTTGTCCACTTTTCCAGTGGCAGATGTGGAAATGAGAAGGAATGCCTGTTAACTACAAAATGAGACGAACAGACAGAGGAGTGTAAAGGCCACCCTCGCACAGGGTGCTCCAGCAGAGACAGAGGTTTCAAAGCCATCTGACAAGTGAAAGCAGCATCTAAAACTGCAAACAAACTTGACATATGGTACAGTATATGGTTACTACATACCCATGTATCATGTCTACTGTGGAGATACCTAGCGATTAGAGTTAAAAATTTGGGCAGTGTGCGTTTTACGCCCACATGAACGGCCCTCCTTTCTTTCCTGCCCCATGAGGTCCTTCATCCCAGATACCAGGGAGTACTGACCTCAGCCCTACCCAAGGCTGGCCAGGTCCTGGACACCCTACTGCATCTGACCTTTTAATGATCTATAGCATCATTTAAGCAGTAGCACGTTCAGCACAATTCAGGAGAGCAGCATTGCCTTATATGAAAAAAGAGAGCAGCTCATTTTTGCTGGTAAGCCATTTTACAATGTTCAGTATTAAGCATTAAAGGTACTTAACTTGACTTGGAGTATACCCATTTCAACATTAGCGATTAATAATGCTATGTTGACTGAGAAAGTACAGTCACACTCCAGCAAAAGGCAGCTGCCAAATGAAACAGGGGATCGATTAACATGATGCAAGGCTCCTCCCAGGTGACTCGAGGGCACCGAGCGGCTGCCTGCTTCACCCCACATTTGAAGAGGCACCAACAAGCAGGGCTGGTACTGCTGTTTTGACCTGGTACCTCCACGTTCTTGCTCTTGAATCAACCCGCATCTGTAGGAGTTGTATTTTTCCTGCTACAGGAAAATAAAAGAGCGCGTCCCTGTCTGGAGCATTGTGACATCGCCTCTCCAAAAGGAATGAGGACTGCGTAGCTAGTTTATAACAACATGGTATCCGGCAGGATATGTGATTTGAAAGAAAAGAGCATAAAGATAGAAAATAGGCAGAAGAGGGGTGAAGGAAGATCTAGAACAAGAGGTACTTGAATACTACAATGATGAGGAGCGTATGAGCACCAACTAAAAAAAAAAAAAAATCAGTACATATGGGAATGAAAAAATATATGGAAAGATACTTTAAGTCAGAAAGGACAAACTTAACTTGCTTAATTAAATTAATGCCTACACTACCCACACCCTTTCCTTCCCAGTCAGACCTGCTATGCTATTTCTACTTCAGATGCAAATGGAACAAAATTATCTATATAGAGTATTGTTTACTTACTAGTTTATTTCCAGCTTCCACAAAATATGAGGTATCTAGCTAAGAAATTCAGGAGAAGGGAACAGCATGGGAGACACGTGGCTTGGCATTCTCCAAAATTTGCTCCAGCCTTCTGGCAGCCTCCCCCCCACTCCCACCATATATTTTACTGGAAATTGTCCTTCCAAAGAGCTAGTTGGCGTCTACAAATCTAGCTATTAGACATCACTCCAAGTAAGTGAGGCTCATTTCTCTTGCAGGCAAAAGATTTCCCATTTTTCTCTGGCATACCGTACACTGACAGAAAGGCGGCAGACAAAATGCTTTTGCTTGTTTTCCCCCCCTAAACTCTCACGGACGGACTGCTTCACAAATGATGTGCCTGGAGTTAGCAAACATAAGCTTTTGGTTGCACCATAAATTGGCAAGGGTAGCTCTAACCTGGATATAGCAATTCACTACTCTTCAGCATAGTTTAATCTAATTTAATATGCCAATGTGATATAGTGAGGATTGTAGGCATAAAATTATTTAAGTGAAATGTTTGCTCTTGACTAACTTACATCCCTGGAGAGCTAAATTTTTTCCTTATTGTCCATAAAATTAAAAATTCATACTTTGATGGAAAAAGCATACTTTGAAAAAGATTGTTAATCTAGGCAAAAATATAATGTTACCATATTTTGATATTACATCCTCATAAAAACCATCTAAATATTTCTGGACTTTCACCTAGTACAATAGACTGTCTAATTCCACAGAGGTGAATCTGAAAGATCAATAAGGTTTTTGCTGCTTACTTTAATGAATGCCCATAAATAATGAAGGCGGCTTATCTGTATATGCTCCAGAGGGGCTGTCATCTATCAAGCCAATAATATCTGGACAAGCGACTTTCAGACGTTAAATTAGATTCTCTTTAGAAAGGATTCATCAGCTTTTGTATTTCCTGTCCTGTAAGAAATGCAGCATCTCCCGCACTGATCAGCAAAGGAGTTGACAGGAAAATATTCTCCCAACCATTCAGTATCCTTGTTAGTAGACCAGCAGAGAGGCGAATTATGGTTTTGCATAGGCAAAAACTAGACGGAAATCCCCTGATAGCACGGAGGTGCAAGGCAGCTGTTAAAAATAGAGGAGATTGATACTGAGAGCTTACAGTCAGCGAGTTTTAGGGAAAAAGCCCCTTGTTCCCCAAAGGCATTAATAAGAGACTAAAGTGAAATAAGTAATGCATTGAGATGCTGCATAAAATCATAATATTTTTGAAAAGCAAAAAGGTGTCCTCCCTCAAGGGGTACTCTAATAAAGATATTGTATGCTTCATTTAATAAATATGCAAAATGCAGGTACTGTTCAAATACATAGTTTACTATCATAAAATTCGTTTACTAACCTTGGACAAAATGTTGGGGTTTTTTTACCTTAACTTTCCCAAATCTTTACTTTTCAAAATGCCCAATTAAGCAAAAAAACCCCCAAACCAACCCCCAAACAAATACCTCCTCCCCCCTCCGCGCACTTGATTTCTCAGTCTTGCAAGTTGTCTAGTGAAGAAGCAATTAATGGCTTTCTTTCCCAATTACGCACTTAAGAGTCAGAAGTTTAATTTCAGAGTAATCTTCATTTAAATCAAAACGCAGCTGCGCACAGAGCTGCACATACTAGAAGAAACTGACAGGTATTTTGGTGTATTTCTTTAAAAAAAATAAGAATTAAAACCATCATTTTTTTTATTAGTATTTATAAAGTCAAATGGCAGCACTTATGTTTTAACAATACGCAATAAAGAGAACATCATTTTCCAATGACTAGTCTAAATTAGCAACACTAAATGCATAAATATTTTATTCCAAAACATTTATACAGCCAGTGGTTTACAGCTCAAGAAAGTTGTACATTTATAGTTGACCTGTGATGATCAAACCACAGTATGTTAATTCTGATATATACTTAATACTATTTCTACTTGCAGAAATACTTACGATAACATTTTGTAACAAAAAAAAAAGATGTTCCAACTTAATTATACACCTCTGATCATGAGGCTGGCTTTGAGGTCTGCCGTTATGCATTTCTTTTTTAAGTACTGTTAGAGATAATCTGTTTTTACTTTTCACATCAGCAATTGCAGTAGGTTTCTATCAGTCCTTGGCAGACAAACTATAACTTGGAATCAGGACACCTGAAAGCAGGTTTAGGCCACTGAATTGCAGCATGCTATTTTAGAGGATTCTGTTTTCCCAGCAGAACAAAAATAATTACAAAAAAGTGCTAACTTTCACGGTATGCACTCAGTTTGAGTTGGACATGAATTCAGATTACTGTTCTAAATCCAAATCCACTTGGAACAACCATTCTGCTTTCCTGATTTCCAACAACGTCTTGCAAATCCCCAGCTCCAGGAGTAACAGGATCATGGGAACGTCAAGCATTTCTCCCTCCGTCCGAAACCCGCCTCCCTCTCTACTGGAGGAACTTTGTGGTTTTCAGGAGAGGTGGTAAATGATCCCCAAGGTCCCCAAAACAGAAACAAATAAAAGTAACACTAATTCAGGGTGGTTTCTTTCCAGGAGGGTGGCTCTGTATTATTGCTTAGTCTTATAAAAGCTTTACTGAAGTCCCAGCTCTCCTCCTTCTCACACGGTGCAACAGCTTCGTTACCAAAATGCCAAAAGATGCCCACCTTTCCTGTATAAAAGTATACATTCAAAGGTGCCCTTTCTGTTTTGAGCATTCCTGAGTACTCCTTTTGACCACGAGCATCTGGACTTTACTGAATAAATTTTAGTAACTTCATAGAAGATATGAAAATATATAAATACTTGCATGTATTTAAGGACTGCTCATAATGTTTTTAAACATGATATTTTTTCATATCCAAAAATATGTTTTAAGCATGGTGTTTAATCTCTAATGTGGAGGGGCAGGAAGGAAGAAGGAACCTCACTTCATGGCGCAAAATTTAACCCCAGCATGCAGTTAAAAACATACGGAAATTGATAATTTATCAGAACACATGCCTCTGTTCCAGGCTGCCTTCCAAAGCATCCTTTCATTAATAGGTTATTCTGGAAAAAAATCACTGTAAGTCTTAAAAGAAAGCTGCAGGTTGTTTTGACATTAGCTTGCTCCGTGAACGAGCTAACATTCCCTTTCAATTAATTCTCTAATTTCCAGTTAGCAGATATATACATCTTCATATTACCTGAGATGCCTTTCAAATTATTCTTGTGTATTTATACTATTTAAGCCCTTGTGAGCCAGTGATCTGAAGTTGTTTTTAACCACTTGTTGCCCTTTCATCTAGTTTAAATATAACCAGCTTTAAAAAAAAAAACACCCAACACACCCAACCTCCCACTTTAACAGATGCAGTTCTGAAGCTAGCGTGATGAATTATTATCAACACTAGGCTGATCTCTTCATATAAAAACCAATGTAAGGCTGCATTTACATCCATTACAGACGTGGTTACTGAATTGCAAAGAGAAAGGGACTGAGGCCCAAGGAGAGCAAACCCGGTGCGAGGGCAGCAAAGCCAGCCCCAGGAGTAGGGCATAGTTAGGCCAGGATCAGATAGAGAGGAAAATGAAAACGAGAGAGAAGAGGGTGGAGGGAGCAGGGCTGGGATGCAGGAAGGAGCCACGGTAACGAGATCCCACAGGAGAAGTTTGCGAGGAAGAGCTGAGCAGCCCAGGGAAGGGGAAAGCCTGGTCCCAGCTGCAGGAGGTCCCTGGCACCTGATGGTGCCCATGGAGGCTGCTCCTCTGCCCCCAGTCATGGCCGGGCTCCTCTCCCCATCTCTCCCTCCATGTCCCCCAACACCAGAGAGAAGCCACGGGCAGTCGGGATTCTCCCTGGTCCGGGGGGTGGCTGGCACGGAGACCCTGCCGGACCTGCTTGCCCCCTGCCTGTGCAGCGCTCCCTGCTGTGCCCCTTTCTGACCGGCCAGCTGCCTCCTCTCTGCATGTATTATTTTTTTACACCTATGCAGTTGACCCAAAATATATTAATTTGGTGAGGAAGTAAGTTTCATCTCCCCCACAAGGGCTGTCCTGCCGCAGGCCTGAGCGTCCTCTCAGCTCCCTTGCTGTAGACAGACTGTTGACTCTATGCCGACATTATATCATACCTAGCAAGTTTAAAACAAACCCAGCTGTCCCTGAAGGGGCAGATGATTTATGTGCATTAACAACCTTGGAAATACATTTTAAAAGCAGGCAGGATCCCACAGACGCCTAAAAATCCTCCTGCCTCTCAGCTGTGCTCCAATTTTGGAGCTACGGAGCAAGTGTTCGGAGTCGCAGTCACCCACAGGAAGCTTCACCCACACACTCCCCCCGACAGACAAAACTGTATTCAAAATCAACACCCCAGAAGCATAACCAGCAGGTTATGCCAGTTGTATTTATCATTCACAACTGTGATACCACAGCCTAAACTAATCATGCAGAAAGGCACTTACTCCGTAGCTTCAAAAGTCAGCGCAGGCTCCAATTTTTGAAGAAAGCGTTTTGATCGTCATAACTTCCCTCTCCATCTGAGGCATCCTGAATGCACTGTAAAACCATCATCACGTTTAGCCCAGATCCCTTTGTACTTATTTCTTAATAAATGTAAACCACATACAGAAAAGTCCCTGGTCTGTGCCCTAACTTTTCCGGCTCCTCCGGGTGCTGAGGGAAGCAGCAGGTTTAAGGAGGTAGGAAACCAGAGCACACTGTTCTGAGCAGGGAGGTATTGCACAACCTTATCAACTCGAATCTTCTAGGGATGGCTACATAATATATTGCAATTTAGGTTTTACTACTGGCAAACTAATGCGCCTCAACCTGAAAACACTCTCTCTCATTTGTACAGTACATTTACTTAATTATGTCAATTAAAATAATCCAGTTCTGTCAAGAACCTCAAGGTGCCCATAAGCACACTAAACCCATGGTTTTGGTATGATTTTGGGAAGGCTATTTGGTTAAGCTATTGACTGCTAACAGATGCAACATAAAAAGAAGTATATCCCTTGCTAGCGGTAAAGGAGCAGTAGAAACACACCATCTTAAAGCAAAGCTTAAAACATTAAATATATTGGGACTATCTGTTGGGATCCCAAGATTTATTGGGGTTTTAAGAACCTTCTCCTGAGTAATCACCTTCTCAGGCTGGAAAAGAAAAAGCCTTCTCAAAACGGAGATAACCTCTCTCACTCACTTGTAACAAAGAAAGACATACGATGTGAAATGCTGAACACCACCATAAAGAAAAACAAGCCCAGGAAAAATAGCATCCGGTTATCTTCAGAGGTCTAAAGATTTTCTGGGGCTTCACACTAACTCAAGCAGATTTTTATCCTTCTTCCCTTTGTTTGCTTCCCTGACTTTCATTTTCCCTTTTCTCCTCCCGCATCATATTTCACCCCAGCTTGTCCCACAGCCATCCCCATTTTCTTTTCCTGCGCATGGAAACCCATCCATCAGCTCATGATAATGTGGTTTTACTTCTGTAGTGTGCAGTTGCTTCAGGGTTTGGGGTACCATCCCTCAGGGGAGTTTATGCAGCAATGTTTTCCACAAGCCTGTTTACCATTCTTTTTTATTATTATTTTTTCCCCTCCATAAGCTTTCTTACCTTTTGCTGTGTAAGTAAATTCATAAACACATCAAAGATAAACAGACACTGCAGATGCAAGAGTTGGTATACCAGTGGCTACGCAGGAGAATATTACCCTCAGATGATTACTTTGATAAAACCGAATTGGTCCGCCCATTACAAGGATACATGTTTTGAATTACAAATTAAAAGACACAGTAAATGATCGATTTCTTGGTATGCAGAGAAGATATGAACAAGGTGGTCTGCAGCTCCATAAAGAATTACTTTTCATGTAATTCTATATATTCTCCCTTGCTCTCATTTTCCAAACCCAAGCAAACAAAACAACAAGAACAGCTGAACTGAATTAGTGAGTGTCCAAAAATATCCAGCCCATCTTTCTTAAGCACACACAAGAATGTTTCTAGTTTGCCAAAAAAGAAGCAATATTTTTAATACTGTTGCCCTCAAGGAAGCTGCCTCTTGGCTGTCTGAATTACAAACTACTGTCTTCGGCAGATAAAACAAAAAATATGTGAAAATACAACCATGTATAGAACGAGCAACACAGGAATCAGTCGGCAGCCATCTCTACGCTGTCCCACATCATGTTTTTACTAATTTTTATTCAAACCAATGGCCTGTAAAGTCAACAGGATTTTGCCAGAGTGAAATCTCAGTGCTTAGCCTGGGGGTTTTTTTGTTTGTTTGTTTTACCTAAAACTTGACCTCTTATTTGCCAGTCTGGAGTCACCTGCAAGGTATTTTTACCTTCCCAGACCAAGCTGAAATTTTTCCATGGGATTAGTGGCAGAGGAGACAGCAATGAAAATTTCTTATTAATAGCAAAAATGACAGGGGAAGAGGTGGGGGGAAGCATTTCAGCTGGCAGCTTGGAAGTGATACACCATTTATATACTTTTCTCAGCATCCATTACAGGTTTCACTGAAGCATAGCTTTTCTCTATTGTGGTAAACTTCATGCTGAGGAATGCAAGGGAAACAAAAAATCTGGAAGCACTCGTCATGTTGGAATCCAGATCGTAACATCAGAAGAAATGATCTCGTGTGGTGTCAGGGTCCAGTGAAGACATACTTGAAATACTGGGCCTAGCCACTTCTTTACAACAAAAATGTAGCCAAGTCCCCAAAAGCTGCAGGAATCCTAACCATTGCAAACTATTCTGGGAGCCAGAGCAGTGTGCGTTTAAGCCATATACTGAGTATTTACAGAGCAAAAATCTTTTCCATCAACTTCAAAGGGAGTTAGACATCATGTAAGGGTGGTTTAAACTGGAAAAAGGCCATGCATAAAGAAGGGAGAACTTGATTGGTCATGGGACTTCTCTCTTGCAGGAGGAGATTAAAATAGAACCACCTAGACAAGTAACTACAACGTGTTACATTTGGAGATACCTTCTCACGGACAATGTACGCACACATGCAAATGAATTAAGCAAGAGACTTTGTTGTTTCTATACTGTGATTATTTCTGTTTTTAAATGCCTGGGTGGTGTTTGGAAACTATGGGCAAAAGGTAACTCAGTAGAGTGACAAATAGATTTGGACTTTGAGGTAGGGCAGGGCAGGGCATTAAAATAAAGCCAGTATATCTTCCTACCATATAAATGTAGATAGGTTTTGAGAGGGAAGAAAACAACTACATTGGCATGGGCTGAACTAAGGAAACATTTGTGTCTCTATTTAAAAAAAAAAAAAAACCAACCAAAAAACACAAATAAAAAACCTCCAACCATTGCATCTTCTTGTTCTGTTTCGTTGCCCGCCCTAACACACAGTTAAAAAACCGGGAAGCCATACAAGGCTCGTTGGGTAATGAGGCAGGAAAGGTGAAATAATGGCCAGTGCTCAGAAGCCTCTCCTCCAACAAATTAGCCAGGTTTATAGCTTTGCAGGACTCCTCGGACCGACCCTGATGGCAGGGCTGTTTGCCAAGCCTGGGGAAGGAGGATCAAAGGACAGCGGCACTTCGAGAGAAGAGGAGCGTTGAGCGAGTTCAGAAACGCTGCCCTGAGCCTCCAGAGAAACAGGCTGGCTGGCTGGGAGCACCAGTATAGGAAAAGCTGCACCATCTGATAAAAAGGCCATGAGCAAGCTAGGCCGGTCTGAAATATGGGGAGATGATCCCGGCTAAGGGAGACGTGCACATAGCTCTCTTTTTTCTCTGTTTAAGTGCAAAATACAATTTTGCACATTTAGTGGTAGTCTTTGCACATTGATAGCGATTTGCACACTGAATTAGTGACAGTCTTTTGAAGGACTTTTCCACTCACTCCAGCCTGCTGCTAAACAAGACTCTTGAGGGGAAAGAAAGCTGTACAGGTGCCCACCTGGTCAGACCTGCTGGGCCCTGGGGCAGAGCCCAGGGGGCTGTCACCCCACAAAGTCCTGCGCTCAGGGATGCTGCATTGGAGAATGCATTTGGGCAGAGATGCCAAAACTTCTCACCTTATCCAGTACACAGCAAGAGCCTGCGAGAAGGAAGGGATGCAGATGGTCCAGGGAACAGTTTCATTTCAAAAGTGAAAAGCAACAGACCAAAGCTTACTCCTTCTGCTACTCTGTCCTCTATCAAAAAAATCTGCTGCAATCATCACTCAGAGCCCTTTAAATAACATATTATAGGCCTATCACTTTAGAAAAGTGCATTTCAGTACTAAATGAATAAAGATACTAGCTTTATGCATTTATATATATACATATCACTAGGTGATGCATAATTAATTAAAATCAAACACATGCAATGCAGCTCTGGAAAGCTTCCCCATGAAACAAAATTGAAAAGGCTAAGAACATTCAGTTAAGAAAGAAAAAGAATAAAATTAAATCATAAACAACATAGACCCAAGCGCATCAATTCACCTTGTAAAAATCCACAAACTAATGCAAGGAAATTTGTTTTGAGAAGAAAATACAGTGCACAAGTGTCTGACACTGTCATCAAGGCCAGTAAATCAACACAACAGAGACAAAGACTGGACATCTAGTGGCTAGACAAAAATCCCATACAACAATAGCAGGAATTAAACCAAAAGCACCAACCTGGTTAGAGGATTGAAACTCAGACATCACTGGGGCTTTGGACAAGCTCTTTCTTCACAGGGTAGCTGGAGTGGTACCATATTACCACTGCCCCCAACACACTTGCCACCCTGACCCAGCACAGCCAGGGTGGGAAGCACACAAAAGCCCCCCATGTCATTTTTTCCACAAGGTCATTTCTTTGCTCTATCAAATAAAGTATCTCCTTTTACTGTAATTCTCCTTGAGCACTGTGGTTGGTAAGAGTTATCCAGGTCAGCTCACATCACTCTGGGTGGCAGGAGACCTGACACCGAAGGGACGAGGATGGCTCAGACGTTCTGCCCAGCCAGCTCTGCCTGCCCACACCAATGTCCCCCAGCAGCTCAGCTGTTCATGGAGCAGACACGGGGCTTTAGCCTAATGAGCACACCATTCCCTAACGTATGCTGCAGAATATCATGTACTTTCATATAAAAAAAATAGGCAGTGCTGTGTGAGACTAAACATAGGTGGACAACTGCACTGATATGGAGGGAAAAATCCTTTGTAATGTATTACAGATACAGAAATTGTTACTGTCCTATACATTTTCTATCCTTGCCTTCTGTGCAAAGCTGGAGACCATCTCTAGAACAAACAACTTTTCAGAAGGCCACCCACAGCCCTAAATACAAATTCATGGAAGGCAGAAGTCAAAATCATTTTGACCTTAAGTAATGCATACCATTTTCTGCTTTATCACAAATACAACAATGCGAAATATAACATAGTCTCAAAAAGTCAATTTGCAGTGAGTTCCCCAAGCACAGCAGGGAAAAGGCTAATGTTAGAGAAGAATAATCTGTTTACTATATGTATTTGGTAAAGCTTTCCCAGCATGAGCGTGCAGTACTTTTACAGAAAGGGATGTGAACAGCCTATTTTTGAAGCACTTCACCAGATTCAGCTTCAGTATGAATACTCAAACTTCAAAGCAGTCTTTTTGCAGCCAAGCTTGCCTCCAAGTAAAAACCCCAAATTTGGGAGGGTAGAGGAGAGAGGACCTCACAGATCAACTTTGCCATGTGAACTGGAGGCACAAGCAAAATAGTTTTTGGACCCTTTTTGTTTATTTTTAAATAGAAACACAGAAGAAGAGATACATGTCCTTGCTTAGCTGTGCTATTCATTGCTGAAACTGAAATGCTGGAGCCCATCTTTCCTAAAATTCTGTAGCAACAGTGTGGAAATAGCTCTTGCAGTGAGCCAACTAACCTCCCTTTATCAGCCGAGGAAACCAGGTACTTGGAGAATGCAATTAATCTTCTCCAAGGTGGAGAGCTCAAGGGCTGCGGTGGATAACAGTCCAGAAGTGTCCATTTTTCCTCTACTGATTACGAAGGAAGTCTAAATTTTTCAGTTTCTGCTGCATTTGTATTTTCACCAAGAAGCGTTTCATTCTGTTCATGAAGAAAAACAAGCAAAGCTCTCAGCGCTCCAAAACTGGAACATTCTTGTCAAAGAATTTAAAACATTAGACCAGCAAGATTTAGGAGACTGGATGCAAAAGAACACAACTAGGAAGCGATGATGACAAAAGGGTAGCTTGACAGCTTATTGACTGAGAATGGCTTCCACATCAGGAAGAAAAGAATAAACATCATTTTTTGTGTGCCAGATATGAAACATGCAGTAATGTAAGTCACTATACAGATGGCTGAGTCTAGAGCGGACCTTATGGATAACTGCAGGGTAACAAATAAGTTTTAAACCACACAATGCTTTTTAAGCAATTTACAGGCTTCTATTTCTGCATTCTGTATTCCATACATAGAAAGAATTCAATCAGTTTTCTCCCAAACTGCGTACACTGGCATATCCTAACATCAAATTTCAGCATGCCTGTCACCAGAAGGAAGTAAGATGATTGCACACAGTGAGCAGAGACATCAACAAAAGAATTGGGTGGGATAAGCTCTTTATACAAAAAATTAAAAATAAATCAAATTTTTCATAGATACTCAGGCAGAAAAAGATGGGGATAAAGATCCCTGGCATATTAAAATAGCCAATAGGGTTTACATTCTTAAAAGCCTGTAGGTCTGGAGTAACAGATTGAATACTGAGACCATACCTAAGCTGCTATCAGGATACACGACTGCAACACAGGTGAACACCCGATTCCAAGCAGTCTTGGTTAAAGCTTAGCTGAAGACTGGCAGCAGGGGAGCCAGAGCAGTGCAGCTGCAAAGCTTCCCCAACACTTACGCTTAACCTAAGAACTTAGTTACTTCCCCCCCTGTGTTTCAGAGTACACATTCTTCTCTGGCACTAGTGGGATTTGAACAGGTCCCCCAACTTTTCGAAGCAGCAGGCAGCATCCAGCTCCTTAGATCGACTTCTGCACCCCTTGTAAATCCTGTGATTTAAGTTCTTTGTGGACTAACAGGCTTGAAGTGGCGTTCTCGGACATTCTCTTGTTCCAATCGCCTCCGTCCCGTAACTTACGGCAACATTTCTATTTCATATGAACGCATATGAAGGCTGGCAAGGAAAAGAGAATGAGGGAATTTCACACATCACTAAGAGTAAAACAAATGTTGTGGAAATGCTCAAAAACGGCAGGAGAATATTTAGAAAGGTGACAGAAGAACTGGTTCAGCTGGACAGGAGAGTTAAAAGCAAACTGCCCTTCTGTATGAGACATAATTGATCAGTCTAACATATCAGAGAACAAAAATTTGTAACAGAAAGGCAGGAACAGTAAGAAGGTAGGAATAGGATGGACAAGAATTTAATAGGGCACTTCAAAGCAGTAATATTTCTGCTGGGTAGGGCTTGAGTGAGTGCAACTTTCTGGAAACTATACCGGCTAACACTTAGCCATGAATGAAACCTATTTTTTATATTTAGGACAGAAGAGAGAGTTGATTTGTCTTCCATTTGAAGATGCTGTATATCATACCATGTAATATGCCATGAGAGAGGCAAGGCTTATGAGGAGACAGAATCGGTTTTGTTAGGCTAAATTACATCATTAGGGAAGTAAGAAGCAGTGGAGCTCTGAGCCTTTTCAGAGGGATGGGACTTTGCTAGACTCTGAACTCAAAATCTTATCCTT
Source organism: Pygoscelis adeliae (assembly GCF_000699105.1). Taxonomy (NCBI): domain Eukaryota; kingdom Metazoa; phylum Chordata; class Aves; order Sphenisciformes; family Spheniscidae; genus Pygoscelis; species Pygoscelis adeliae. The sequence goes on from NW_008825545.1 coordinate 548,202, forward strand.
GGTCCCCAAACTGTTCCATCCACCTCATGATCTTTAGATGATGGCCACTATCAGCACTGTAACTTCTACAGACACTGGTCTCTGTTCAGGGCACTGAGACATTCTTTGGCAATATACCGTATAATGGGGAAAAAAAAAAAAAAATCACAGGTTAGTGTATAAACAAGACTCCCACTGATTTTCATAAGGTCCCACCTTTCTTCGCATCGCTCCAAAAATTACTATCTTTTCAAGGTGTTACCAAGAGATGCATGGTGCATTTAAAGAGAACAAAACACATTGGTGGCCCATGACTGAGACTAAAATTAAACTAAGCTAAATCTGGAAGTGAATTAATATAAATCGTTTTGCATCAAGACTCAAGGGACTGAAATTGCACAGAAGGGAATTTTTCCTTTTATAGTTTGCTGCTACTTTTTGGCAGTTACAAACAAAGAGCAATCCTTAAACAGAGTGCTTGGAGAGCATCTTTAAGCAGGCTCTTTCATTCCCGTTCGGGAACCTGAACAATAGGAACCGCGATAAAAGCAACTTCAAGTCACTAAAAATACATTGTTCCCATTTAATTAATGTTTTCCCAATACAACTGGTGTGTAAGAGGTCAGAGGAACAGAAAATTGTATACTATAGAGATCACGCTGTCAGGTAGCATATTAAAAATATTAAAAAATGTTTTCCATGACTGTTCCACAACATACACTGAGCTGGGACTAGCAGAATAGCACGTGCACCAACCAATTCTTTATAAGTGGGAAGCTGAACCCTGTAATCTCTTTATCATCCTGTCAGTGAGTTAATGGTCATTACCATGAACAGATTCTTATTTTATCAAGCAAGTCAAGGCATCACTGGTGCTTTTCATATGATAATACTGATGCTTTACACCACAATTAAGATGAGTACAAATTTTTCAGCTTTACCTAGGCTTAGCTGCAACCTTTCAACTTGCAAACACCACCTTGAAAGTCTTATCAGAGACACTCATGTAGCACACTATTC
>NW_008825545.1:549243-551861 GCF_000699105.1 Pygoscelis adeliae
ATACAAAATAAAAGGCTTAGAGGTGGAAACAATAGAGGAAACTGTTGGCTGAGAAAAACCTTTCCTACACATAGTGTAACGCTACCATCCAGAGCCAAGCAACTGGAGCTTAACATGTGTTTTCATTCAAGATTACCAAAAAGTTGCTTTCCTTTATCAGCACTAAAAATATTCTAACAAACATCCCCATGTCAACAGTTACATATTTTCAAAACAGAAATCTCCCATTGGGCTTTGTTTGTTATCAGCAAAAAGTCATTTTGCAATATTTTGCCTTCCAGCTCCCCTCCCCCAAACAGCAACCACCACCACTGCTGATTTCTTTAATTTTTGGAAATGTTTTCCTTTGTCCAAATAAACATGGAAATCAGTTTTCATTCAAATATGTGATGCACTCAAGGTTAGACTTACGAAGGGTTTTCTTTGCTGGGTTTTTTTCAGGTTAAAGATATCCTTGTGTATTTGAATGGGATGGTAGCGGTGGTTTGGTTTTCAACGGATGTTTCTAATCGTACCACTAAATAAAAAAATAAATCAAGAACTGGACTGCAGCTAAGTGTGAGCACGTGTAAAACAGAACTGAGACCATGCAGGGCAGTGCTGATCTTTGACCCTAAAAGGAATTTTATTAAAAGTTCAGTGATCTTCAGAGATGACTCCCCCAACCTCATGATTTTCTGTTATCTCAGGACACCTCATGTACAGCAAAATGAAAAAAAGAAATAGCTGAGTCTCAAGTCAACTTCTGCAATACCTCCCAGATAAGTGTTCCTATTTCTTCTTTTAAACTGACAAAATCTAATGAATTGGGGAAGGGAGAGAGAATACAGGGAAGGAATAGCTTCCCTCAGAGAAGCACTCCAAGCTCATTGGCAGTTTACTGTAGTCCTTTCTCGGGACAGAAAACCCATTCACCATGTAACTCTATTAAATACGGGAGTTGATGAAAGACAATGAGAGCAATGGAACAAAAATATAAAGTAGGCTGTGAATGCTGCCAGCAGCAGTCTCTTTGTGCTGGTGTCTCCTCCCGAAGGGGTAGCCACCGAAGAGCAAAGTCACACACCGTGGGCTGCCTATTGTCAATATACACGAACACCTGTGTCGCATCTACCCGGGGCCAAAAGCAAACCTGTGACTGGTGGAGGAAGGCTCTTCACTGCAGCGCTGTTCTCCACAGCCCTTCCTCTTTACAAAACCGTATTTGATCGGTATGAACCGAGGTACTGCCAGCCGGCAAGACACAATGTTAACAACCCATATGGTAATCTCCTATGTATAAAGGGGGAAGGTGAAGCCAAGATTTTACAGTATGATTAATGATTTCTGGGTGCACAGTTCAAGTTACTCTGAAGAAATCCTGAGCTCAGCTTCTGGAGGAGGAAAAAAAAAAAAAGTCAGGCTCCTTTAACAACTTTTAAGCCAAACCAGCTTTGGGTTGAGGTACCCAAATCACTGGTTGCTTTGGGATGGTTGCCACGAGGCCCTTGAAAGAACTACCTTCGGAAATGAATTAAGCCGCAATACATCATGTTTAAAACCTGGCGTCCTTGCTTCAGGTTGCTCTTCGATCTTTGCTCAGCCAGCCTCTGTGGGTGGGGTAAATGTGCATTTAGAGACGGAAAAAAAAAAAAAGGTCTTTCCCAAGGGCCTGGGCAAGCAAGCGAGTTTCCATGAGGTAAGCAAGGGCGTGAGCCCACAGGCATGCTGCAACGGCCCTGGTGCATGCTCTTCCCCTACAGTACACAAGGTATCCTGCTGCGAGCACACATGCAGTGGGTACCATCACCATCCCTGCTGTAGCTCATCCCACAGCTTGCAGCCTGTGCTCGCACCCACAGGGCTCGCGCACCGGCACATCCTTCTGCAGGGGCGAGAGGCCGGCCGCCCGCCCTGCTGCCCCGCCAGCACTCCCTGCCCCATGGTGGGGCTGCCATGGGGTCACCTTGCCCGAGAGGGGAGCTCGCCCCACTGGAGGAGAGTGGTGGGCTCACCCGGAGCTGGGTGGACTTGGCCTGTCTGTGCTGTGTGACACAAGGCGGACATGGACAGCTTACGGCAGCCAATTTGCTGGCAGCGACTGCAAGGAATGGGGTTCAAAGCCACCCCACAGCATTCACTTTTGGCTAGGCCACTGTGTGCTTGTCACGTACCACCAATCACTTAAACATCAATCAAACATTGTTCACTTCATGCCATGGCAGCTACAGCTTGGTCTTCACAGAGGTCTTCTCTCTCTGCTCTCCATCTCTGCTTCCCAAACCCGAGACTGTCCTTTGGCCTCCTGCTTACCTTCAGAGCAGCTGCTCCTCTCTGAGCCATCAACTAGCGTAGATAGCCACCAGATGCATTATCTAAGCTGGCAGCCACACAGTTGAACACATCAAACATAGCAGCTGCCCTCCAGCAACAGTCCAGTGGTACCCAAGTGCCCACTTGGGCACTGGGCTGACCTCCACTACCTTTGCTTCCCTGATGGACTGGGGGCCCTGAGAGAGCTGATAAGCACCTTGGCTGTGCCTGTGGAAGGGGCAGAGATAAAGACCAGGTCCTTTTTCATACAAAGCCAACAGATAAATTGACAGAAAGGACACAGAGAGACAACCTGGACAGTGTTA
>NW_008825545.1:551893-562634 GCF_000699105.1 Pygoscelis adeliae
GGGGATTTAAAGGAGCATATGACAGCTAGGAATAGTTGTCTCAGCCCACTGAACTTCAAGTCTCCCCCTCTCCTGACATCTAATATGCCCCTCCCAATTGAACTCTGTATGCAGGGGGTTGTATGAGATAGCTACACTGGTTCCACTGCTCCTAGGGATACTCCCGCACAAAAGACGCTGACAGCAAGAAGCACACAGGTCACCTCCTCTGTCCTGGCACTACCTGAGTACCAGAAGGCAGCAGAGTAAGATACTTCTTTTGTCTTAATATTTAACTGTTTTTAAATGTTTGATGTGTTTATGGCTCAGCCTAAAACACCTGAAAGGCATCAGTTTGTGTACTAGGCACACTGGACCCATTCAGCAAAACCTAATTTTACCAGTGAGATGAAGCTCAGCCTTCTTTCCACACTCACACAAGATACACGTCCAGAATAAAAAAAAAAGCAATCCTTCACATCCTTTTGCTAACCAAAGATGCAAATCAAATGGCACTGGCAGACTGTTCTCCTTCCTCAGTTCTATAAAGAGTTTCCATGCAGAAAACATCTTATGTGCCCACTGAATTCTTTCTTCCACAGTGTTCTGTTAAACTCTCAATTAGAAAACAAAATAAAAAATACAGTACTATTGCACTAGCTGTTTCCATGTACTGGTCAAGAACCTTCATCATAGCCACAATACCTACAGTGCAACTATCCACCAAAGAGAAACCTAAATACCACGGAATTACTGTTGCAGCGTTGAAGTGCGTAAGCTGCCAAAGCATTCAGGAAGTTAATAGGTTTGTTTATGGACTAGACAAGGCTTAATTAAACCAGGCAGCTCCGAAGAACAGTAAATCCTCTCTCCTCCTGTCTTCCCCTCCCCCCTTTTTTTTTCCTAAACTATCTTTCTCCTAGTGGCTTTCCTCTTCCTAATAATCCCATCACAAATGACAGATATGTTATCAGTCATCACTGGGATTTGACACGTTCTTAATACCTGTCATGACAGCTCTGAAGTCTGCATGCTACCCCATTGTATTCCAAGGCATTTGCAAGAGGTAATGGACACATCAAATAGCAGTCAATGGCTCTGCTTTACTGAACTGCTGAAGGCTTGCAATATAGAAGTAGATGCTTAAAAAAAGCTAATCTGTGATTATTCAAAATTACACACGGAATAATTAAATATAAAACAGTACAAATAGCTTTTGCACTCTCTATGCCTATGATCATCTTGGCCACATTGTAGAATTTATTATTATATATTTATTGACAAGAATGCTTTAATATTTAAGAAAAGGTATCAGTACTGGTAATAGTGAAGATCACATTAATAATCCAAGGTCTTCATTGAAAGATTCAAAGTATTATACTCATGCTGGTAACATGGCAGTGTATTGCTTGTGCCCATACAGGGTCTCTGCTTTACTTTAATAGAGAACCTGATGCAGAAGTCAGGTGCAAGTCAAGGCTAGAAGCAGAGTTAATGTCAGAGGTGAACACCTGAACTGATATGAAGGCAACAGGATTGTGAAGTGTGTCATTCACAGGAATTGTGACTACTATAAAACCGAAGACTAAACGTGAGTGCAGTAGAACATGAGTTTGAAAAGAGAGTGTCTCCTTGATGGGGACACAAGGAAAAGACAGACTGTCTTACCACCGAGTGATACGGTCAAGGAACACCAACTAGCAGGTTTTGTATGAGTCCATTCCTAACGCCTGCCAATTTCTGTGGACCTCCTAATACCGGTAGTTTTGTTTTTCTTTGTTCAAGCCCTCAAAAGAGTTGTGACAGATACAGCACTCCATAGAACAAATTCAATACAGAACTCTAAACAGACGTATTTTCTTTTAGTCAAACCCTAGTATTACTTCAGATGACTCTGGTCATCTGTGTGCCATACTTTTCAGGCACAAAAATAAAGTAATTTCTTACTGTAACATTTGTTCAGAACCTTAAACTTGCAGAAGACTTTCTCTCAGTTTAGCTGAGCTGCTGCAAAGCATCATATAGCCACAGTCTCTGTCAACAGCATACGAGCTGCATGACAGCAGTGTGCCTTGCCGTTAGCAAATGCAATAGCTTCTTGTTCTCAATGCATTTAGAGTTTTGCACAAAAGCAGAAAAAAACCCCAACAAAAACAAAAAACCCACACAGATTAGAGACAATGCAGCCCTGTGCACACGAGTAACTTAAGGCCCTTTCAGCAAGGCAATAAAGCTAAGGCAGGATTGTGAGCTGGAGTCAAAAGGAAGTGTCCCATTGACATAATGAGCTTTGGAGAAGCTCTGGAGTGAAGATGACAGGCAAAACACGCTCAGCCACCTAAGTGACTGCATGTCCTTTGGACAAAATTGTTAACCAGTACTAAGGGTCTCAAGGGATTGTTTTCATCTACAAGAAATGGATGAGCAAATTGGGCTTTTTTACAGTGCAGTTTTATTTAGGAGACACACAAGAGTTAACTCTTGCACCTGTAAGCACTCGGGAACAAAAGTGATGGCATTTAGGGAGGGGGGGTGTTGTTCTCAGCATGCAGCGTGACAACGCAGCAAATCCTGTTCCAGGGATCTAAACCACTGCAATAACAGCACTGGTCGAGTACAAACTCACCCTGCCAGCTGAAGCACTTTCAGAAAAGCTGAAAGGTTAAGTTTGTATCAGTAGGCTTCATACCAGATCAGATATTGCCTGTTCTCGAGCAGCCAACATAAAAACATACCACAAACAAACTTGGTATCATATTTTCTGATCATGATCTTATGCCAGGGCCTGTTCTGGCTCAAATGTATACTGCCGGGTGAGCCTGGGTTGCGCGGAGGCAAGATGATGGCACCATGGCCCCATTGAGAAGTCTTCCCAGCAAATATTCCCTTCTGGCTTCGCTCTAAGGAGCATTACTGCTGCTCCTGCTGTCTACGCTCCCAGTTATTCCTTTCATATACCGTCTCAGCTGTAAGCAAATCAACATGCCAATCCCTTGGGACACATGGCTTAGCTTATACTTAAGACTTGCCATTCTGGTTTGTGCTTTGGACATTGATTTCCATTGTCTCAGCTATCACTCAACAAAAGGGCATTTAATTGCTGTCTCATTTAGTCTGGGGGAGAGGGGGAGAACAACTTTTACCAGCCCTCTGATTGATGGCAGCCATTAGCACCTTCTAGCACAATGCAGACATACTAGAAGCTCGATTTACATGTGAAGTTCATTGCCACACAAGTGAATCAGATTTGCAGCTACGCTTACTTGAACAACTTGAGAGACAAAATCTTCACGTGAAATGAATTTGCAGAAATGCTTATGCTGGCCACCCATTTAAAGGGAAAACCTTGAAGGTTAATGAACCTTGAGGAAAACTTCTAGGAAGAAAAGGAAGTTAGTAGAAATCTCATAGTTTTTGTTTCTCTTTTTAAGCACTACCATGTAGGTACTTCAACAGTTGTTAGAAAAAAAAAAAACCCCACCAAAAAACTCCCCCCAAAAAACCCCAAAACCAAAAAAAACCCAACCAAACAGAAAAAACCAACCTGATTTACACTTATTTACACACGGCTAACAGCAGGAAACACTTCATATCCACTATGCCTCAAAGTTCATAATTGCATACTACGAAAGGCAATGCTGAAGAAACCCATAAACTATTTCCCCCTCTTGCATGAGCATTTTCTATTTTCTTTGTGAAGGGGGAACAAACAAAATTAATATCCACATTTAATATCCTCCACGTTCTGTAGAGCAATGAGCTACACACTCTGGTGTTCAAGCCAAACTGCTGACAGTGGATTTTTAGTACTCGGCTCATTTTATTAAAAAGCACATGGATGCTATTCTTCCTATCAAAGGAACAGAGCTCAAGAAACAACTAGATCAGTGAAGGCTTCTTGAAATACTACCTTTAATCAGTACAGTTATGTGAAACCTGCAGTAATTTCAGTAAAAGTTTGATGTAGTTTAATGCAACTTATCGAAACGCTTAATCATTGCAAAATCTAAGACCGAGCACCTTTTGAACATCAGACTTTCCAATCAGATGTAGAAACAAGCCGAGGCACTGGGTATTATCAGCCACACCTTTGTGCATTTTTTGGAAGATTTACCATGGGAGAGGCAGATCGAGAAAGGCCGACTTGCAGCGAGGCGATGATGGACAGCCAAACACGTGAGCACTCGCGCCATCTCAGCTGTGGGAGCACTAACCCCGGCTGGGCAGAGGCTTTCTGAAACCATGTTAGCTATACCCACAAAAAAGCACTTCTGGCTACTTTCAGAACATATCCTCTGTTATTCACATAATTGGTTTAAAATTCCACAGCAAAATTACTCTGCTATTACTTGCTTTCAGTGAGTCCACCCTTACGTTCGCATCCCCCACAGGACCCAACTTTGTTCCTTAGTGATACTCATCTTCCCTGATGTGTATTTCTAAATAAGCTTAAATAGTGGCTCTTTTCATGCTTTTTCCTACATTTTGAAAAATCATGATTTTAGGTACATAAATGAATGTGCAAAGGTGGAATGTACTTTTTTGTTTTAGAACAGCTGTCTTCACTTTTATTCATTCTGCAGCTCACATGCATGTAAAACTGTATTTTGATCCCTCCCTTTCCCATTAGTTTTTAAGGGGAAGTAAAACTTTATGCACAGAAGCATCCAAAAAACAAAACAAAACAAAACCCCTCCCAAACTGGCATGCAGCCAGCTACCAGCTAACCACTAGAATACACTTGTTTTCTTAACTTGGCTCTTTGTAAATTTTATTTTCCTCTGCCATTGTTTTCATTTCTCTTTGGTGTCGGACAGGAGACACATGTTTCTCTTGCTGGAAAGGCTAAGTGCTATCTACCGAAAAGTACAGTCTACAGACAATTATTCCCAGTAGCCGAGATCCCAGCAAAATCCCTCGCCTTCCCCTCCAGGCTCATGGCAGTCCAGAACCAGCGTTCCCGACAGCAGCCCTTCCAGGACTGTCGCCAGCACCAAGCAAGCTGCCAAAACGGTTTTAAACCACTTTGCAGCTAAAGAATGGACTAAGAGCCATGTTTGTGCAACCCCTCTGTCAATCTTTGCTTTAGGTCTCTTTGGCCACTTGAGGATAAAGAAAATTCTTAGTTGGAAGAAGGTTTTACAAGCTGGTTTCTGAGAAACACACAACACACGCTAATCAATGTGAACAGGTCCTGGAAAAGAAGTTGATCGAATCTCTCCGATCATCCTCAGAGACGCAGTCAAACCTGCACACCTTTGAGATTCAGGTCAATCACACTTCTGCTCAGCGTCCCCCTGGGAGACTCAGAATGTAAGTGCAAAATTAGGGCAAGCACTAGCACAGCAGTAGGCTGGAGCATCTTGCTGGCAGAGGCACAAACCTGCTCTTCTACCCAGCACACCATCTATAAATAGGTTTATGAATACAGAACCTCTGCCAAGCTGGGTTTTTTTTTTTTGCTAATTTTTAATGCCTCTTGCAAGATTGGCTCCTAGAAGTTTTATCTCCATTAGTAGTAATAAACATTTATTATATGCTCCAGCAACATCTGAAAGACTTCAAGAATAGCAACAAATTTGTCCAGAAAAATCGAATATAATTTCCCATTTAGAAAACTCTAATGTATTAAAAAAAGGAAAAAGCAAGCTTACCTGAAAAAAAAAATTTTCACATGAGAAGTCCGCGTGCACACCACGACTTGGGAGAGAGGAACCCACTTCTACCGGGACTTCAGGAGGAGATGAGGCAGCGTCAGTGTTTAGTCTTGTTCAGCTGTGCTCCAGCGGGTACCAGGTGAGCCCCAGAACTGACCTCTGGCCTGTCCCCCTCGCTCTTCTCACCTGGAACAACAGAACAGGCTCTCAGCTCCCTCAGCGCAGGAGTGATGCAACATTTCACATTCAAGACCCAGTGATGGATGTTTACACTGTCTGACTGCTGGAGCTTCAACACATCCTTATAAAAGGGGAAACTCATTACAGCTGCCATTATCAATAAGCATAGTTCTCCGCTTTTCTCTACTGCAGGTGCCCTCTCAACTTAAGGTGTCTTGGGGACACGCAAAGCAGTAGAAAGCTATTTACAGACCATCCTATTTCGACCTTGGGGGGGCCACTCTTCTTGAAGATAACAGTAGACCCATACCAAATTTACTAAAGCCCAATTTGTGGCAAGAACACTTTACGGTAAGAATTTGACTTTGAAGCGCCAATGGTTGGGTGACCAAATCAACCAGTGCTAATTTCAAATAGGGACATTAACCAAGGACTTAAACTACCTTGTACTTTCATCTCCTACCATTCTCTTGCATCTCCTTTTTTCCCCTTTCCCTCCCAACCCTTTACATAGTTCACCATCCATTTTCAAGGATGGATGCCTAAATGAAGCCCTTTATTAGGGCTCAATTTTCAAAAGCAATGTCATCTTGCAGTTTCCTTTCGCTTCAGAAATTAACTTCTAGGGGCATATTCTCAAAAAGCCTACATCTATACTTATTTCAACTTTCTGGGGAATAATTGAGTATGGAAAGTAAGGTTTAGCCTGATTAAATTTTTATTTCCATCTAAAAATAAAAGGAAATGCATAGTAAAGAACTTCTTTCCTCAGCCTCCTTTTTTTTTTTTTTTCTTCTGAAAGGTGAAGACAAAGGAGACATACTACAATTCAATTTTTTCCCTTTCTGAAATCCCAAGAAACTCACTGCCATATACTTAACTTTTGAGCTATGTAGAGTAGACCACTAAATACTTTATATGCTCTGAGCAACCTGATCTCACTGGCCCTGATCTGAGCAGGGTGTTGGACTACATGACCTCTGGCGGTCCCTTCCAACCCAAGTTATGCTATGATTTTTTTCAAAGGGAACAAAGACTGGTTTGTACCTCTCAGAAACGCAAGCCAACTTTTTTTCATGTTTACCACCATTTTTACTGTATGCACCTTCTCCAACATGGAGTCTTTTGATAGTTCAAATCTATAAGCATTTACATATCAAAACTCTTTAAAAGGTATTTTTAATCTTAAATTAGCAGAAGTATCTTTTCACATATCACAAACCGCAAGGATTTAACACATTTAGGTAAAACTAGCCCGGTAAGAAAACTCAGAGAATGTATCCTAAGTCCTCCATTAGGTAACACTAAGGGAGGGCTTGGGGACAAAAGAAGTGTTGGTATTTACTGTAGAAGAAACACCAACTATCCAGTAATACATTTTCTACCTGCGATTCTGAAGTCAGGACACTGTTTTTAAACTCAGCCTGAGCTCTCGTGTTACATGCAGCTGTCAGACCCATCTGCAGCAAAAGCAGTGGGATCTCTTGCATGTTCCACACCTCTCCCTGCCAGCACGGTCCTCCCAGTAATGCCTCCTCCCTCCGCCAAGGCACAAGGTCACGCACAAGCCCACATCTCTTGCGGAGCATCACACAGCTAGCTCCCAGCCCTGAGCTCCGGCTGCCTCCATCACATCCACAAGCTGAACCTTTTAGCTGGCTGGCAGGTTTACTGAGCAGTAAAAAGCTGACTTTTCAAAGAGACTCTCAAAAGACAAACTTTCTTATGATTTTTTCCCCCCAAAATCCTTAAGCATATGAATGTTTCTTGATTAATACTAAACCCAAGAAAAACTTGTGTAATGCAGAAAGATCTTTTTCCATTTCTCTGTGTACCTGCTCTCATTAGAGAGGAATAGAGACATCATTTAATAGATGAGACATCCAGGGAATAAAGTGCAAGAATTCCAGTCCTAAAACATCATAAAGACAAGATATTAAAATAAAAAATAAACAGACTTTTGCTGTCATTAAGGTGAAGGAATGCCATATGGGATTGGAAAGTTCTCCTCAAGTCCAGCAGAGCCTTATTTCTCTTGCTCTTCAAAGTCTAACACTCCTGTCATCTCTGCCCTCCTCTCCCTTCCCTCTTCTCCAAGAACTGCAGATACCTTCTCTCCTAATCCCAACCAGCACATTGGCCGTCAGACTCTACCACTGCTACTGCTGCAAGGGAACACTGAGGCAAGGAAGGGGCGATTCCCTCAGAAAACCACTCACATGGGTCTACCAAGCAAGGGAATACACATTCCTTCATTTTTCAAGAATCACAGGTACTGCTTTATTCTAATAAAATGATTTCAAATAAATAAACATCATCACCAGTTTTAAAGCTGAGCCTTAGCCTCAGAGTCTAAATAGACTGTTGTTAGACATGGAGGGCTTTTTCTTCAACACCCCCATAGTTTGCTTCAAAGCTCATTGTATTAAGTGGGAATAGTTAAGATGCAAAGTAAAATTTAAGCATCCTGGGAATAGCTGTACATGATGCGCAGCTGGCAGGCAGGTCTGCTGTAGGGATATGGTTCTGCACATGAAGTCACGAGAGTGGGATTCCTAATAATGTGTAGTAACAAAGGCATAGAAGAGAAATCAGTTCACAAGTTAGCCCCCAGCAGCAGAGAGAGGAAGTGTTGTTCGCTTCTCTGGAAGGAGGACAGCCAAGACTGCTCAAATCAAAGCCTAGGTCCACAATACTCCAGGCTTAATTAGAAGATCATGAAGAGTACAAAATGGCATTGGACACAAAAAATGATCATTTTTCAAGTAAATTTAGTGGAATGAGCACTGTTACATTCACAATCCACTCTCCTCCATCCACCCTTTTTTCCTTGTTAATGATACAGAATTGGCTGCAGATGCAACAAAACCTGTCAGCGACCGCAGTGTGTCCTAAAGCAAGTCCTGCCTATTATTCCAGCTAGCTAGATGAAGGTCGCTGACACTGCTAACACCTCTGACGTTTTACAATCAATTGCCAGCATTTACAGAAGAGAAAATACCACTAGCTCTGAGCGCACTTGGAAAGAAGGAAACTCTTTTCAATTAATTTTAAGCTTGCTCTCTCTGATAGCCAAAACATGAGACGATGAGGCAACCTAGCAAGCCAAATATTAGCGAGATTGGTTTCTGGCAGCCAATGCCATATTCTGTTTGTATATAAACAATTGTAGTTTATCTGCCTCTTTAAAATAACTGCAATATGAATCATCATAAGGACAGCAGCAGAGAAAACAGCCACATACTTATAGCTGAAGAAAAACATCATTTAATTCTCAAACTATGAATATCAGACTATCAGCACATTGCTAACACCAAATACCTATCTGAGAAATCTAGTATTTTGTGGAAGAGGCTCTTGGAAGAGAGGCTGACCTTTACCTATCCCTTCACTGCTGGTAAAGGACGACGAAGCTCTTCCTGTACACTGCACATTCATCCTGTGCCTGCTTTCATCTTCAGGACAGGAACAGAGACTGCTACCTTTTAAACTATTACTCACACTGATTTTTAGCCAGCTGTTAAATTCCACTGCTATAAGTGAGGATGGAGGGCTAAGGAAGAGATTTTCAAACAATACTTTGTAAACAGTTCACAAGTCCCGTCTGATTTATAAACTGCCAATGCGCTGGATGAGTTTAGCAGCTGGGAAGCCCTGGATTTGACAGCGCTGCCCTCACCCAATGGTTCAAAGCAATCATTTTGAATTAATACAGGGCCTCAGAGAACATGGGGATCTCTAACTTAAGACCTCCTAAAGACCTATATTTCGGTCAAAATTCTTGCTTCTGACAGTCCTTCTCATCCTCCAGCTCCTAATTCAAACCATCAGGCAGCTCTTGCTTTTCACAGGAGTTGGTTGCTGTACGGTGTAAAGTTTGCATCAAATACAGTTGCCAAAGGCGCTCCAATTTCCACTAATAATTGTCATTAGGAGAAGAAAAAAAAAACTGGTTGTATTTTTGTCAGAAAAGACCCATTTCCTGATGTTTAGCTTAGGCAGGATAATGGTCACAGGCAGCATCTTGGCTCAGCGGGCAAAGCTGGTAGGTGGTAAATGAGAGTGCTGCGGAGGGGACAGATCTTTTTCCGGGGGGAGAGGGGACAGTGTCTGCTAAAGGAGGCACCCTGACGGCAGGAGATTTATGCATCCGCTCTTGTGTCAGTCTAGGAGGAGGGAATCATTATGCAGGGCCAGCTGCAGGGGTGTGCGCTGCTGTCGGGAAAAATTAGAAGTCTAGCAATGAGCTATAAAGAAAGGAGAAATGACAGAGTGAATGAAAACCCCATGATAAACCCACTTAGGTTCTCTTCTCCCCAGGATGAAAGATGAAGTCTAATCTCTTTGGCATATATCCTGGCCGAGACTCAAACAAATATGCCTAGATACACACAGGCGCACGCCCCTAGAATGTGCAATGACAACATCCACCAAAATATCCATAACTGCAAAGGGTACTGAGCAAGAGTCCTTTTTCTGCACATTTAGCTAAGTTCTGGGGAAAGATCAGAGCACGCTAAGATGCTTTTGATCAGAAGAAATCTCATCTGCTGCCAAATGCCTTCTTTGCATAAATATCTTCGGAAAGAAAGCTTTTCCATTTGAACACCTCGGGGGAGTGATGGGGGAAAGGGAGAAGAGAGAAGAGATGATGGGACTATAAGACAGTGAAAAGCAACCAAACTAAGGCTCTGGTATTTCACTTTTATTTGACTGAAGGAGAACTTTCCAATTTCATGTGGCATTCCTTTGCCTAAGAGAATTTCTGGCTGAGTCGGGCAGGTCTGCATAACTTCTTGTCCTGTAAAGGTTTTATTTTTCTCCTTCATTAATACAGTCACAGAAATGAAATATTCCAAATATTTCTTCATTGTACTTGGTAGTGAAAACAGAGTCAGGCTCTCGGGTCAAACTGGTGTTGGCTA
>NW_008825545.1:562672-565881 GCF_000699105.1 Pygoscelis adeliae
TGGTCTTTAATACGCTCCCAAAAGCCCCTGGTTACAATTCCAGCCCTAAGCCTACGAGGGGAAGTGTTTGGTAATTTCTCCTTCTGCCTGTCCTGACCACTGTTAAAGCCTCAGGGCTGGTGAAGCTCCTTCTGGAATGCTAACGCCCTGCAGGAAGCTGGATGGTACAAAATGGGAGCTGTCTGGAGAACACCTTCCTGGGGAAGAAGGGAGGGAGGTATGTACTCTGATACCTTATTTGAAGTTACGCATCAGGACCCATGGCATTAGCCGCATTTTTTACCAGGAACAGAAGAAATACATTTTGCCCAGCCTGCCAACATTGTAAATTATGCCATTGTATGTCCTTCAGTATAACCTCTTCCAGACACAGTTTTATGAGAAAGTTTTGTTCACTTATGAGTGTGAGAATTAGGGACCCCCCCCCCAAACAATTCTACTGTAAAAGTCTTCCTTTCCACTATACATGCACATTCAGAAATGTGGGTATTTATTTACTTTTCTTTAAAAATACTTAGGAATAAAACCTTCTTTTGTTTTTTTAAGGCAGCTCTTTTATAGTATTCTTCCCAGTGGTGTCATCTATCAAGTGTAAAAAAGATTTATGCTATCAGGTGTCAGATTAAGACACCACTGACCACATTTGTAACTACCTGGTGTGTTATACAAGCACTTACACCTGTACAGTGTGGGTCTAACAGCTTAAAAAACTGCAAACACTCAAAAAAGATAAAAAAGAGCTGCCCAAAACCCCAAACTGTGATAGTCTGGGGACTTGAGACATTGATTCATTAACACTGTAAAGGTGTAAATGGGGTACTGAAGTGAAGAATGTAGCCCACCGATGAATTAAAGCAAATGGAGGTTACCTCCATGCATGGTAGCTCAAAGAACCTAACTCTGAAGGCCACTGTTCGATCAAAGTTATGGGAAAAAACTCAGAAATAAACCACAAGTTTTTACAGTGAGCAACAGAAATAAAACTGGAAAATTCCTAAACT
This sequence comes from Pygoscelis adeliae, assembly GCF_000699105.1. Taxonomy (NCBI): domain Eukaryota; kingdom Metazoa; phylum Chordata; class Aves; order Sphenisciformes; family Spheniscidae; genus Pygoscelis; species Pygoscelis adeliae. Next base: position 563,674 of record NW_008825545.1, read on the forward strand.
ACAAAACCATAACCATTGTCAAAGTGCAAACAATACTTCTTACAGCTACACAGTTAAGTTTCACTTTTTTTTCCCTAAGGAAAATAAGGACAGGCAAATGTATAATATTAATATCAATTCAGGAAATACTTTCATAGTAAGATATCAAATATATTATGAATGGAGGGAAAAGGAACACGGTTATTTATCTGACTTGAAAACAGCACAGTGTCAAGTTAATTTAAAATTCAATTTCAGTTTAAAGCATTACAAGGAAGAAAGAACCCTGTGTATCATAGGCTGTAAATTGAAATCCTAGCAAGGTTTTTGTCTGCCAACTAGTTGTGTATCAGCTATAAAGCCAGATTGCAGGTGCTTCTTTTAGGAGATTGGGCTGCAAGGGTCTCGTAAACCACATTTGGAGACGTTTGTCATTTACTATTTCCAAAGGTGTTTTATTTAAACTTTTTTCATAGTCCGTTATTTAATGGAAAACCAGTATTACAATAACCCAGAGGTAACTTCTGCAAGGTACAGTATGTGATGCAAAAACACAGAGGATCCTACCCTGTGGAAGTCACCAAGAAGGTGAGGTGCAGCACTCACATAAACACATCTTTTACAAAAGCAAATAAGCAAAAGCAGCTTGTCTGCAAAAACAGCTTTTAGGGTGACAGGAATTAAAAAAAAACAAACAGACCAAAAAACAAAACCAAGAAACACTTAGGGTTTTTTCCCCTTTCTAGAAGACACACCTCCACAAAAATGCTTCATTAAAACTCCACATAAAATCTTGAACATGATGGTTTGAGGGAAGAGGCAGGATACTCTTCCCAATTTTCTGGGCTGAGGGATAAATAAATCTGATAGAAATGACATTTAATACGCCCCAAGACTACAAACTGAATGAAAGCCTACTCAGATTTGGTAGATATTATTAAAAAAAGTGACCCAAGGACAACAGCTGGACTTCCAGCTGCCCCTTTCCAGCTCCAGGAGGTTCCTGCAAGGTGCACTGGCCAGTCTGATCAGAAAGGCAAATTCTGCTCCTCGGCCATCAGCCACTAACAACCAGCTGGCCAGCAGACAGAAACAGGACTGGAAGGACACTAAAAGCCTGCACCAATGAAGAAAATAAATGTATATCCCTGACCTCTGCTACTCCAAAAGGAAAACAAAGAAAATTTGCCATTTACAACAGCTGGGGCTATTTTTATTTAGTCACATGGGCCTTGAACCTCCTTGTAGAAACGCTTTGTGAAACCGCAAAACCTCGCTGAAGCAGCAAATGAACACCTCAGAAAACTTTGGTTGTGGCAAACTGGAATTTAAGATGTGTGCAGGTTGGTACTCGGGAAAGGGTAATAGTTGAGGACATGAAATTTATCTCCACTGACACATCCACAGCTGGGAAACAGTATGAACAGCTTCCTCATGCTGATCCAACTCACTTCTATTCTGAAATGGAGGGATGTGGAAAACATTATTAGAGGTAATAAAAAAGAGTTTTCTTATTTTAGTAATGGCTTTTATCCTATCTTTGAAAACTACACAATTATGTGTAAATTTATAATAAATATCCTTTATATATAATTACATTTACATTATTCATAAAACAGTAATTTCTAAGAATGCTGGAGGATTAAAAAAAGCTAAGGAGGGAGGAATTTGATACAGCATGAGATGGAAAAGAGCCTTTTTCCCCTCACTTATGTTTTTTTCAAATACATCTGGACTTCCTCCTGCTCCTAGAGCAGAGCATGAGACTGTAGTTACCCCCCCCCACTTCCCACTTCAACCCTCACCATTTAAATGGTTTATTCACCTTTTTCCCTCACCATGCATTTTTGGACCTACAGCTCCGAGGTGTGGGTTTTTCTAAAACTTTTGCTGGCACCTAATATGGAAACTACCACCACTGCACCAATATTTATACACGTGTTGTTACAAAAATATACAACCTGCTTTGATGTACCGCTCTTTCCTTAGTTCCTACTCCAGCAGAAAACACAAAGGACGTTTAGCAGTGATAAGAAATCCTACTGACATCATCAGTGGCATAGTCAAAAGGTTTAAGTTTTTTGCCTCAGTCTTCACAGGCAAGTGCTCAAGCCTCACCGCCCAAGCCGCAGAAGGCAAGGGCAGGGACTGGGAGAATGAAGAGCCACCCACTGTGGGAGAAGATCAGGTTCGAGACCATCTAAGGCACCTGAAGGTGCACAAGTCCAT
>NW_008825545.1:567256-572458 GCF_000699105.1 Pygoscelis adeliae
CCCTGCCCACCGGGGGAGGTGAACTAGACCAGCTATGAAGGTCCCTTCCAACCCAAACCATTCCATGATGTAAATTTCACCCTAAAATAAAAGCAAGTCTGAATTAGTCAGTGTCCCTTGCAGAATGGCCAAAGCAAGCCTCAGTGTTGCTTAAATTTCTGTGGAAACTAGAAAACATTGTTTAAAAAAAAAAACACAAAAAACCAACCCACCAAATTAACCCAAATTTAAAAACAGGCTGCATCTGTTACTAGGAAAACCAGGCTGCAGCATGGGGATGTGGCACACAAAAGGATACAATACTTGCTTTCTTTCCAAGCTATCCCTTATGCAGCATGTGACTCTATTCTAATGCTACTTTTTATTAAAACTTTTTTGGTTGCCAGATGTTGCATAACACAAATAAGGAGGACTTGAAGCTGAAAATGCCAGCTGCAGCTAGGCATAATCTGCCATGGGACTAAAGCAGCCTGAGACTGGGATACTCCTCACGTGATGGAGGGAGCCTTCTGTGCAGGACTTGAGGCTTCAGTTTCTTGCCAGTTTGATGGAAGTTGGGAATTCAAGGTTTACTGGACTCTGTAGTGCTGTTTGATACCATCTGATCGCAAGATGGGCCCAAACGTCTTGCAAAGGTGAGCAGAGGTGATCAGACGCAGACACAAAACATGACGTTTTCATAGCAAGGCTTGCCATACAAAAGGGTTGGGTAGCATGATGAAATGCTGTATCAGACACTGGCCCACAGCGTGCACAAAAGAAAACAGTGGTGCAGCAGAAGAACACAAGCAGACTAAGACTCTGCATTTCTTTTTCAATCCTTTCATCTTTAAAAACTAAACAGATTATTCTAAAACATTTTCAAATGTTTCAAATGTTCCCCTTACATTTGGTTTGCACACAAGTGATAACGGAGCTTCAAATGTTTCCAATATTATGCTAAAAAAGTTTTAAAAGTTGTCTCCAAATTGGAAGTACTTCAGAAAAAAAGAAAAATATATCAAAAACCCCAAATATATAATCAAGTTCTTTGAAGTCACTTTCTGCTCCACTAAGACATTTATACTAATTGGTGAGTTTCTCATTTCATCTTTTCAGGCACAGATAATTTCTAAATGACTGAGATTTAGGATACACTATTTTAATACTGATGGCGTACTTAATGAGATCCGATTTTAATAAGATTCTAGGCGTTTATGCTAGAGAAAGGCTTTGACTTGGGGTATATTTTTACAAAAAAAGGAAGGTAGGTAGGTTGCTGTATATCATAGAGTGAGCCTGTTCAGATCATTATAATCACCATTTGTGATCCTATTTATATACCATTACATGCTATAAGCAAAAATATATCAGTCCTCGATACTAACACAAAAAGTCTGCAGGTCCATTTTTTTCCCCATTTTCAGCATATACACAAAACCCTCAGTAAACAGATGTGCTATGGAGGATAAACACAAGTAACTTGTGATTAACTTAACCAGATCTAATTTGGCCAACAAAAAGCTTAGCTACTTCCTAACTTGTTTATTGACTGCTAACAGAGAAACAACAATTCAGCATCCACATCAGGACCGATATTCTAATTTTAGGATTAACACTTTTTTAATCCATATCTTGCCTGTGAAATATATAATGATGAAAAATAACTTTTGATTGCATATGTATAGGTGCCAATAACTACAGAAATGAAGCAGCAGAATTTTTATAGTAAAGAAGTGTATGTAGAGCTACTGTAGGTTGCAAATAAGACTGCAAAGTGTCCAGATGTTAGACTATATACAGCTAAGTAAATGCTGAGACACATCATCTTTTAGTAGTATAGCAATTTCAGCCTCGTGCTGATTTTCCTACAGAAATACAACCAATTAGTATTCAATTTTGAGCCGTACCAGAAACACTCCTTCAACAGTTGCAAGTGCCTTGATCATTTACAGCAGCTCTTTTTAAGCAGCTAACATGAAAAATTGAAGCAGATGAGAATGCTTTATTCCTGCACCATTCCTGAGTTTATTGCAGCTCTTGTTTCTGTGCACTTCCCTCCTTCACTTGGGCCCCGTCCAGGCCACCCTCTCTGGGAGGAAACCCTGACCCACATTTGGAGGACGATTTTGTGGTGGGCTTCTGAAGTTTAGTGCAGCCAGCCTGAGATCACCTGCACTGCTGCTTTCTCCAGGCTAACGAGACTGAGGTCTCTGTATAAAGTACTGTTTGTTCAGAAGGACAACAATGCGAAGAAAAGCCTTGCCATAACAAGGAGTTAATAACATGCATTGCTCACAAGGAGTCATGTGCCTCCTGCATGAAAAACCCTGGAAGGGTTTCCCCGCCTGCTCAGCTGTTACTTGAGACTGTGTCTGGGAGCTGTCATTTGCTACAGTTTGAAATCCTCTTTCTACAACTTAAACGAGGGTGGGAAACACATGTGGTTCCTCTCCAGGAAAAAGTGTCTTCAGAACCTACAAAAGGTATTTTATCACTTCACCTACTCAGCCTGGAGCACAAAGCCCAAGAGAGCTCAGAGAAAGAGGTGCACACGCAATCTGCCAACACTACAGTCGCTGACGATGCTGTATATCTCCAAAGCATCTGATGTCGTCCATATCGATTTTACCTGCTACCCTGATTGAGGGAACCCATATTCTACACCTATAACCCAACCATTCCTGCAGAGAGAACTAAAACATAAATGTAGATGGATTTCTGTATGTTCCCAGCAGAGTATTCCAAGTATTTTCCATAGACTTAGCTGACTGAGAAATTAGTTAACTCACTACCTCCATCTTAACTTTCTTATAAATAAGACGCCAAGGATAAAAGGAGATTCTTCTCCCACCGGAAAACCTTGTGTGTGCCCAAAGCTTGTGTCGGTGCTAGTTACTATTAAATTCTGCCAACTACACTGCAAGTCAGTCTGAAGAGAGGGTGTCCTCCTATTGCCAGGTATTAATCAGTTCACAAATATTATATGCCCAGGAAAGAGAAAGAAACTGTTGCTTAAGGTACAGGTTTAATGCCAGGATACAAACATCATATGCCTGCACACCATTACTCCAGTTCAGACATACCCTGACCTAATCTAGTTCTGAAATGTATTAGTTTCAGTTAGAGAGTAAATACTATTGTAATGAATACTAATAAATAGCCTCCAAATAAATAAGAATGAGATGTTTTTGTCTTTGCCAGGGAACTATTACAGGGGACTTACGTGCAGACAGAGTGGCCATTCCCTGATACAGAATCCATCACTGTCACTTAACATATGACTCTCTTGTAATGCTGTGTTAGGAGATAGAAAGTCAAATAATCTCTTTTGCTTTGATGAAAGCATGAGGAAGTTGACTCAGATAAAAGCAGGGAGTAATCTGTTTAAACAGCTTGGGTCCAAAGTTGAAAATTAAACAAAATCAATAACAAATACAGGCTTGCTGCTGGAGAATCTGCCTTGAGCATGATGTAAAAAAGGATGAAATGCTACTACAAAGGTATTTTATGCCAGAACATCCTGTATGTGAATTCGTGTAGGCCTTCAGCTGTATTAATTTACATGTGTTTGTTTATTTATAAATCTATACAATGCCCATTGTTTGCTACTAATGATGTAGTTAAAGAAGCTTTTGGCAAATCTAGAGGTAATGAAGAACATAAGAGTAAATTGATATTTATTAGAAGAACAAAGAAAGAAAACAGATGGTGACACAGTTCTGGCACATACCTATTCAGGTCAGGTTTTTATCTGAGCTAGTGATGTGTGCAGAGGGAGCACAAAAATGCCTGCACCTTGCTGTCACAAAATGATTTTTAAAGAACTGGCCATTCACACCTTTGGGAAGACATGTTCAACAAGTCTTCTACACCTTTTTATGGAAAAATCAAAAATATGCAACTTACGTTTGCAAGATAAGAGAGATAATACCTTCCCACTTCATACATGGAAGATTCAGCATAACTAACTATACAGAAGACAGCAGAAATGTTGACAAAATAGGTTAATATTGAATTTGGATCACTATAACACATCCTTTCTATGCCTCAATAGTCAAAGGCGTGAAAGGAGCTGCAAAGAGAGTAAACGTGGTCTTTAGCTGATAAATGCATTCAGGAAAGAAAGCAAAGCCTAAAATAATCATTGCAGGCTTCTGAGAAAAGATATTAAATGTGCATGGACATTTTTTACATGGACAACCTGCAAAAACCTCCCCATTAACTTGTCTGAGCTCTTCTGAAGTAAAAACAAACCAAAAACCCCAAAGCACCTTTCAATTTCCAAAAATATTTTTCCATAATAGTCAGAGAGAAAGACCAGCAACAGTTCATGCTACCTTAGTGAGGGCAGGCAAACGTTTAGAAGCATAACACCCAAATTTAAAGTGTGTCTGTAAACACAGAGTTTATTAAATTCTTTAAAAATACAAAATTATTGTCATCCTAACGACAAGAAGCACATAGCACAAATCACCAACTTTAACTGACTTCTTTCTAAAATCCAAGTGAAGATAGCTTTGCAGATTTTTACTGCTCTTCTCAGCAGTCAGAAACGTTGCTCCTCATGGAATTGAACTCGTGGAAAGGCCAAAATTTTCCAGAAGGAAGAGGGGGGATGACAACATATTAGGCTGGCCAAAATAAATAGTTTCATAATCTGATTCATCAAGTAGAATACACTGTGAACAGTATTTATATCCTTCTGGGGGGGGGGGAACCCAACCCAAAACCCACATTCCTTGAACAGTGTTTGGTCTTCCTAAAGATTCAGAGAGGGACATGTTGAGCTGCAGTCCTGTGAGCAGAGTGACTTGGGGTCTTGTGACTCCATTTGTCACGGAGCTCAAAGCGTTTGAACAAAACCCATGACACCCACCTGGCCAAGGGTTAAAGCAAGCTTTAACAAGGAATGAGCCTTCGTGGTTCGTGGGATGGCTTCAGGCCCATAAAGAAACAATTGCATCATGCCCTAATTACTCCAGCTGACTCGATGCACGAACTGGGATCCCTCTGCAAGCATTTCAGAACATTTTGTAATATGGAAAATTAAGGTGTTGCGTTATCTTTCCCAGACGTGACAGCAAATTTTTCTGCAGAGATCATTTAAAGTAGATCCACTATAAAGAGAGAGGAACAAAAGGCATGCCAAAATTATACAGAGGACAGGACATATGGAGAACAACTTTCAGATATAACATTAGACTGTCATATCTGGCTCTC
>NW_008825545.1:572579-583903 GCF_000699105.1 Pygoscelis adeliae
TCGCCCTGGAAATTAATCTAAGTTCATTTCAGTGAAAAAAAAGTTTTGTTATTTTCCCTAAGTAACACCACAGTTATTCTTGCCTCCTTGTAAAAATGATCAATCTCTGCAGCAGATGATCTATAAAGTTTCCCAACTTTCCTGGGAGGAATAGTATTATATTGTTCAATTTGGTTTCTCCATAATACGTATCTCCATCTTCAGGAGTGATGTATAAGGAGTTTTGATCAAGCAGTTTAATACTGGGGAAAACAAACTTGTATTTTATAGGGAAAACATACATATAAGGACACAAACATACAATACAGGATTATAAGAAAAAGCTGCAGTTTCCTATATTCATATGTATCTCTTTATATGTATTTTTCCTGTGTGTGTACATGTGCATTATAGATATGCTAGGAGTAGCCACAGTAACTCTACAGAGTTGTATCTCTTTTCCACTGTATACGTATTCCTGGAAATCAGTAAGTTACAAGGACAGGCAAACATCTAAGACACTGGCAGGTAGCTGCTCATCTTTCAGGCAAGGCATATATTGCTGGCTAATTTCATGCTAAAATATAATCATAAGGTCTATATATTAATTCAATATAAACTGAGGTTGGCAAACACTTATGATAAAGTGCCACACTGTAACATAAAACACAATAGGTGGCTGTTTACGTTTCCACACCGGGCTGTAAAGCGAAGCAGCTGAGGGGCAGAGATGTCCTCTCAGCAGTCCTAGCCAGCGGGCTGCCATTTCCAACACAGGGGCAAAGCTGCTGCTGGGGAGGGGTAAATGCTGCAGCTTGCCCAGCTGCATCTGCTCGAGTTTGGGAGTTGGAGCCTTACATAGGAGACTGGAATCAGAACTTCAGCAAAAATTAAAGGCAAAAAGCCCTGAAGCATGTTTGCAACCTTGACTGCTAGCCCTGCATCTGCAACAACACAATTGTTCTCCCCATTCCCAGGCCGCTATCTGGGGGACTTTCTATTCTTTGGCATTCATTACAAGCTTTTCATTCCAATTCTGTACACAAAGACCTTCCCAGGATGTATTTGCTTTCTTAACTCCTAAAACGATACTGCATGTCTACTTTGCACTTTTCAAACCACCTTCCCCTCATTTACAGCCCAAGTCCACAGCAAGCTCTGCGTGAGTGCACTGTGCTTGTGCCTTAGAGATGCTCTGCCTGGGCAAGCATGTTTGTTTACGGATTGCAATGCAATCCTGTAGCACTGAGGTAAACAAATGAACAACCCACTCTCTCTTGCAAAGACACCTGAAGACCTAAATTTAGTTCCTTTCATGAGAGCCCGTCAACAGTTAAACTATCCATCTTCATCACCATAATTCAACAGCAGGCGTCTTTTTGTACAACAGGATGAAAATAAAGCCACCAGTAACTAACGTTTTGTGGTATATCTGAACATAGGAACTGGCAGATGGAACATAGTGTATTGATTCAACCAGTGCACTGAACTCAGTATTCCTGTGGTCAGAAGCACTTTGACTCATCTCAACCTCTACCTTGGTTAAATTTCTCTTCTGGCTTCTCTGTCATGACTGTGGGGCAGGCAGCAAATGCATTTGCTTCCCCAGGAAGGGTAGAGAGCGCAGCTGCTCTTTGGTGGCATGCAAGAGGAAACTTGGGCCTTTTTTTTTTTCCTTTCAATCTCAGGTCAGACCCACAGGTCACCCTATGTACACAGGATTTTAAGTGGAGGGCAGCAGCTTGTCTGTTGCACGTAATTAAATTTGTTTTACAAGCTTGTCTAGGCAGTAAGTAATTAAATATCACTTCTCAGACTGATATTTTCATTGTCCTGAGTTGCCTGACAATAGGATTTTTCTCAGTCTGGTTTGTTCCCAAGCAAATGTGAAATTTAAAAAAAGCTACCGCTGATAATTCTACAAGAACTACAAAGCAACAGGAAGGGTTCAACTACCGATAGCTTTAACGACAATAAAAGTTAACTTAAGTATTCCTAACACAAGTTCCGAAAGTGCATCAAGATTTTCATCAGCTTGTTGGCAACAGCAATGTTAAAACACAAACACAGAGCATTCTGTCTTTGTTTTTACGAGAGCCAAGATAAATCCAGAGGCTGATCTGAACAACAGTTTTAAATTCAAATCCATGTTTTTCAAGTAAGAAATACATCAGAATTAGCATAAGAATATCTGTAGATACTTTCCTAATTTGGAAAACTCATTAACTAAATAAAAGGATTATGCAGTCTTAATTCCTGTATTATTTTAAATTCTTGCTACTGTTTCACAATATACTAAGAAGCATCTTGAATCCACAAAAAGTTACAAAATCCCTGAATGAGCCAGTACCACGCAAACTTTTCAGATGTGTGACAAACCTATTTCCAGAATCTGAAATGCAGCATACAAACTAGCAAAGTACACGCCTACCTCTGCTGTAGCAGCACTTAAACAGCAGACCCCCTGCAACGTCCAGTTAAAGGACACATCCATGCTTTCAAAACTTTAAAATGCAGTCTATTTTACTCTGCGGGACACTATTTTTCCATAAATAGCAGACACCCCACATTAGGTTTTGGAGAAAAGAGCACAGATACCTGAGAGCTTGCTTTTGTGCAGTCAGATACAGGACAGAGGTACAGATACGGCTTCCCACTGATAAACAGGGTCAGGGGCTGTACTCTGAGCAAGTAGATTCTCTTACTCACTCGTACAACTGCCCCAAACTTCTTTCAAGCCATGGTAACTGTTGCCAAACTCCCTAAGCCAAAGGGAGAGGAGGAAGGAAAGAACCTGGCTCTCTGTGCAGTTACCCCCTGTTAAATGGGTGGGGGCATAAACAGGCATCATCTTTTAGTCATCCCTTCAAGGTGCCTTGGCAAGAGCATTTCTTGCCTTCTGGCTTGGAAATCAGCTAGAAACAGGATTAGGATACAATGAAAGGGAGTGCTTCCTCACACGGATTTACACCGGAACAACTAGGCCAGTGCAAATTTGCAGAAGACAAAGGCAGAGTTTGAGGGGCGCCTCAGGATCTACTAACGAGACAGAAACTAACTAGGTACTACATAATTACCTTGCTCCTTCTCAAAATATTAAGTTAGATTTAACTACCCAAAACATACTCCATGTCCTGAAAAAGGCCATGGGATTAAAAAATGTACATGGGCAACAAGGGCAGCGAGATTTGTATCAATAAACCTTTAGACATGAGACTAAATAGCCTAGCAGTTGAACCTGCAAAAGAGATGCAGAAGGGTATGATCGTGGCCAAAAAAAAAAAAAAAAAAAAAAATAGTAGTCTAGAGAAAGTGAATAGAAAACAATTTTCACCACATCTCACAATATTAAAAATGACAAGGTACCCAACAGCTTATCAGAAGTCAGATGTGCAAAAGGTGGCTCTCCATGCAGCTATATTCTGTGTCATAAGTCGAAAGTAGAAAGATCTCACTAGGAGAACATACAACTAGGTCCATCAAGAGCTAACAAACAAAACAGTCCCAATGCAACCTCTGATCCACTAAATCCCTAAATCTTCTGTTGTCAGAAGCTGGGGAGCGTATGACAGGTGTGTGGTGTATAGAGGGATCATTCGTACAACTCCTGGTTCCTGTGCTTGTCCTTGTAGTTAGTTGACCTATGTAGATACTTTACTATGTAGATCTTTGATACAACTGTTCTCATCTTTGTCCCATGTTTGTTTGCTTTTAATTCTAATATCTCTCATAATTCCCATAAACAATGTAATCTACTTAGAGCACCAGATACTCTTACATGACAATTTCCAACATCATCCCAAAATGTCTTCATTGTTTGCTCTGTGTTCAAATCACAAATTGAGTTTTTGAAAGGAAAATGGATGCTCTAATACAGAACAGGCACATGGAGTGCCCGATTTAGATGTTTGGTTTGGAGAGAATTTTATTAATTCATTTATTTCAATTAAAAAAAAAATCATTTAGTATATCCTTCACAACTACAGTATTCTGACAATGTCTCTTAAATGTTTTGTATTTCCCTTGTGACATAAGAGGATGATATATAATTTAACTCACACGTGATGTGATGAAGGAGGGAGATGTTATGTGTTTCTCTTTCCTTATTCTTTTGCACCTATTTTTGGATGTTTGACCACTTGTATGCTGTCTTGCTCTTAGTCTCAGCATTTGCACCATCCTGACCCGGAGATAATATTCATAGAAGGGAACTGCTAAGCTGCAATTGCTTTAAGACTACATGGGGGGAATCTTAAATAATCCATTAAAACGCCAGCACAAACTCCCAAGACAGCATCACCAATAACTCCCTAGCACCTGTCACCTATTTAACAGAGACAGTTTACCCAATACCGATTACTCAAACTACCTCCTGTTTCTACAGTGGAGCTTAGCAATCGTGATGGGTAGCAGACTGAGAACCCAAAAATTAAGTTCACATAATCCCTCAGAAAGAACTGACAAATCTGCATGAACACTGTTAAGCTGCAACAAGTGATTCCAATAATGAGTGTATGTTTACCATGTAATTACTGTCTTTCTAAATCCCAAAGGAGCAGTATGTGAAGACTTACGTGAAGTATTAATGCAGTTTAAAAAATGATCTGAATGCGTATCGAGTTATGAGCCCCTAAAAAACCCCACCTACATTTCAAATATGTGTATTTGAGCTAACCAGCTTATAACACAATACACCAAATCATTATGGACTGCTGACTATAAAAAAAAAAGTGATCTGTTAAATTATTTTTATTATGACAATTACAATAATTTCTTTCATGGGGCATGCTACCAGTTGTGCAGGCTATGATCTGAATAAGAAACAGTGTCAGCCGATCCACTGATGCAGCAACATTCATCTGCAATTCCACACACACTTACTTTGGGTTTCAGGTATTGTATAAGGTACCTTTGAAGCTGCAGCCCTGAAGATGGTTCAAGCTCACCATCAGCCTAACTGACTTACTGATGATTATCAATTATTCACTGCGATAAATACAAACACCACCAACAAGTTTTTCTACTTGCTAATGCCAAGCCACACACATGGCTTCTGCAGTTTCCGTATTTATAACCTACTTTTCTTTGAAGACTGTCTGAAATAGCCTGAGTTCTCAGGTAAAACATTTGGAAATTTGAGAACCTCCTCATCCTTCTGCCCCTTTTCAGGATTTAAAATGATAGTTAAGGTATTTCTAAGCACTCTCAGGGAGAGAACAGCCATAGTGCCTCTTCCTCCTTCCCCACTCGATGGAGAGAAAAATGTATGGAATGTATTGAAATAATGCGGTTGAACTTTTTATGAGCAAAACCCCCTTCATCATCTTGAATTACTTATTTGTAATGAGTTACTTGTTCAACACTGGCCAAAATAAAGTTTATCCACTTACAAAGAGCTAACCGAGTCAGAACTCTTAGAATACTGCCTCAATACTGTTAATCTCTTATTGTTAATTCAGCATGTTAAGAGAAAGGAAGCTGATTTTAATTCATTTAACAGAACCCCAAAGACTAGATTGTTCTGTTACGAACAAATGCTTCAAAGATTTTCTGCCAGTGCTGTTTCCTCTCCAGCTGGGAATAAAGTTTTCCCCCCTATTAATACAAGTCAATCATTCTCTGCCTCAAATTCATCTTTGAAGTTTCCAGTGATCTCAATGTTCCTTTTACCAACACAGATTTCTTTTTAGTATATAAGAATTCCTTTTTATTACAAGATATTTTAATTCATATTTGTTAAGTTTAGAACACTTGAACTGTAAGTTTCATATGACATGTACTAAAAGTACTGGGAATGATTGTCATACCTATACACAAATGATGGTCAAAGGATGTTGTCCTAGTACTTTCAAGAAGATAATGTGCTGCGGTTGCAAAATACATATCCCTCTGGGCACCAGGGTAATGTACACTGTGCTGTGAGGTGATCTGTGACATTTTCATCAGAGTCCTGTGAAAGGTGACGGCTGCAAGGAAAGTTCTCTGACACAAGTAACACAGTGAAGAACAGTGCAACTATTCCACGCAACAGTCAGTTAACCTCACAAATTAGAGCAGCAAAGTAATTAATTTCCATAAAGCAAAGCACTGCAAGCCCAACAGTAGTCTTGTCTCTGGAATTCAACTCTAACAGGAGAAATTGGAAGAGTGCCAGTATTTTGGAAAGTTTATACTACACCAAAAGCAGTAACAGAGATACCTTTTGCCATAAACAACCAGTTTGATTAACAGCGTAACGGGGCACAATGCTCCTCACTGTGTCTAACCTCATCACCCTGAATCTTTATATACTCTCTCCAAATTCTCCTCTGGGAAGAGCAAGTTTGCCGTATTTCAATCTGATATTAGTCTTCAAGCATAAATAATATATGGAGATGAGCTAAAATGTCTCATTGATTAAAATTCTATGCTGTGAGCTTGTCACATTTCAATGTGCAAATTGCTTCTGTCTGGCCTGCATTCAGAAGTCAGTCATCTAAATATATAGACACACTTGCTTGATTTTAAGTTTGGTATCACAGCTGAACCACAGATCAGAATCAGAAGATATTTTTCTCTACAATGAGTTTGTAAGTAATGATGTATCTGGTCAACTGATTATCTAATGAGACGACAGTATTACACGATGTGGCTGCCTTCACACAGCTGTGAAGAACTCAGCCAAATCTTGGGTTAAAAGCTAACCCTTAGGTTTCTATCATGGTTTGCAGCACTTTAACTATAGTTATAGTCCTCCGAGAGCCGAAGAAATCAAGCAAAATGGAAGGCCATGGATGCCAAAACTTCACAGTAATAACTTTTTACATGTTTACAAGCAATTCTTAAACTTCAAATACATCTAGGTAGTTTTCTTGGAAAGCAAACACAAAAATCAGCCCTAATAAGAGCAAAGATTAACTATCTGACCTCATGTATTTATGGTTAGTACTGCAGAGAGACTGTACACAAAAAGCAAAGGTGGTCAGGGAATCATGACGTGTGTTCCCATGTCACATGCCTGAAACGTTTGTTTATAAGTCTCTGAAGTCCAATGTTCGAAGACTGAAATGTTCCTCTTGAAAGCAGTGGTCAGACTTGCATAGTTAACTTTAGTGAAAAGGGATGTCAGAGGAGCCGTACATTTGTCGTGGTAACTTGTTTCTTAAAACCACCTCAGAAGAAGAAATTATTTCAAAGTGACTTCTGCTGTTTGAGAGCAACATGTTCATAAAAGCTCTTCTTGTAGGAGTTTGCTTTTAGGTTGCAGCTCAGATAACCAGATTATTTTCTGGATTCAGAAGGCCTCCAACAAACTCAATATTTAGCATAACCCAAATGCTGTAGGGTAGCCAAAAGCTCAACAGAAAACACACAGTCCTGCCTTGACCAGAAGCATATTCAAATATACTGCTATGTAAAGAAGAAACTTCCCAGGAAGGCACACTAATTCAAACATGATAATGGAAGTAACAGTGTTAATGGCCATCAGCAAGAGAAATGGGTGGCAAAAAGCATATAAGCCACTGTCATGCTTTCTGCCAAGAGCTGAATAAAAAGAATGCAGAAACATTCATCCCTCTCCAGAGTATTTTTCACTGTTTACTAGTTCTGGGACCAAGCCTTTTCTTTCTTGCCCTATTGTAAGTTAGGAGCAACTGGTATTATTTTTAACGGGTGAATGTGAGGGAAAGATTGGTAAGGTCTCCACGCTTACCTCCTAGAAAAAAACCCACAATCACACAGCAGTGGCAAGAACCACAGGATGCAATTCTTCTAAGAATGAAGGTTATTAAAACAAAATTATTCCTGAAGTATTATTTTCTGTACCTCAATCTCTTTCAAAAGTGCATACTTTCTCTTTTTTATTTTGACTTCATGCTGCTAACAACAGTTTTAAAGACAAATATAGCACCTGCAGAGACCACTTTCTCAAATGAGAATTTTAAAAAACACTTACTTGACTTGTTATAAAATTTGTTATTTAGTTATTATTACATGCTTATATAACGGAGGGAGGGGAAGCCACTCAAAACAGAATGCATCTATTGCATTAGATTTGCTTAGAGAAAATTTAACATACATAATACCTGTAGCTCAAATATACACACACAGAGAAAAACCATCAATAAACAAACAGGAAAGGGTAGATGAATGTCTGCTGGTAATTTCAGATTATACATGACACATTCTGGCATGTGCATCATACCGATACACACAACAGTTTCATGTTTGTCCATTTAGCTGTATGCAATGGGCGACGGTGCAGAAAGCAAGAGCCATTTCAGAGAGGGAAATTGCACGGAAATAAAGTCATTTTCAATTGCCCAGCATTCTCTGAGGCTGAAGGCCATGCACTCTGACAGAGGGCTATGAGGAAGGCGGGACTGATCTGTAGCAGTGCATGAGTGCTGCATTTGACCCAGGTTATTAAGATAATGATATAGTAGCTATATTGACATTTTCAATGAATGAATAACCTAGATTTTCCACACTAGTAGAAAATACTAAGAAGCTACCAGAAAACCAAAACAATACAACAGTAAGTAACTTCACAGTAAACTGACAAATCATAAAGCTATAAAGGCGTTTTGGTAGGCAATTGCCATGTCCATAATTTTGGCTGCATTGCCAGCCACCAAGACACAAACCGAAGATACCTGAAATGCGTTAGTGTAATTTGCAAGAGATGAGGGTATGCCTCTGCCAGAGCTCTTTAGAATGGGCAAGTCACTACAGAACAGGCCATATAGGAGTGACTTGAATCGATCTCGCTTTACAGGAAATGGCAAATCTTGAAAAACCGGTATTCATTTGATATTTATTTGTAAATTCTTCTCCTACATGTTGCAAGGTTTCTGTTAAGATTAAACAATACTTTATTTCATGAAAGCTATATGCTTACACCTCTTCAAAATGCCAAACGGCATCTAGCCTGGAAAATGATCATGGTTTATTCCCAGGGACCAGACCCTGAGGAAGGCAAAAACCTTAATGACTGACAGTGGCACATTCAGAGCTCCAGTGAAACTAGTCCTTTAACAGCACCACAATCCTCTAGTTTTCTAGAAGCTTCAAAATCTGTCTAACTTGAATTTATTTTATGGACCTGACAGAAAAGCCTTCCCCTCCTTCCACTTCTGTGAATAAGCAGAAAAATACCTTCAATAATACAAGTATTTTAAAGCCTGTCTTACATGTGACAAAAGCCCGATTTTGAACTCCTCAAAACAGGGAACACAGCATACTATAATAAAAGGAAAGAAAAACAAAATATCAGATGGGTTCTTTCAAAATAAAAGAAGGTACTGCAAGGGCTCTTTTGAGAGGTGAGCTAAAACATGCCCTTGCCCTTCCTAAAGCTGGGAGGGAAGCCCATGACGGTGTGGCCAGACACACGCACCCGTGAAACCCCATGAGTTTGCCTCTCCAGGCAAGAGGCAATTGCATCTGCTACCGGATGTAATTCCCGGTAAGCAGCATGCTCTCTGTTGATGTGAGCGTATAATCCATATCACTTTGGTGAAGTTCTTGGCAAGATACTACAAAGACCAGTCTTCTAACCCTAATGTAATGCAGTGTGGGCGTATGAGCCCAAGCAGTTCATGTCTGGTGGCAGCTGCCACCCCAAACTGTCAATCCTGCCCTTCCGCTGGAGGTTGCCATCTCTGTAAAAGAATGACCAGCATATTTCAGCGTAAGTTAGCGTACCAGGCTGTGAATGGCGATGAGGGGGAAGTCGACTTTCATTTCCTTCAACCATCCCTGCTAAAGAAACATAGCTGACAGCTGGAGCAGTAACTTCTTAAATCAATTCAGCGTGAAATTCCAGAGCATTTCTGTTGGTGCCCTCAGAAACTAGATGGCTTTAATCACCAGCTGGCTGAGTTACTGTTAAGTAGATGGGCAAGGTGGCATGCTTGGTGTTCCCTCTTGTTATCTCTTTATACAGCAGTGTCCGCAGGAGACAAAGTATTCATTAGCTCCTGCCATGGTTAGTCAACAAATGCTTTCTGCAGCTTGCAAGGGTCTGGCTAGCTCTTTAATCTTTGCTAGAAAAGAAGGATGATTAACAAAACACCCTATAAATATGCACAGTTCAAGCCTGTTTGTCATTGCCAGGTGAAGACTGGAAGTCCAGTCTAACTGTTAAGCAGCACAAAGCTAACACTGCTGCAGAATTTTTTTTCCCATGAAATACCTGGAAAGGTTTTCAGGCATTCAGACTGGGTTGCCGTACAATGTTAGAATAACATGTAACCCTACTGGAGTCTGAAGCACCATCTCCTTGAAATACTTTTCAGTGCAAGAGGTTCTGCCCAAGAAACAAACTATCACATCCCCAAAGTGATGCCCTTGCATTTTTTCTTCTCCCAGAGAGATACAGCAGGCTTATATTTTCCCTGAAGTAATTTTTCCAAATTTTATTTACTTTAATTAACAGACCAAATGAGGTAAAATAATTTTTTTTAAATCCATTTTACTGCGAGATGTGGGCATTTACAATAGTCAGCAACTTGTGAAAGCTGTTGCTGTGAGATACAGAATTACTGAGCTGAAGAATAGTATTTGCCATAGCCCTGGCTTTAATATTTTAGGGTGAGGGATGACCTGTGCTGACAGTGGCTACACTTCGCATGGCAAGGAAGTAGGAATAGTTTCTCTGACATCCATTCATTTTTACAGGTTATAACACAAATGGTTTTATGAGCACCAGGATGAATGAAATTTGTTTTCTAAACCGATTTGTCCTCTTGTGCCTGACTGGCTTTTTTAACAGAATTGCATGAAAGTAAAGAATATCCCCCAAAGAAATATCAGAGAACCCACACTGAAAAACAGATGGGAGAGGCAGAAAGAGATTAGAGTGGTTCTTCTACGGAATAAGCTTTACTGAGTTTGCATCTTGGTGGATACCCAAGAAGGAATGCTTCGGGCACAGCTCCCAGACAGCCGACACAGCTGATCCACGCCACCAGGCAAGGGTGACCTTCTGCCCGCACATAGCCTTCTCCTTTCCTTAGCCTGGACTCCTTAGCTCCTCCCTGCAGCTGGCCCTCAGGAATAAACTGATTCGACTCACTAATCTAGCAAAAAACTCATTTTCTTTGCTTTGGCGAGTTTGTGGCCACGTGAGACAGCTGAGCTGGCTCGCTGTGCAGACAGGCGAGCTCCAGAGGCAATACAGGGAAGAATGGGGGCAGGACCACCTCTTGGGCAGTGGGCGTCAGCAGGAGAAGGTGGCTGAGAGGATGCCAGAACTAACATGCAGATCACCCAACTTTCCTGATCAAGAGAAAAAACGTCTAATAAAACATGTATGTGAGTACCTGAGGCAAACCTATAATGCCATTTTTAACCCCAAATCA
>NW_008825545.1:583968-585494 GCF_000699105.1 Pygoscelis adeliae
TTCATTTCTCTCCCATCTTCATCTTCCCTGTGCAGCCAAACAGAGGCTGGAGGACAGTCTGCTCCGTGCAGCACAAAATGGCCTCTCCAGCTCTCCCTCCCTCTCTCAGCACTGACAAACAAGCAAGCAACCCCGGGGACAGGGGCTCTCCAGGCATCTTCCAACAGCGTCTTCCTTTCAGACCAGCCAGTCCTAAGGCTGGTCTCCCTCTCTCAGCACTGACAAACAAGCAGGCAACCCCGGGGACAGGGGCTCTCCAGGCATCTTCCAACAACGTCTTCCTTTCAGACCAGCCAGTCCTAGGGCCAACAAACTCCTGGCAAATGTGAAGCCAGTTTTCTAATGGATTCTGCTGAATAATCTGTCTGGGGACAACATGCTGCGAGAGCCTTGCTCTGGGAGTGGCTGGCTGGGGGGCGGCCCTACAAAAGCCCAGATCTGGGGAACAGCTGCAGGATCCAGTTCACTCACAGCTTATGGGTTTGTTTCCAGCTTAAGCTGGATCGAAACCAAGTCATTTGTCAGTGAACTGTAAACCACTGTCTCGCCACCTTTGTGGGCATGTGTTTTCACCAATAGCCATGCTGCTCCCCTGCCTTCCTCGATGACGTTGCATGGGGCTTTTTAACTCACACAGGGCCAAATAAGCAACAGATTTCCCCACTCTTCCCTCCTCTCCCCCCCCAGCTTCACAGGAGCTAATGTGGGAGCGCTGGCTCAAACGCAAAACCATGGGGTAAGGGCTGTAAGCTTCACTTCCAGCTGGCAGTCATACCATGTGATTTTGGGTAATGCCTTCCTTCTGCTGAAATTCCTCTCCTGCACTAGAAGGATCACATCAACCCGCCTCGCTGAGGGACCGTAAGACTAAACTTAGTCATTGGCTTTTAAAATGCCCCCCAAACTTCCTCAAAGGGCTTTTTTGAACACAAAAAAGGCCTAAGGAATCATCTTGCATGTTACTATAGAGCATCACTTCCTTTTGTGAGTCTGAATTTGACTCAACACTAATTTATTTTAATTATTTTTTTTCAAATCGTTACAGGGATAGAAGCCTCCTGTCACCCTGACTTTTAATTTATCCACAGTTGCTCTAATTTTAAACAGGTATGAAGTTTTAAAAGTAATTTAAAAGAAAAGCAGATATTGACACATTAAAACTTAATAGCTCTTCGTGAGACATTGCATTTCATAATCAAAACCTCCTTAGAATTTTCATTAAAAAAATGAAATTGCTGATCCAACAAACCATAACAGTCGCAAATTGGGTCTAGAAATAAATACTTATGCATAAAAACCTACTTATTAATATTTTGATGAGGCTGAGGTATGTATTTGAATGAAGGCACTCCACAATTTTAAAAAAACCAACACCACAACAAAAAGAACTACTGACTTTCATGGGAGAACTCTCAAGTGGCTTAGAAAGTTATCTCAAAGGTGGTTATTAATGGCAAAGGTGACTTATCAAAACTAGAGAACTTGTTTCTTTTTGGCACAGAGGAAAAAAAAAAGTCCAGAAAAGG
>NW_008825545.1:585565-628119 GCF_000699105.1 Pygoscelis adeliae
GAAAATCACAGAAAACAAAAAAGCAACACTACAGTTTTTTGTACTCTTGAAATTGAGACCTTGACTGCAGCAAACCCATTAATAGGATGCCTGGAGACAAGAAAGCAAGAAACATTTTCTCACCATTGTCAGGACTAGCCTTTTTAAACACTAATTATGAGAAGTCAAGCTTGACTACCCAGTGGGGTTTCTCCTCTCAGGATTCCTCCGGCCCAGCACAGCCCCCTTTGCCGAAGAGCTACACTGCATCCTCCTGCCCCAGTGAGACTCTGGTAAAACGTTGTGCCATGGGGAATCCACAGCAATTCATTTCCTTTCCTTCCTCTACAAGAAGCCCAGAGCCATTATGCACTTCACCCTTCCCATCTGAATTAGCAGGTTCTGGATCAGAAGCAGTGGCTGGGGATAGCACCTAGCAAATCAGCAGCCACAGCCCAGAGGGAGGAGGTGACCCCAGTCTCCTCCATGGCCTCCCCCAGGAAAGTGCAGTGCCATGGGGCGCTGGGCAGCCACATAAGGGGCCTGTGGGAGGAGGAGAGTAGAGGGTGAACAGGAGATAAACAGGGTCTTCATGGTCTTGCAAAAGCAAGAGCTCAAGCCACACAATGCGAGGAAGGAGGGACATGGAGAGGCTATGTATGAGCACGTGGTGGATGGAGACTCCCGAGCAGCTGGCAGCTTGGGACTTCTGGGGCAGGACAGAGACTCCTCTGCCCTCAGGTCTGAATGGACAGGATTGGTACTGTGCCATAATAGCCCAGGATGGGGAACAAACTCCATGAAGTAGGTTTCAAGGCCCACAAGACCTGAACTAAGCATGAGCACCATGAGGAGGGGCTGGGTGACAGTGGCTGGAGATTCCCTTCTGCAGGGGTCAAAGGCAACCATATCCTGACCAAAGGTACTGTCATGGGAGATGTTTTACTTGTGGGGTGCCTGATTTGGGATGATGTAGAAAGGCAACTGAAGCTCACCTGTCGCTCCAGCTATCACCCCTTGTTGCTCATCCATGTAGGCACCAATGACATTGCCATGGGAGACATGGAATACATGAGCTCTATGGGCAAAGGTGGGATTCCAGGTGATGGTCTCCTTGATCCTAATGGCAAAAGGGAAAAGCCCAGAAAATTCCTGCAAATAAAGGTCTGGCTGCATGACTGGTATCCCAGGCAGCACCCTGGCTTTTATGACCATAGGACCCTCTTGAGCAATGAAGGCTACCAGAGAGATCCACCTAACAAAATGGAGCAATGAAGAATTGTTGCCCTTTACATGGAAGGGCCGCTCAAATGTGTGGAGCTCATTTATGGGATGGATGATAGGATGGATGAATGCTTGTGGGTTGGCATTAGAAGAGAGACCAATAAGAGTGGCATTGTGATGGAGGTTATTGCAGACCACACAGTGAAGAAGTAGATGAGGTCATCTTTAAACAACTCAAGGAAGTCTCCAGACCACAGACCCTAGTTCTCCATGGGAGACTTGAACCTCTTTGAAGCTCGAGGAGGGAAAGGCAGCAGAAAGCAGATTTCTGGAGGGTGGCAGGGAGAACTTCTTAACACAAATGCTAGATGGGCCACGAGGGATGACATTCTCCTAGTAGCAGTGGTTCTTAAGGATGGTGTGGTAAGTCTTAGTGAGATGAATTAGCATCCAGTAATATATATATATAAAGAAATATATAAAATACATATACACACACACAGAGTTAAAACCATAACACTACAGTTCACATACACATTACATGCTTCTTGCCTTCAAATATGTTCCATGTGTGTTCCAGAAATGTGGTTTAAAACATATGCACGGGCACACACAGAGAGCAAAAGATTCTTAAACTGAGTGTAAAATCCAAACACTTTCCTTTTAAAAAAGCTGCCATCTTATCTTCCAATTATATCTTCCAAGGCCAACAAATCAGGCCATGTCACACAGCAAAAAGAAAACATCTATTCAATCTTCAGTCATGTAACTTCAGCTTGGAACACAATTAGCAAAACTATCCCCTCCTCAAGCCCTCAAAAACAGTCATTAGTGCAAGCATTGCTTCAAAATGAGAGGTCACAAACAGCAAACAAACCACATTTTCTGTAACACATTGAGTCCTTATTGCTAGAAAACACAGCTGTCAAGCATTACCTGAAATAATTTTGCTGTGGAGCTCAAGTAGTTTAAATTAGCCAAGTCCTCAAATAGACTTTCACACCCTCTAATCATGACACTGAGTATCAGAGGGTTCTCAGGGTTGGTAATCTACATAATTTCCCACTCGTAGTCAAGAAACTCAGACCTTATTTGAAGTAGCTCTTATTATTATTGGCATTTCTTTAAAAGAACACCTTTTTGCCAAGAGGCATAAGAAAACCCTAGCTAATGTTTTCGTATGTTAAGCCAAATAACACGTTCATTGGACAGCAACTCCTCTGTTTTGAGGTATCTTCACAAACTAGAGTGACTTGCCTCTGGAGACCAAGGCATGAAACAGATCCAAAACACACAACCGTGTGCTGCCTCAGCAGTTACCTGGTGGTAATGAATGCAGACCCTGCAAAGGGAGCCTTGTAAAACAGCTGTTCAGGCAATGCACCCAGAGAGGCTGTACCATACTGCTAGAAACCATCCACTATGCCATTTGCAGGCCCTGTTACCTCCTGCTTTTAAGGAGTTCCTAAGAAAAGCAAGCATGTTGTCAGGAGGTTTAGTGTCACTATAGTGGTGTCCAAGTTTGCATTAGAAACTCTAACAGTGTCACAAGGCAATAGGAGATTGCAAGATCAGACAGACAGTGCTGGGACAGACAAGGCCAATTCCCACTCTTTTCTCAATCTAAATTTCAAATACTGGAATTCCGTGGAGATTATTAAATATACATCAGGCTGAACTCTATTAGTGCCATTACCCAAAACTCGGTCTTAAAGCAAGTCACTGGATGACAGTAGTTCCCATTTCAAATAGGTTTTTGTAAAGGCCAAACCTATGCTGATGGCAACTTCAAAGGCTATACATTACTTTGGCAGAAAATGAAGGTCTAGAGAAAATACCAAAATTCAACCTTCTGAATTACTTCTCCAAAATTAAGGGATTTATTAGCCTGACCATAATGAAGGAGATGAAGCATATTAGAGAATGCAAGCGTTTGGTCAGAAGAATGTACCAGAACTGAATTAATTATGAATTTACCTGGGAGAGAAAGAAAAAGACGTAAGGAGCTCATTTTCCCATTAAGCTAATTGAGAGAAGAGCATATTTAAACGTGGATCTGTTTTTCTCCTGTAAGAGAGACTGTCAGTCAAAGTCAGTCCTTCTTGGTAAACACCACCACAAATCAAGAAAAGCAGCAGCCTGCAGTTTCACTTGCTCAATGGGTTTTTTGTCATTGTTGTTGAGTCTGAAGGCAGGCTCCAAGGAAAATGAAGACTTAAATGAAGTTTTACCCAAAATAGACAGACACTCTTGAAAGCAAGAGAGGCAAGTTACAGCTAGGGCCCACAGGGAAACTCATCTCCTTCCCCACAAAGGGAGCAATGCGGCTTTGTGCAACAGACGCAGATTTTATCAGTCTGCTTTGGAGGAGAGCACAGTTATCTCTTGTACCACTGCACTGAGAGGACTGGCGGCAGAGCTTTAGGGCGTTACTCCATGGGACGGATCCTCTGGAGACAGAGCTGACTAGAGGCTTTTCCAGCCCTTCCCCTTCTCCTACAGCGATTAGTTCCTACACCCTCCACACCCTCTGCTAGAGGTGACCACTCCTTCCACGGAAGTTCTCTTTGCAGTATTTCACAGACCCAGTTTAGAGCACAGGCACACAGACAGCTCGACAGACATGGATGAGTCTGCAAATTCACAACAAAGTCCTGGCAGCACTCTCTGCTTACACCACTGCTGATGTGTCCTCGCCCCACGGCCCACCATCAGCTGTGCTGCCACACTGTGCTGTGTTGGAGCAACCCAACTCAGGAAAAAGCTGCCAAAAAAGGGGGTGGTGGTGGTGGGGGGATAGACAGGATCAATTCTGTGAAAAACTATTAGAAGAGTACAAAGCAAGGGTGTCTATCTGTACAGTTTTGTCTCACACACATATACATACAGATGCAGGCCAAAAATTTTGTCCCACAAAAGCACAGCTTGAGGTGGTGGTGAACTTCAGTGGGGACAGAGGAGAAACCACAGAAGCTAGAAACCCTCCCTCTGTTTTTGCTGATGAAGGATACAGAACGTCCAATTCCTCCTTCTGCAGTATCACCACATAAATGGCTTTCCAGCTGACAGTGCTTCATGAAGCACCTCCTCCCCCAAGTTCATATTCATACATGCCAGCACCGTGCTGGAAGAGCATCCTAGCCTTGCTGGACTACGAGAAGACCAACAGATCATTTTCTGCCACTACCCTGACTTAATTCTCTGTTGATAACTGCATTTGAACTGCATTTGTTGTATCTTGAGGTTCTCTAGGAAGCATCAGTTAGACATCGTGTAGATTAACTTCTCATAGTAGCGAGTTTTGTTGTCAGGCCCAACCACACACTTGCTGGGCTCCACCCACCAAGGTCTAAACTGAGGTGAGCCCAGCGATGATGTTCTCTAAAATAACATGTTCTCTTAACACTCAGAGAGCAGATTGTGGCAGCCAGTCATGATAAATCCTCTTGGATCCCATGACCACATAACAGAGCTAAGCATGCACAAGACAACACAGCTCTAGGTTTGAAGTGCACACTTCCTTGACTACATTCCTACCCAACTTCTTCAAGCACAGCCTAAGAGAAATGATTTGCTGTGAGACAAGTCACAGGTGTTAGTCACAATTAGTGGCTAGACACCAGCTCCAGCTGCACCAGTTAAAGAAGCGAGTGCCCTCAGCCCGGTGCTTGTCAGAACCCCTGTGGAGGTTACCAACCTTAAAGCTGCCAGCAGAGCCATTTAGATGATGCTCCCTTATCCATTTCTGTCAAAGACAGCCAGGTGTGTGAAAACCTACTATTTAAACTGTTCAAGCTATCCCTGCTAGTTCTAACCATGGGAACAGCTGATAGAGTTGTGGTTGGAGGAGGAGCTGTGATCTGCCCAACAGCTCTTGATGTCAACACCTGTGGCTCAGAGGATGACAGAACAGTAAAAACAAAAGTATATGTCCTCCTGCATGACCAAAGGGGAGCCTTTCTGACCATCAGCCAAGGAGTGCTGGCAGCATGCTTTGTGTTACATCTTCAAGCAGTAATGGAAGGGAATGACTGCAAAAGCAATGAACTGAAGCACAGGGAAGCTATGAATTGCCTGTGCTTTCAGACAGAGCAACTGAGGCATAACACCTTTCCTAGGGCTGTGCAAGAACTTACCCTTATACCAGCTTTCTCAGGTAGACCACAAACAGATGGGTGGTTGTGGAACCTACCCTTTCTTATGGAAGGGTTGGTGGGGGAAAAAACAGGGTGGGGAAAGCACAGGGTGGGGAAAAAAATAGAAGTTATTAATTGGAAAATGTAGATCCTGATAGTCCTGTATATTAGTAGTCCTGTCATAAACAGCCCCCACCAAAAATCTCACAAATCCACCGAAGCTGCTTCTGGGTCAATTCTGTTCTCTCTCCAAATACTTGTATTTCTTAAAGCAATGCACCAGCCCCCTATAAGGGGAAAAACAGCTGGTGCCACAAAACATATGAGTAGTGGAGTGGTGAGGAAGTGGTTAAAACCAAAACAAGCATATGTAATAGGAGAGAAAGTGTTCACTGCTCAGAGGCTGGAGAAGGTCATAAGGGACAGTGGCATGTAACCAAAGGAATGATAAATGGATTTGGCATCTGCATTAACTTCTTCTCAGTAAAATCCCATGAAGACTTTTGCTGGCTTTTCTTACCATGTGTGCACAAATCTGAAACACACACACTGCGTTGGTTCAATCCACCACAGCACTTTTAAGTGTCTGTTTTTGCTCGGGTCTGAGGCCTCATTTCTTCATATTTTTTTTTTTTTTTTGCCTGCAAAGGTAAAAACCTTCTCCCTTTATCGCAAGCAAAACTCTTCCTGAAAAATAACTCTGTTTACTCAGAAATGCTTCCCAGCTCTTCCTCTTGGTGAGCAGAAAGCATTAAGTACTGTAAAGGAGCCAAACTGTGAAAAAATTTTGGGGAAAGAGCCCTGCAAACGCTTAGGCTGGCTTCTCACATCGCGTTACGACAGTCAGTCTCCACAGCATGCTGCTTAAGTGCAGGGCTCCTCTGCTTCCCCACTCGGTGATTTCATTTTTTAAATGAATGTCTATAATTATAAATGTATAAAAGGTTTGAAAAATAATCTTATCCTGGGCAAATGGAAAACCTAAATCATCAACTTTGGCAAATGAGGGGTTCTGCTAAAAATAATTGTGGTATTTCTCGTTTTGCAAAAAAACAGTATTTTCAAATAAGTTGGAGACTAATGTATCTCAGTGGCCTCTTCCAGAGCTTGAAGACAGACAGCAATAGTCTCTTGCTCCTTACAACCAAGAACAGCAGAATGAAATTAGTAAGCGCAGGCAATTTAACTGCTCCATGATGAGTTTACCAATGGCACTAATGAAAAAGGCAAGAATCATGCCAAGTATAGACTGCTGCTCTTTGGAAAAGCCATAAGGAACTACTGAGAAATGGAAGAGGAGGGACCAGAGTAGCAGAAACTTCCCCGTCTGAAGCCTCAGGGGAAGTAGTAGAGGGATGGGGAACTTAAACCTCTGAAACTGTTAGGAGAGTACAGCAACAGAAAAAATAATAGCTTTCCCCTCCGAGCACTTGGAATAAGAGCGAATAATAAAACTTTTAGGCATCTACTAGCAAGACAAAATGCACAGTGAATAGGCAGCATTTAGTCCTCAAACGAGGGCCAGGAATGACAGCACAGCACTACTCCCCCTGAATGTCTGCCTCCTGGGAGAGCTGATGGTGTGCCATCCAGGTTCCCCATTGGGGTGAAAATCGCTGGCTTTGCTACTTCTTGTCTGTTTGGTTTTTTCTTCACTCTACAGTTTTGTCAAACTCAGAAATTGCCAGAAATTGGGAACTTTCAAAATGGAGCGCAGAAGCTTGAGAACAAACAGGGGAAAGGTTCGGTGTATGCAGCACAACCGTTACGCAAAATTATATTTTGGGCAATTTTTAAAAAATTATTAGCTCCAGAAGGGTGAGGAACAAACGGAACCTCATAGCTTGATAGTTGAACTATCAAGTTTGACTATTAATGCAAAGGAAAAAAACAGTTTTCTGAAAGTATTTGTTCTATGGGTCACATGAAGAGAAAATGCAAGGGTCATTTTTTGTAAGTAATATTTGATAGCAAACTATTAAAAAAAAAGACAAATACCTAATTTTCTTATTTGAAGAGAGGAACAGCTGGTATGTTTTAGTGAAGATAAGCATCCAGACTCTATCCTTGCTGTTTGAGAGTTGATCTTTTTTTAATAGGCTTTTCCAAGATTGGCTGATGCCTTACTTGGCAGCAGTTTGCAACAGAAGACGAAGCTACTGCTAAGCATCAACTAATGAATTCTGAAGTTCCAAGAAGTGGTAATATCATATATGCGTATCTATATATTTTTGTGAATTACATACACACAGAAAGAATAGGGATTGTGATACAGCTGTTGAAAAAAAAAGAAAGAAAGAAAAAAGAAAAACACTGCAAGATTTCCTCTTCATTTCAGGGCTTTTTTTTCAGAAAAATGTTTAACAATGCAAATAAAAAAAAGCCCTGCTAATAAACTGAGTGTCACACCTTCTGGAGGCGAGTATAAAATGGGCATTTTAAAACAGAAGACTTTGTAGACACAGATTATGTTTTCCACATCAACTGCAACTTTTCCTTTTGTAATTTATACCATAGTTTGAAAATGCCAGGAGTTGAAGGGTTACTCAAACTTCTGCTGTGAAACAGAAACTGGAAGGTGCTTCCACATTTCTCTCGAAATTAAGATGAACCCAAGAGATCAAA
This sequence comes from Pygoscelis adeliae, assembly GCF_000699105.1. NCBI lineage: Eukaryota > Metazoa > Chordata > Aves > Sphenisciformes > Spheniscidae > Pygoscelis > Pygoscelis adeliae. The sequence goes on from NW_008825545.1 coordinate 593,530, forward strand.
TATAGTCTAATTAATGGAAATTTTAAAGCACCTTCTTTTCAGTGAGATTGTTGTACAGTGGCTTCCTTCTGTGATCAGCTTTATATTCTTGATTGAATATCTCAGCTTGTTTTTTTCTAATGATCAAAACCATACTCACAAAGGTCTCCCATGTTCACGCACTATCTTCAAGACACCAGTCTTTAGTGCCAATATCAAAGTTGTTAGCATGAGCAGTTTCTATGCACCACATGATGGGTGGCTTTTTGAAGATGTCTGAATGAATCTTATTCATTCACCACGTTCCCCTTGGAGGTTATACATGCCTCTGTTTACAGGTATGCTAGAATATACTACATACTTTCTTGTAATGTTCACTCCAAGTAGCTATTCATCCAGAAAGACCACCTTGAGATGCAGTGTCTGCCCAGGTCCTCCCTTACCCCCTCACTCATGCAAGAAGCCCTGGTCTTGCACCTCTGTGCACCAAGAGGTCCCTGCCTGCCTTGTGTCCCTTGTTCTTTACATGGTCTCTCTTCTTTCCTCAGAAGGCTGTCACGGTTTGGTTCAAATCCATGCTTCGTGGCTCCTGCTGGAAAGCATAGGGCCCAAATGAAGAGTGTAATGCAACTAGTAGCGTCAGCAGCTGCTTCCTACCATGTGCTTGCCAGCAGATACAGGCGAGGAAGCCAAGAATGTGTGTGTATAGAGGCACATATGTTACCACTTTCTCCTTTCTATTGTCCTCCCTGGCCAGCTAGGTCAGAAGTCGGCGGCAGGGGTGCCAGCAGGGTTTGAATGGTGTACAGCGGGATCGGGGACTTGGGGCCAAGGGATCTGCAAGAGGCAGCAGTTCTTAGCTCCCATGGGGTTTCAAAGTATCTCGCCTAGAGACAAGGCACGGTAGCCTCCAATAGCATGTTGTCTCTTCAAGGGACAGGATTTCTCAACTCTTTGAGTTTATGGGCACAGCTTTTATGGGTCAGCCTCTCATCTGAGAAAGCAAAACCTGGCATAGCCCTCTGAAGAGACTGCCAACCTACAGCTGCTAATTTATGAATTACTAATTCATAAATGTAGAGCTTTGGGGAGGTCTCTTTGTCAGAAAAGCAGCACAGACTTTCTCTTTCTGACAAGCAGAATCAGCACGGCAGGGGGGTAGTGGGGTTATGAGATACACTCCCCTCCCTGGTCTCCAGCAGCCCTGTGCATGGTTTTTAAATCTTCTCTACGACCACGATTCAGAGGCACCACTCGGCTGCCTGTCCTGCTAGCCTTAGGACTACGGCAGCACTTCATGAACTTTAATCCTCCCCCAACCTATTCACCTTCATCAAATGAACATCAAAGCCTCCCCTGAAGTGTTTGGGAGGGAAAGTTAACATTTACTCTATATTAAATGTGAACTGGATACACCTCAGTTCACCTTTGCTTTCACATACAAGTCAGAAGGTTGAATCATACTGGGACAAGACTGACCTACTCAGGCTTCGCTCAAGTTATTGAGGTTGCTTAGTTATTCATTTTAAGCCAGACCCTTAAGAGTCTGGCACAAAAGGCTTGCAGGGGTGCCGCAATGTTTCTGAAAAATCTCATTAGGCATCTAGCCGTAATCCGAACCCACAGCCTTAACATACAAATATTTGACCTTTCATTACTAGACACATATTCTGCAGAGGAGATGCTGTTGTGAGAGCTCTGCCCTGTCTCCTGTGGACATTCTCAAATAGCTACATTAGACATCCTGAGGTGCTGAGAAACTCCAGCACTGCAAGGGAGAGGAGAGGACAACACACAATAAAGATACGTTAAAGAAGGCTTCTTTCAGTTTCTGGTACCTGGGATTAGATATGCAATAGTTCTGAGTTCAGAAAAAACTGGACACTTCCTGAAGCTTAAACCCCTTTATTCAGAATGAACTGCATGCCTGCATACGCAGCTGAGGCACCTTCTGCACAGCCAGTCCCTCTGCCAGCAGCTGACTAAGCCTCAAGGATGGAGGGAAAGATGGGAGAAGGAACCAGGCTGGATTTTTGCCTCATCTGCCAGACTTCTCCCTAAGACTGAAAACTTGACTTGTAAGGAATGAGTTTTCTTACAAGTACATTTTTAAGGCAGAGTACAGCAAATGCTAGCCCCTAGCTCTGCAGCAGCAGCTTCTGCTAGGGCAGATGTAGGGATCATAAAACCAAGGCGGGGGGGGAATAAAAAATCTTGATTCCTTATATTCTTGATTCCTTACATGGCAGCTTAAGAGAGCACATCAGGATACCAAACTACACATTTATATTTTTCATGCTAAAGGCAAATAAATCACATTAGACACTGATTCCTTAAACACTTAGGACAGATTATAAGCACAACTAGCTCATCGCTGGCACAATCCTCCCAACTTTTAACAGTCAGTTTATTTAAAACCTGCATGCTAGATTTGAGCCTTCTGCAAAGCGAGCTCTAGTATGCCAAGTTGCAACCCAGTGACTCTTACTACCAGACTATAAACCCCAGAAAATAGGGCTAAGGGTTCATTATGAACCTGGTGACAGACTCCTAATTATAGTGGTGCTATCAAGCATGATAAAGGCTAGTTGGTTTTATTTTAGTCTCATCCAAAGACTTGTTGGATGCTGGATTAGCTCATCTTTTCACTCCCGTTGAACTGCCATATGTTTCTTTTTCTCCTTTATGTAGCATTTGGCAGGAGTTATTTGTCAGCATTTAGAAAAAGAAAACATGTCTGCAGAAACTTCATTTCTAGTTCTTTCCATGCAAAGTTTCTTGTTTTACCTGATAAAGCCTTAGAAATTGCATTTTCATGTCTAAAGCAAAACTGGATAAGAAAAGGCTGCTATTAAAACATGAAATATGGACACTTTTACACTGTCCTGACCACAATACTATGGCCTAACATTTCAGTTTACTTCAAAGAAAAAGATACCTCAGTAATAAGCTGTCTCTTTCTCCCTCCCCTTCCACACCAATTCTGCCCCATTTCATATCCACTTCAAATATCTACAAGTAAATCAGAGCAAAATGTACTATTTTACTTACAGATTTGATTATTTATTAATCACTACCATCTACCAGCATTGTTGCAAAGATCCAAGATGCACAAAACAAGTCACAGGAATAAAAATAATATTGATGCAAGGCCTTTTAAAAAAGCCTCTTGTTTGGCAGCTATAAAACCACTTAATTTCACAAGCTTAGCTAATGCACCATAGCAGAACTAAGCAGCACCTGTATGGGGACAAACCTGGAAACCAGTTAGCAGCACCTTCGCTAAACAGAAAGGAGCACCCCAAACAGTTATTTCTTGACTTCATAGGTTTTGGAGAAAAACTGAAGCAATGGAAGAGCTTTGCAGAGGTAGCCAGAAGAGAGGCAGATTATTTCAGCTGCTCTACAAAACATGTCCGGGAGAGAAGAGGGAGGTAGTACCACCAGCCTCAATTATGGAGCAGAATTAGGCAAGGAAGGAATGAGCATTTTGCTGCCCCATGCGATTTGAATCAGCTGTGCTCAAGGCCACCTCTTCCCGCTGCCCTTCCTCCAGCTTCCTCTTCAATGAGAGCACTTCTGCCGCGGCAAGCAAGGTATTCTTCCACAGGCATCTCCCATGAATGACATACTCTCCCAACAAATGACATGGGTTCATCTCCAGATGGAAAGAAATAGAGTTTATTTCAGAGGAGAAAAAGAAGGGGCCTTGAAAGGCCCCCAAAAGTGACTGAGAGGCAAGATAATGAGAACTAATAGAGCACTTATGAAAAAAGGTAGGTCACCTGTCACAGCTGCTATTCAGCTCTGCTAAGTGGTTTTATTGATGGGTCATTAAAGGATTCCTATCCACCTTCAGCCTGAGAATGGTTTTACAAAGCAGATAACAGGGAAAAAAAGGAGAAATGTCTTGCACCATTTCTTTTAAACTACATGTGTTTGACAGTCTTTTGAGTTATATTCTGTTTTACTTTTTTTTCTATAATTTCCTCTATCTGTGTGGGCTTGTCATGCCAACCAGGGAAGCAGGAGAAACGCTGCCTGTTAAAAAATTGTGACTATAAAAATACAAAATTGCCTTAGGTTTAAAGTGTCTTAACCTGATATCATTATGCACTGAGACAGTGCATAATGAAGGTATGAGTTTTAATTAAATTTTCAAATGTTATTTGCAAATTTAAGTGCGGTCTTCCTGCAGCCATGCCTCATCTCCAACTGTAAGCTCATGTTTGGATGGCTGAACTCCACCGTAACCCCATTTGCCTGGAAATAAGTAATATAATTGATTTCATGATTCTCTGAGCCCTTTGGTGTAGGCTTTCAGCTGCCTTACTATTTGCAGCTGTAGATATGTAGTAGACAAAGACTAATGCTGCTTGTATGCCAACTCAGAGATGCTGAGTCTGCAGATTTTAGGAGCTCTGCAAGAGAAGCTATGAGATGCTCCTGCAATTTCCATATAAGTAGGCTAATAGAAAACCGAAAGGATAAGGCAGTTTTGATGGCTAGACCATACCTACTATAACCAGTGGACTGGCAGCATAGCTAAAAGCAGAGACAGATTTACTTGCTTGGCTAAAGGGGCTTAGGTGTTTTCCCTTCTCTTCCCCCTCCAGCCACTGGAAGTAGCCAGGGGAAGACAGGACCTGGGTCTCTGTAGGGATGGATCAGAATCTCACCAGCACCTGCAGTAACGCACAGGCAGGAGTAGCACCCAACTTCAACAGTGTCTTTATAGAAAAGCAAAGAATAACTAAAGAGCCACGTGTTACTGGGGAAAAACCTACAGTGAACAAGAGCAAAAGTAATTCAAGTTTGATTGCCTGTAGTATTCTACGATAATAATCTGATTTCTACCATTATATCCAGAAAAAAAGAGAAGCCATTGACAAGCACTATTAACAAATTAGATTTTTGGCTTGCATTTTGTAGCTTAACACACAACAGTTACAAGGAATGCGTTAAGCTCATAGATACGGTGAACAATGTTTAGGGGTACACACATCTATTATCTATAGGGACCTCTGCCTATATCACGCATGCCTATTACACACAACTTAAAGCTCTCCAAAGCACACAAAAATTGCTCTCATTGTCACTATCGCATTCTGCCCCATTTAAATCTTTCAGCCCCCTCCTCTGTATGGCCCAGGCTCAGTCGAGAGCCACAGGGAAGCCGGGCACTACGTGTCCCCGAGTGCCCACGCGCAGACCCAGGCTCCCAGGGCTGGGTAGGAACTGGCTTCCCCGCCACCAGGACCAGACTTCCACAGCCCGCAGGCATCACATCTTCAGGGAAATTAGCTACTACAAATTAAAGACCTGCTAGCTGGTGTTAACTGAAATGTTTTGAGGACTTGCACTTCGGCCTGTTTTGGTCAATATTCATAGAAAGCATCTCTGACAGCAGCTCCCCCCTCTTGCCAAAACCTGCCTCTGAGCTGTTAAAAGAAAAGGTCACCTAAATTTAACAGGGCTAACAAGGTATTTTCTCAGTCCTCTTTCTTAGAAACAGCTGAGCTGCTCTAGCTAAATGCTGATTTTTCTTTTTAAACAACAATAACGGAATATTCAGCAAGAGGCAGACACCGAGTTAAAGAAATCTCTGTGCAAGCTGTTAAAATTTGGCAAACTTGTAAGCGGCTGAAAATAGAGTCTTATAATGGGAAGTGTCAAACAACCTTGATAATAGGCAGCATTACCAGTCTGCTCTGTAATTCTAAATTATGTTTTATTACAGTGTTAAATATGCCTGAGCTCCGTTTACCAGTTCCACCATTGCCAGCCCGAGAGCAGCTGCTGGCCGATGGCAAATTAACAAGTTGTAGTTTTCCTGGTGTAGACAAGAGGGTAGTTGTTTCTGGCTTTCAGCAGTCGGAGCAGGTTCATCTCAGCGGTTTTTACAGAGCTGAGCGTGTTGGCATATGGCCATTACCACATTTCTCAGGTGGCTCCCTGCAGTAATGAGGTGGCTTGAACATATGAGAAGTAAGCTCAAGTTAGATTTTCCCAGAAGCCAGTGTAGATGCAGTCAGCAGGTGATTGTGAAGAAAGTACCACAAAATACACACGTTCCAGAATTTTTGCTATTCTGGAAAATAAATTAAAACTCAAGTTGACACACAGTGAAGGCCCCAGACCTCCTGAATCACAGGGTAAGGTTTATACGGCCAGGTCCAGAAGGGGGTCCAGGGACCTTTCTTCTGCTACGGGGTAAAAAGTGGTCTGCCTGTGCACTTCTTTCAGGAGAACCAATACCCATTACGGAGCCAAACCTTGAAGACGATCAATCTTTCTCCTGGGAAAGATGAGCCATATGATTGCCTAGCCTAAAAGACTGCCACTTTGTAAGAATTGAGAGGTTTCAGCCAGTCTCCAAAAAGCTCTTCAGATAAATCATGCAAAGAGGCACCTTTTTAGGGTGCCAGACTTGCATGGCATCAACCAACCCTTCACCACCCAGGGCCAGTCAGTCTGTAAGAAAGGCTGCCAGTTCTAGTATAGTCCAAAATACATAAAAACTATTAAAACTACAGCCCATATTGTTCCTATCGGGGGAAAAAAAGCAGGGGGGGGAGCATGGACATGACATCCTGCCCAGGCTGCTTGCCCTGGGGAAGTCAGATTTGGGCCATCACAACAACTCTGGAAGCAAACCACCACCTTGAGTGTGCTAGAGAGCAGCTGCCCAGCGCCAGTGATACAGAGGGTAACACTTCACGTGAGGATGGATCAGGAGAGCATGGAAGATAAGTAGCTGCCTGGCAGCACTGGGCTGGGCACCCACTGGCATCTCTCCCAGCCGAGTCGCAGCAGGGAGCTGAGGCAGCTGCTGGCACACCATCATGGCAGAAATCACTACAAACACACGTAGGCGCTGCCCCAAAGGCGGCGAGCGTGTGTTTCGACGTGCTGGCACACAGAGCCGGGGGCCAGTTTCTAACTACGGGTAGTGTTGGCTCCTTTTTTGCCTGGTATGTGCACCAGGTGAAATCTGAAGTGGGCACCGGACGTTTTTCAGAGAGATTAAATAATCTTCTGATCTAGAGGACAGAGGGCAGCAGCTTCAGAGGCTGCATGCTCATCCTTTACTGATGATCAAGTCCCTTTGAGGTATCTCAGGGAGGACATGCTCAAAACACCTCAAGTCTCAGCCTATTTGGCTAATCTGGACTCCTGAAGTCTTGCCTATATTCAGGGAGAATATGATTTTTTTTCTTCATCGTCTCTTACAACCTTTCAGGTTTGATCAACATTTCCCCCACTCCAGAAGCAGAACTCCACTTCTCTCATCCTTTCTGTATGTCTTCCAAAAAGCAGGATCCTCCGCTAACTAATTCATGTGCCACCTGTGCCAAAGGACCGGCTGAACATCTCCCCGGCTTCAGAGACACTTCTTGCAGGACCCCCGTTGCCTGTGAATGAAGTGTACTCTGAAAAGCATCAGACCATCCAGAACAGGTGAGATTTTAATTCCAAGCCCACCAGGGCCGAGCTGAGAAGCTGCTGAACTCTCAAATGATCCAATACAGAAGAGTGAGAAGAAAGGGAGAAACAAATTGCTTTCTCATAGGAGGTAATGGGGACAAAGAAATGGATACAACTTGGGCTAAAACCAAGTCTCTCTTTCCCACAAGAAGGAAGCAGTGGAAAATCACTTGATTTTTACAAGTCGTACCTCCATGATAATAGGACTGAGACTCACTGGACTACTTCTTCTCAGGGACAGAGATGCAGCAGGCTGGATTCCTCTTTTAGATTCCAGGTAAAACTCATCCATTTACAGTGGCTGATGGGTACTATGTATTTCTTCTGCAATTCTCACCTCTACCCTTCAGAAAACAATTTTATTAGAAAAATAGCCTTATGAGGCAGGGCAGCAAAAAACTGCAGTCCTTCTAAAGGCTCTAACAGGTATCAACTGCTGTGACTGAAGTTATGCATTAAGTCTTTTTAGGCAGCAAACACAGCTTAAGAGATTTCCACCTATGCTACCACATGCTTCCACCTCAGCTGTGCCAATCCTTGTACCCCACGTCGTTAAATGGCACCTGAGACAACATGGATTTAAAAAAAAAAGTTAAAAGTTCTTTATATTTTAATGTAAAATAAGAAATCAACTTATTTCAGTTGTCTGTGGCCATGCAAGTGCTCAGAGCAACAGAAGCAGGAAGCATCCTCCTTAGGATGACCAGGAGAAAGGCACTTAGGGGAAAGCTGAAGATACATTTATATCTCAAGACCACAAAATGATGTGAAGTTTGGAACATGACTGGAACCTGGTACACCTGCATCCCAGTTCTGCCTATGTTCCTATAGCACTGGTACGTACATGGCAGAGCAGTCATTTAAAAAACATCTTGCAGTGTTTCAATATGCAAGTATTCCTGGTAACTATGTCAGCCAAAGCTAAAAATAAAATATAACTATTAGTCACATGAGTACTGTCCAAAAGCCTGGACAACGCATTGCAGGAAGTTTCTCTGAGAAGAAAAGACAACGGTAATAATATCCAACAGCTCCTGAAGCTACGACTGCTGAGATGGTATTTCCTTCTTACATAATTTTCTCTCCTATAATAGGATATGTAATATATATATGTGTATATGTCAGTCTCTCAATATTGATAAGGATTTTTCCTTGCAAACTACCGTTTACTTCAAAGGAGCACCCCCATCAATTGAGAAGCTCCTTGTTCATGCAGGAAGGTGTAAGAGAAAATGATTGCTCTCCATGCAAGGAGGAGAAATAACTACTCTGTCCCAGTTCTCTCACGAAAGTAGTACACTGCAAATTGAGAGAGCTCTCATTTATAAGATGCCTATCATAGATTTCTTAAAAATATGCATGTTGCTATGGAGTGCTTTCTGTTTGAAATGTGGGAAGATCTGGGGGCCAAAGTGGGAGGGAGAGGGACATATTCCAGTCCTCTGACTGTTTTAGGGAAGGGCCCAGCTATAGCTCCCTTAAGAAACTGGAGAGACAGAACAAGGGAGTGAAATAAAGTGCTGCAACAAAACCTTGATGGAGCACACCAGGAAACCCAGGCAGTTTTGCTGGCTGAGAAGAGAAACGAGCAGAGGCAGCACATGGAGCAGCCCCCTCATCTCCTCCGTGCTGGGTAGAGCATGGCCACCTCCCAGCTCCCTCCATCCCTCCCCAACCCACAAACTCCCCTCCCAGCCTGCAATCTCCCTTCCCACTGCTCTGGTGAGAGCTCCTCTTTCTCTTTCATTCCTTTGCCCCTGCTCCAAGTTGCCAAGCTTGTAAACAAACCAGAAAAGAGCTGAACATATCTGCAGCAGTGAGTGGGGGACAGCGAGATCCTGTGCTGTGTTAACAGACCACAACTGCTTCATGCAAGAACCACCTTTCTGAAAAATCATTTTTTTATATATATACACACGGATACCTTGTTTCCTCAGCTAACTTTCTTCTCTGTTTCTCTCTCCTCTCCAGCATACACATCCTTAAATGAAATGAACAGCCACTAGCAGTGCAAGAACATTAAGGCTCAACTAGAATAGGAAGCAGAACAGCAAAGTTAATATGCAAGAGCAAAATACCACAGAGCCAACTGAAATAGTACCACTATTCAGCTTTCTTAATGACTAGCTGAAATCTGTTTCAAGATAAAAGGCATCCACCAAGCCTAAGTGATGCTAAGAGCAGGAGGAAAGAGCTTCAAAGAACTCACTTCATAAATATCCCTCAATATTGTAGGACATTACCCTCAAATTAAGTTAAATCAAACAACATCTGTGAGATTAGACTATGGTAGAATTGCAGGTACCAATAGCAATAGCAGCAAAATATGCCACCCTGACTGTGCCTAGGTCACTGTTATGTGCTCATCAGTCACCTTTCAGAAAAATGGAGAAGCAAATGTTCCCAAAAGCTGCCATTAGCACAGCACGGGCTGCTGGGCACACCTGGCTCAGGTGCCCTGACTTCAGCGGTGGCTTCCCACCCCCCAGCCTTCTGCTGGAAAACCTGAGGCTTTCAAGTACGCCGAGACAGAGTCTCTGTCACCCCCTCCCCCTACCATAGCAGTATTTTGCCTGAGCTTTGAAAGTGGCAGGTACCATTTCCTGAGCAAGTTACAGAAGTTGTTACACAGCATTTGTTAAAGTTATAATGTTGAAGATCTGTCAGACCGAATCATTTGCTCCCACGAGTTTTAGAAGTGTGGGCCAAGGAGCCACCAGGGTTGAAGAGTGGTTAAATATCACATTTTAAGAACATATTAGAGGACAAAGAATGAAGTATTTTAGCAATATTTAGGAACTGCGAATGAGGCCACTGTGGCAACTGCAGGTCATTTAATTCAACATTGATCTCGAGCAACAGAACCTAAATGTTCATAGAAAATGAAGACCATACAGAATTAAGGTACAGAAGCCTCAGTAAAACAGTCAATATAACTTTATGAAAATCAGATCTATAATCCTACCCAGAAACCGTCCCCAGCCTGATAAGTTTGGTTAATAAAGGTGCGTGGTGTCTTTCAGCAAACTAAGAGTGTATTAGACTCTTATAAGTAACCAGCTCCATTTAAAAACAGATGCTACACAAGTCAACAGAGCAGATTAAATATTCGTCATTCTCAACCACTGGCATTCAATCCTGGCTATATAAGCTCCCCCCTTCTTTATGGGAATCAAGACCTGAAGCAAAAAGTCTTCCAGGAATGTGGAAGTCCCATTTAAGAAAGTCAGTGCTGGTATACATCCACCGTACCACCAATTTTCACGACCTGCACAAAAGGACAAGTCGGGTTCAAAAGTGTGATGATGTGGATCACACAGTACAACAGACTCAGTTGAACAGCAGCATTGTTACTGTAACCAAACAAGATCACACAAAAATCAGACCCAAAATTTAAGTCACAGTGTTAGAATGTAATTTGGAAGACAGTAATGTAAAAGAACATTAGGGTCACGGTCGTTTGCCCTCTAGCACAATCACTCCGGGGAAGTGCATAGAGAGCAAATGTGATACTCCAACACACATAGCATTGAAGTACCATGTTTAAATTGTGAGATGTAATCACGTCATTTAGCATTGGTCTTCCTAGAACGTACCTGCTCCTGACTGCTTGCATTTAATCAGTAAGAGCTGATTTCGTCACTAAATCAGTAAGAGCTCAGACGAAAATGATAGGATCTATTTAATAACTAGACTTAAAGACAGATACTATAGCCAATCCATTTAATTTATCCAAGAGAAGGTAAAGAGAGGATGATAAAGATGTGACAATTGTTGCCTGTAAGTGTCAGCTTATAGGTGATAAGTCTTTTTCCTAGAGCTGATTTGATCAGAGAATGCCAATCCACTGGATCAAAGCTGTTCTTAGGAGCTTGGCAGATTTGATAAGATTGATAAGAAGTTTCTCAGGTCCCTGATGCTATGAGCTATTCTGGCAGCCATCAAACCAGGGGATCTCTGTGTAAATCATCTCTGCTTTGCCTAAATTGGAACAGAATTTCCAAGTTCAGTCTTTCATCTCCTAAACAAGAAACTAAACCGCCAGCTCCCCTGCTCCCTCCTACCCACTGGAACTGTTTCTCTTCACATACAGAAATGCCTTTTGGGCTAGGGGAAAGAAGGAAAGAGAAAGGACAGACTGATGGGGTGGACTACTGTCCCATGCAATCTGCTGCCCAGCTCAGGCTGAAGGTACTCCCTGAGTCCAGGCACCCCCGCACCTCGTAGATGAAAGCCTTGAGGAAAGACCACTAGCTACTCCAGAGTCAATTTTCTTCACAGAAAAACCAAGGCAAACCAACATCTTGGGCTCAGCTGCATGTGAACTGAGGAAAGAATCCAAAGTGCTTTGTTCAACTCAAAATTAACCACTACAGACCGCTTGATTTTTCCTGTTTTTTTCCAGTCAGCCTCTCACCTTTCGGTCAGGGATCAACTGCTTCCATAGGTCCCCTCTGACCTTCAAAGCAATGAGTGCAGGAGCTCATTTCCATAGAGACCGGACCCCAACCTCTTCCAGAGCCAACCCACGAGCCCCCTTTTTGGATGGACAGCCTTTGCTGCTCTGACCTTCCTTCCCTCACAACGTTTACTCATATCAAGACACACCAGGAAAAAAGAAAATGTGACTTTAGCTCAGGAATAATTGAGGAGCATTCAGAAACCATTCAACAGACGTAGTAGAGACCAAGTAATATACTGCAACTAACTTGTCTAAAGTTGTATCTGTAGCTTTTGAGCTTGATTGTTACTGGATCCTACAGCATAGAATTTTTAATTACACTGCTACTATGAAGTGATAATAAGCATTAGCTCATGACTCAGAATAATAATTACTAGGTGGTGCTATCATGAAGGTACAATTTTAGAAGCCAAGCAGGTGTTACTTTCCTCAATGATTCAAAAATCACAAGCAGCCAATCCTCCAGCTAATTGCACACGGAAGCTATGTGCATCTGAAATGCCTTTTTCAAATGTCCAAAAGGGGCAGAGAAGGAAGTTTTGCCTTAATGCTGCTAAGCTGGTTGGTTGTCAGTGTTCAGAAATAATTCCCCAAGCACAAGATTTGGCTTTTTCATGATGTGTCAAGAATCTGTCTATTAAAAAGGATAGGTTGCCTTTTCTTGGAGAAAGAAACATTTCAGGCTTGCTTGCACCTAAACCTCCCACAGCCCCCATTTCAGAGTGTCAGTCATTTTGTATCAGTGGCAGCAGCAGCAATAAATGCCTACTTGCAATTACAGCATAAAGGTTTTTACGTTACAGGGGCTGTAATAAATAAATAAAAGTAAATATGAATAAAAATACATAAAAATAAAAATACATTTTAAAAGGGGCTCTTTTTTAAGTAGGGGAGTATGTATTAAAAAAGAGTAAGTAACCCCAGAAAATTGTGCAGAACATTCTTTTAGCATTGAGTTTTGGTAACTTGTTGGAAAATACCTGCCATAAAAGGCTTCTCTTTCCTCCTGGATCATTCTCCAGGTCACCCCACTGCACCACAAATTGGATCACAAGAAGGTTTCAATGTCTCAATTTCTAGTGAAAAGCCAGCTGACTGGGGATATATCTATCACATTTGTACTACTGAGTATTTGAACATGAGATTGTTTGTGACAGCAATTCAAAAGTACTGAATCTCCCAACTCCCTTCTCTCCTGGGTGCTTCAGTAGTTCTTTTTCAATCACTCTTGAAATAGCTGTATGATGGAGTTACATGGGCCTTGCTATGGGAACGATAGATAGCAGATAAGTGTTTTTAAAAAAAAAAAACAACCAACTTTTCCTTTTGCATATCATATCTTAAATCCTCCCCCACATCTCTGCTATTTAAACAAGTCAATTAAAATTCTGGGTGATAGCACGCTTTTAATTTCTTTCTTGATTAACTGGTGTACAAAATGAGGCTGAGTGGGAAATCCTTCTGCCACAATACGGCGATTTATTTTTTTTTTTAACGAGGTTTGCAGGGAGTTAGCAATAGAGGCAAGAGACAACAAAACCCTGGGTGTGCTGGGCCACCAGTTGTGCTGTGGGCCGGTGGAGGAATCCTGCCTTCCGCCGCAGGCATGCCCACGGTGACTAATGCCTTCACACCCTGCAGCCTGGGATCACACTCACCCCATGGTTATGTCATTTTTAAAGCATCTGGTGGTAATTTAGAAATCAAACCTAAAAACCAGACAGGCACGTAATTTGGAAGTCTACTATACAGAAAAGCAGCAATGTAGTCAAAGGTAAAAAAAAAATAAACCTGAGGTTCACCCTTTTTGAATTTTGAACTGGGGAATTCATCTGTTTACTACCTTGTCTAGAACACCAAAAAAGATGAATTATCCCACTGTTTCATCTAGCAGTAGAGCAACACAGAAGAGATGTTTGCACCGGTAGATAGATGAGCTTCATTACTTTGGAACTAGTCTCCTGTACAGAGATGCTGTACCAATTTAAGGCCCTTACTAAAGCAGATTACCTTATTTATTATCACTGCAAACAATCTCCACAATCAGATGTATGATTAAGTTATCACATGTCAGGCGAGCTGCCCTCATGGATGACATACGCCCAACTAGCCCGCCCCAAGCACGAGGCAAATTTCTCTTAGACCTGCTCCAGCTCCCTCACATGCACACTGGCTCAGAGCTCCTTGATGGGCTCCTCCGCTGACGCATGGCACCCCACCCGTGTCTCAGCGCTTAGCTTGGGAATCCCCAGCACAGACCTGCGGAGCTATTTATTATTGCGTCTAGTCTAAAGATAGCAAATTTTTATGAAATTAACCACATTTTATTCTCTTGGGCACCAGCGGAACATACTGAAGTGCACTCAATATAGGGTGTAATTCAGGAAATGTAATTACATTAACTAAAGATACTTAAATGTTAATCTGTAACAATGTTTGTCCCTTATTCCAGCAGGATTTGTTTCCATTCCCTCGAGCCCCTCATCAGACAATGCCACCTACATTAGGAGGCTGGAAGCAAAAGAAGGTGGTGACACTACTAAACCTGGGCACTTAGCCTGGAGCCCCTCTTCACACCCGTGATCATCTGCAGTCACCCCTCGCCACCCATTGCTGAATGAGCTCAAGACACATTTGAAAGCCAGCCCAATATACCCACTGTCATTGCGCTAAACCATTCTGAATTAAGGCCCGTGATACCCACCTACTTCGATGCACAGCTTTTTTTGTTGTTTGGAAACTTGAGAGCAATCGTAGTAAGACAGATGAAACATTCTCTAGCCCAACACCCTTCCCCGAGAACAGACTTCATCTCACTTTTTGCCAAGCAGCCCAAACTAGTCATAAGGTTATTTCTGTTTTGAAGGAGATGGAGCCCTCCCGGGGGCGATTCAGCTCCCCTAGCTTAGGTGCTTATCTCAGGCTCACATGAATCACCTCAGCCCCCCCTTCCCTCTCTCCCGATGATAGAGGTTGCCTTAAATAACCGTACAGAGCTAGAAGTTAGGTGTCTTGCTGAAGACAGTCAGGGAAGATGAACCACATTTTAACAGTGGCCAGCAGCAGCCACTGAAGATCATTCATTTTGCATCCCAAACACCCTCCTGGACTCCTAGGAAAATGGGTTTCAGGACTTTCTAAACTGGAAGTTGCATCAAGGCTTGAAAGTTACCTAAGGCTTTATTTCCTATGTATGTGCCTAATCTCTTTGTATCACTGGCATCCAAAAGCTTCCTGCAGCAATTTTATGATTTAACTCTGCCTTGAACAGAAGAAGGAGCAGAAGAGGGAGCTGGACTTACTTTTCATTTAAGCCTGCTGCCTGATAATTGTATTGTTCCTCGTCTGTACTTTTAAATTACATCATATTTTCTTTTTCTTGCTTTTTCCCCCCACAACTGGAGAGTCTTTCTTCAAAGGAAAGTTGCCTCAATCTTTTTCACCCTAAAGTCTCCTTCCCTTCTCTATTTCTGTTTTTGTTTTGAGGTGGGATGACCAGAATTCTCCACACTATCTAAGATGCAAATATTTATGGATCTGTAGCATCATAGGGATAATTCTGATTTTGTTCTCTACTCCTCTCTCAGTACTTCTTACTGTTCTATTTACTTTACTGAGCACCACCATACACTGAACTGACATTTACAAAGAATGTAAATGTACCTCCAAGAAGGTGTTGGGTTTTTTACCCCCTCAACAAGAAGAGGATTATTTCCTTTCCCCCTCCATGCATTATTTTGCATTCGTTGACACTGAATTTCATTTGCCCGTATTTCCAACTCTGTGTCGAAAGAGTCTCTGCAAGTCGTTTCAGGCAGCTTCGGGTCAGATTATTGTAAATAATTTTGATATCCTCTACAAGTTCTGTCATCTGCTTAAAATCAAATCATTGATGAATATGTTGAACAGCTCCGACAACAGCACAGATCTTTGAAGGACTTCATCCCAGCAACAGCTGCTATAGAACATGGATGCTAATCAGGTATTCCAGTTCTTTCCTATTTTAACCACGTAGCAATTTGTGAGAAGACTTTTTCTTTCATTCCCTGATAACTGTGGTTCTAACGTCTTTCTGTGAAATACAGCTTGCACTTCTATTTTCAAAGAGTTTTTGACAAAGCATCAGCTAGATCTGCTGTATCCATATAGTAGCTTCCTTCAAAAAATTCCACAGATTCACGAGAAACAAATTCCCTTTACCCAAGACATGCGTCTCCTCTCCTGTGCATATTTCTGTTATCAACTACTTCTATTCTTATTCTGATTTCTACCAAAGTACCTAGTACAGGAGCCAGATTTACTGATAATCTCTCCGCATGACCCCAAAAGCCCTTGCTAGATTGGTATATTACTGGGTTATTTAAGCAGACGGCAAACCAGGAGCAATTTCTTATTTTCATTCCTTTAGAGCTCTTGCATGAGCAGCATCCAGCTCCAGTGCCTTGTTACCAGAATATTTTATCCTTTTTTTTTTTTGTGAAAAGTCTTTTAGAACTGACATTTCAAACAGAGCCAGGCGACTATCAAAGAGACATGTCTGGTCCAGTGAAGGCAAGTCCCTGCGATCCAGCTGCCTTGAAGATACCAACAGCGGTTTTAGCAAAGCTAATGAGCTGTAGCCTAAGAGGAGCAAAGGCATGAGAAAGGAGGGAGTACAAGGTAAAAGGATAAGGGATGAGTCATACTATTTAAAATAACTGACATCTAAGCTTCTCTTCATTGTGGCACCTAGTAACATGCGTGTCATCAGCCCACTCAAATTGGAGGATACGGGTGTAGGCAGGAGCTCTGTTATAAACCTATTGCATAAAGTCGCCACCCTTAGTCCCCTAGGATGGGACGCCCTTGTGCACAGTAAGTCGATCCACGGTAACACCTTGGTCAACCAAGATGATGCATCATCTCCCAGATACAGCAGGAACTTCCAATACTGAGGATCCCGCACCACATAACAAGGAGGGGGTGAAAAACAAGCACTCCCATTAACTCCAGTAAACGTGGATATGTCCTGCATTTAGGGTGGTGACAGCTGTAGCTTAGGCCCATCGGAAAATGATGAAGGACGTGATTGGAGCAGGTTTTGAGCACATTACCACTATTTGCTTTGGTGAATGGTATCGTGGTTTGCAGTAGTTGTGCCAACCCCAAATACTTCCAGAGCAACAATTCAGATGATTCTCTTCCCATGAAAAAAAAAGAAACACAGAGCCAAATATACATGGAGCATCCCCTTCCCCTCCCATACGGTTTGATTATCATCTCATGATTTTTGAGCAGCTATGCACTTTTATTGTTTTTATTTGTCTTTTGCTACAGCTTTTGAAATATAGGAATTTAATTGAAAGCTGGAATTATTTCTAATGTGACTCTGAGGAACTGTGCTTAAAAAGAAATACCCCATGAAATACTGCAAGATTCATGGAAGAAGTTAGACTTCAGACCATGCTTAAGTGATGCGGCAACACTGAGAGTTTACAATGTGCATCCAGAGGGAGATAATTACATAGGTTTGCAGCTTTCAGCCATGTCACTTCATAAATGCACTTGCTCAAGCATTGCTCAACATCATATCAGTGCAAAGAGGCCAGGATTTCCAAGGTTGGACTGGTTTTACATTCTCTCTCAGAAAACATATAAAAGCCTAAGTGCTTAGAATTTATTTTAATTTTTTTTTAACAAGAGGTCCAACCAGAATATAGCTTTGCAATTCCTTGCAATAATTTAAACACTATCAACATAAAACTTTAGTACTGCAGTTACAACCCCATATTTAGAATAACATCCAAAAAGCCAGGAAAATTGTTATTACACTCAGAGGATTGTTAATTCTTCAATCTTGAAGAAAAAAAAATCTAAATCGGTAGCACATAACACAAGTAAATAGACTTTTAAAGAGGCTGTGGGAATTCTCCAAATTCATTTTTGCCAAGGACCCATCTGGGACTGACTTCCACTGCTGCACTACAAGAGCTTCATTAGAAAGGTGTTATAACAATATCCCAGAAACAGCAGCAGAACCGAGGTTTTCTTTTCTCCCTTGAACACAGCTTGCAACTTTTCACACATGGAGATGAGCAGGAAAGACTCCCTCTCCTTACAAAAAGCCTACCTGCAATTTTCTTCTTCAGCTTCATACAGACATAGAAGACAAAACAGATTACCCCATGAATGAACAAGCAAACCAGCTGTCAGTCAGACCAGGCAATCTCGGTACAAATAGAGGAAGATTACTGCAAAATACGTAGTTTGACATGCTGACAGGAATCACTCTTGTCAAGTTGTATCGATATGCGATGACTTGCAGGCTACTTCTGGTGCTTTACTTCCCCAAACTTCTTTTTTCTTTCCTCATGACTCTAAATGCTGAACTACATTTTTCTTATGTACCCAGTACAGGGTGGTTGGGTTTTTTTGGTATGATTCATAATCAGCTGCTTTGAAATCTCATTTTTTTTCCCCATTACTTAAGCGAATGTGTCATTGTCACTTGGGAAGCAACAAAAACCATGAACAGGAGCATGTTCAGCACACTGAGCAAGGCCAAATATTTTTGGATCTCTGTCTTCCAGCACTACTAGGATGATTTCAAAGTTTCTCCCCTAGACCTCACTTTCTGCTGCAAACTCCTACCCCTCGCTGTGAATTCAGAAGTGGCTGTGCCAATTCAGCCTTTCATTTTAATTAAATCTAAAAATCAGGAGTTATTTAACATTAGTTTATACTGCTTAGAGCCAGTAATTGGACTCCATGTGCCTCTTCTCTTTGCAGCCAAGGGCATAATTTTGGCAGGTTCACATAGCTTTTGCTCACAAGCACTGAGTACACAGATCCTTCAAGCCAATTGGGACACAGCTAACAGATGCTCACAGAGGATGTTATGGGTGGTTTTTTTAAGGGCTAGGCTCTCTTTGGCTGTTAGACAGGATTCCTCACCAAGGTGAGCCAGGAAACACTAATACCTAAGTAGAAGCTCCTCAGCAAGGCAATAACAACGCAGCTAATGCCCATGTCTTTTCCAGGGCTATGATAAACCCAGCTCCAGTGCAGGGAAAAATGAGGTTACTGGAGAGGAACCTGGGCCCGGGTACTACAGGTCTCATTCGGAGTACAAGCACCTTCAGCTCTGACCCCTCTCCCGCTCCACCATGGCACAACCATTTCCACTGATCTTGCGACTCACAGCGTGTGAGAAGACTCGCTATATTTGCAGATATGGCCCAGTCTTGACCACTTTGTTTTGGACCAGGAACAAGATTAGAGCAGTCTAGCTACAGCGGCGTGAACAAGGTGGACAAGGGACACCCGGCTCAGCACCGCTGTCACTGTGCAGCCTCCCTCCATGGGCAAATGTCCCCGGCTTCCCGCCAGCCTGGTCAGGCTCTGTGGGTATGGCAGGGGGGGCTGTGCCTGCAGCCCTGCCACCAAGGAGTTGGAGTAAAAGTCTCCCTGGGCTCCCGGGGAAGTGCCTTGGACTCTGTTTTACCAGCTTTTAGCAAGTGGGCAGCAACGTCGGGGAGAGGTGGGAGGCACAGCAAGCACCTGGGGAAGGATGCCACTGCACCTTGCCGATCCTCAGGTGGCAAAGCTGGTTTGGGAGCTACCTCCTTGCCCCTGCCGCCACCCCCATGCCTCCCTGCCCGCACAGGAGGGCTACCACACCTTTCCCCTGTGCCAGTTCAGCTGCTTGCCTAACCACAGGCAAGCTGGGTGCGCGTTCACACATAGAGTTTAAAAATAAAACCTCCAAAAGAGCACCATGTTCTTTAAAAAAACCCAAACAAATCGCCCCCAAATCAAAACATCTCACAGGTCTGGTGCAAAGCACAGCCACAACAGAAGCTGAATCAGCTCGGGAAGGAAGCAGCACCCGCCAGCTGCAGGGGAGGGAGAGAGGCACAAGGAACTGGGGGCAGGATGGAAACCACTGAACTCCACCCCACCCTGAAAAGAAAGGGGAACAGCACTCAGCCTGACAGTGACTTTTGCAGCAAAAGGACGACTACAAGCATATTAAAGTCTCTGGGAGGTAACCCCACTGGCTTGATGCGTGCTTCAACATAATGCATGTGCCCTGCCAGGAGCAAGCCTTCATCACCACGTGCGTGCAGTCTCACAGCACCTGAGCTACCAAGACACTAGGCTATGCAGGCTACAGAGCAGTCCAGGCCCTAGCCGTACTGACAATCGCAGGTCCACAAGTGGCAAATAATGCATGTTTTTATTTACCTTTCACTTTTAAGCACTTAGATTTAACTTGCTGTACCTTCTCAAGTTAATTCCAGGAACAAGGAGATTATTATTCTTTTAAGAAAATGCTGACATTCCTCAATCATTTGACTCCAGAAGCTGGGGATTTAAGCTGGGGATAAACTATTTTCAAGACCAGTGATAAAAATCTACAAATCAGCAATAACCTACAAGACAAACACACATCTCTCCCTCCGAAAGCTCCCTCCCCAGCTGTCAAGCAAGACTTCTTGCAAACACTGCCACACGTCTCCCTGTGTCTCCGCACCTTCCAGTGGAAGCCAGTCAAGGTGCTTTTTAATCCCATCTCTCTGCCGCTCACACCCATACCCATTGGCGGCGCAAAGTCAAATTGGAGGCCAGTGACTAGTGGTGTACCCCAGGGGTCAATACTGGGCCCAGTCCTGTTCAATATCTTCATCAGTGATCAGGATGATGGGGCAAAGTGTACCCTCAGCAAGTTTGCAGATGACACAAAACTGAGGAGTGGCTGATATGCCAGAGGTTCAAGCTGCTATC
The DNA here is from genome assembly GCF_000699105.1 of Pygoscelis adeliae. Taxonomy (NCBI): domain Eukaryota; kingdom Metazoa; phylum Chordata; class Aves; order Sphenisciformes; family Spheniscidae; genus Pygoscelis; species Pygoscelis adeliae. The sequence continues at coordinate 614,225 of NW_008825545.1, forward strand.
CAGAGGGACTTTGACTGGCTGGAGAAATGGGCCAACAGGAACCTCATGAAGTTCAACAAGGAGAAGTGCAAAGTCCTGCACCTGGGGAGGAACAACCCCAGGCACCAATACATGCTGAGGGCCACCCAGCTGGGAAGCAGTTTGGCAGAAGAAGAGCTGGGGGTCCTGGTAGACACCAAGTTCAACATGAGCCAGCAATGTGCCCTTGCTGCAAAGAAGGCTAACAGTGTCCTGGGAGGCATTAGACAGAGTGTTGCCAGTAGGCTGAGAAAGGTGAGGCCACACTTGGAGTACTGTGTCCAGTACTCCAAGTACTCTTGTACTGGAGCCAGTTCTGGGCTCCATGGACATACTGGAGAGAGTTCAACGAAGGGCCACAGGTATAGTTAAGGGACTGGAGCATCTCTCCTATGAGGAAAGGCTCAGAGAGCTCAGACTGTTCAGCCTGGAGAAGAAAAGGCTCACGGGGATCTTGTCAATATATATAAATACCTGAAGGGAGGATGCAAAGAGGATGGAGCCAGGCTCTTTTCAGTGGTGCCTAGTGACAGGAGCAGAGGCAATGGGCACAAAACGAAACACAGGAGGTTCCCTCTGAACATCAGGAGACACTTTTTCACTGTGAGGATGACGGAACACTGGCACAGGTTGCCCAGAAAGGTTGCAGAGTCTCCATTCTTGGTGATACTCAAAACCCAACTGGACATGGTCCTGGATAACTGGCTTTAGGAGGCCCTACTTGAGCAGGAGTGTTTGACCAGATGACCTCCAGAGGTCCCTTCCAAACCTCAACCATTCTGTGATTCTGTGATCTCAGGAAATAAAACCAACATCAATCTGTCCCCTAACCTTATTATCAATGGTGGTTAGTATGAGCCAATACAGAGACTAGGTTTCCCATGCACAATAAGACCTCATCTTGAAGGTAGAAAACCAGCAGTGCACTTCACTAGTTGTGTAAGAGTGTGCAAGTCCAGCGGGACTAGGGCAGTGGCTCTCAAACTGTGGTCAGATACCAGGTGCCATGGAAAGTGACACCCAGTTGATGGCAAAACAATAAGCCGTTTGCCACAGCCATGCCTGGATAGTATCGCCAGTCAACTCTGTAACCATGCAGCAGCACGGCAGAGAAGTGAGAGATGTTAAGACCTAACAACATGTGCTGGTTCAAAAAGCTTGGAGGCTGATGGGATAGGAAGGTGAGCGGGAAAAGAGCCCACATCTTCTGCAGCACAGTAGCGTATGCCCCGGGGTTACAAAAACAAACTAGCCAGCACAACACACGTTGTACCTCTACTTCATTTTTTCCTGAAACCTAATCTTTTTTGAACCTCTGATGAGCTATTTTGCCTAGAAGAGTTTTAAAGGCCATATATGTATTGCCTTTAAGTTCCATATTATTGGAACAGTGAATAGTAGGGATGTCCTCACTCAGCAATCACCCTCTATTCCTATTAAAGAAAAAGTTAAATGTAATATCTAAAGATCCCCTTTTACCACCTCTGCAGAAAAGCACCATTGCTTGCTAACTTGACAAAAGCCTGTGTACAGCCTGAATTGACAAGAGTTAAATTGTCGTATGGACACTCACAGGTTGGGAGGTTGGGGGAGATCAAAACATACTGGAATATGTATTATAGACTACAGAATCAGCTTCCAAACATGTCTCAAAACCACGCAATGCCTGCCAGAGCATCTTGGAGCTAATCATTACTGGAGGTCCTAGGAGACCCTTCCTTGTGGGAAGCTGAGGTGCTGAGCCCTAGCCTCCAGCCAGCCCCATCCTGCGACCACCCTCCCAGGGCCAAGGGCATCAGCACCAAATGCTGAACTAGGTCCACCAGAACAAGGAGCTTAGGCTGTGCTGAAAAAGGAAGACCTGTTAGGTCAGACCCATCACCCATTTCCCTGCCACTGCTAGCCATTCTTCTCCATGGTCTTCTCATTTGCAGCTTGTCTGTGCCTAAAGACAGAGCAATCATCTGCCCTGAGCAGAAAAGAAAGCTGTGAAAGCTATGAACTTCCTAAACATCCCTCCTGCCAACACCTGTCATTCGCTTCTACATTTCCTATTTGCTCTGTTTTCATTTAAGGTTATTATATGACTCAGACGAGGCCTCAACAGCTTCAAAAGAATTCCTGTGTCTGGCTGCCTCAGCTTTATTAAAAGTAACTGAGCCATTGATCATCAGCATCAGATGCAGTCTCAGGAGAAACGATATCATTTGTAAACAAATGATCCTGTGAACACAAACACTCCACCAGCTGCAGATAACAGGGAAACAAGCATGGGTTGGGAAGGTGAGAAGCCCCCCCCAGCACACTGGCAGATCATCTTAGGGATAACAAACAAAGAAAGTCATACCTTTACGAGCAGCCCAGCTAACAAGAACATGCTCTTCCAAAGGCAGGGCAAGAAGTCATTTTCTTTTGCTGTTGTCAAGCCTCTAAAGGCAATTTCATGCCGCTGTCTTAGGAGGCAAGCAAGCAAGACTGCTTATCCCGAATACGACCAATTCCCTACGTTCAGAGAGGGTGGTTTTTTTAGCTGACAGTTTCCATACACGCCCACGCATGCTGCATTTCATGGCTGACCAAAGTGTGAAGACTGGAGAAGGGAATGCATGACTGCATGGCAACACCTGTGAAAAAAATCAAACTATTTTCCTTCCCTTACCTCCAGCTAGTTACAAACAGGATCAGCCTGTCTGGGATATGAAAACTTGCTTCTACAAAAACAAATTAATGAAGATCAGCACCATGGATTGGAGCACATAAAGAGTGAAAGATGCTACATAAAAGTCCGTTGAAGCATCTGCCAGGTACTCGTTTTTCAAGAGTAGCGGACCAAATATCCATAAAAATAGGTAGGAAGACTTTTTAAAATAAATGCCTTCATATGAAAGGTCAATGTTTCATATTGAAAAATTTAATGGACAACTCCTGGCAAACATTTAACTTCAATACGGTGCAGACTCAACAGCTGCTGCTGCTGGAATGGAGCGGTTATTGTGCAATTCTGGTTTTTGGAAGGAGAAGGATGCCGAAACCTGCACCAGATGCCCTGCATTCCCCAACCAAGAGTATGTTTAGCATGTTCAGTTTAACACCACACAAATGATACGGAAACCACCAAGAATCTGCAGAGGTTTGTCAAACAGAAAGTAGGCATCTAACCAAGAATAGCCCCAGCAGAGCAGACACGGCCAAGGTCGTTCTGGTCTGCAGCCAGAATCCTCAGTACCTAGAAATAATAACTTGGTAAGACAGTGTCCCTGAATCAGCTGGGGCAAGTGCCTGCTGTTCCAGGAAAACTGCTTGGGAAAATCCTCCTTAAAGAAATCATTATGCATGGAGGGGGAAAAAAAAGAAACAACCTCACATTACCCTCACTGTTGAGCAAATACATCGTGTGATCCAAAATATGTCAGCTAGCCACCAAAAAGCCTAGCTGAGCTGGTGCCTTGAGGTGAAATTCAGCTTGGTTAAGTTCATACAGAGCATGTGTATCTGCAGCTTGCTTGCTTTGGAGGCTAAGGGTGTTCATCAGTGTGTAAAGGTGCTGAAGGAAAGAAATGGCAGCCCTGCCACGTGGTTCTTCAAAAGAAATGCTGTAGCAGTCGGCAAATTCAGGGCTCATCTAAACTCAAACAGCTTCTCTAGGCGGTCTAGAGTTTCCTTTGAAGTATAAATCTACGAGCACATATGGTCCTGGAGCATATCCACACACATTCACCAGAAGGCAATGAGAGTGGATGGAATACATAAGACTACCCTAAGAAAGGGAGTAGGAAGAAGAGAGAATAAAAATCCTGGCATAAACAAACAGCTGCTATTTCTAGCCCTTCTGGCTGAATCCCTCCTCCACCCCAATGCCACTCTGCAAGAGGCCTCGTTCAGCTTAAGAGACAACTGGAGAAATAAAAGCGCAAGAGTGCATGCTTTCACAACCCAATTATGACCACTTACAAACACACTGTAAATCTATTCACTGCTTAACACACCAGGTACGTCCAGCAAATGCATTTGCTCAGTGTGTACCCAATGTAGCTTGATATTCTCTATGCAGCTTAAGCGTGCACATTCAAGCAATAAAAAAATTAAATAAACCAAGTCTGGATTAGACTCAGTCCACAATAGCAAGGAAAAAAGAATAATTATTGACAGTGGCTTGGTTAAGCTTAGAAAAGCTTAACAGAAAAGGATTTTTCCATAATTGCCATGTCTAACCTTTTATCCAAGCTCAGTGGGTACATTACCTAAGTCAGCAGGCAGGTTAGGCACTGAAATTAATAACGTTTATGGGCTGACCCATCACCCACAGCCTTCTCAAAGCTTTTTAGAACAAGAGCTATGAAGATGTTTCTGTCCTTCCATCAGGAAACGGTCCATACCACACTTACGTGCTTAAAACAAAATAAAACTGCCTCCCCCTCCCTCAGCAGGCAGCAGTCCCTGAAGACCGAGCCTCCCTCTTACACATTCTCAGGAGTAAATTAACCTTACCTACTAATTACAGGAATAAAAACAAGCTTCTCAGCAGCGGCGTATCCCATCTGCTGACCCGCCAGTACCTCGCGGGGCAGCAGCTCCCGCACCATCAAGGTATTCCTCTTCTTTTGCCCTGCCGCCCGCCCCAAGGAGAGCCCCAGGCCCCAAACTGGGAGCTTCCCTGCTGGCCTTGGCACAGCTACCCCCTGTGCTTGCAGACACGAGTCAGCCCTTACGTCTCTCCATCCCGTCCACCCACTCACCTGCAGAACAGAGCTCACCGATGTTGAAAGGATGCGTTTCAAGTTCGGGTGCTTATAAAATGGCTGTGGAGAGAACCTGTGCACCGAGTGAGAGCTTTCAGCCCGACTTTGCATTCAGGTACATGGAGAACAAGACAAACTAGTATAACCAATGCTGACCCAGTTGCACACCGAAAAGACCAAAACAGACATAAGAAGTTAAAATATATTCCTTAAGAGATGTTGTTCATCTGTCTGGAAATGGCAAGCATGAAATATTTGAGTTTCCATGATAAAGTACTGGGTGAGGACCAAATGTAGCAGAAGCAGGTCAGCACCCCAACTTAACAAAATTATTTTCAAAAACATTAACAGGAATACAGCTCACATGCTTTATAAGACAGAGTTCTCTTCAGTGTCATAGACCAAGAAGAGAACAGGAAAAATCAAGAGGAGGATAAACAAGGCTGGCTGGGAATTGATTGCCGCCTTTGAAATTTTAGTGGAACAGTTGGAGTAAGAAGCTGACTGCAGCTGAACTGAAAAATCACTGTGTAGATAGATTACTCATCTACTGTTAAACCAAATTAAAGTGTTCTTCCCACAGGCAAGGCTGAAGATTTGAGAAAAGCCATAATTTGTAACTCAGAAAAGTTTAGAAGAAAGCTTTGCAAAACCAAAATGAATTTTGTACTTAATGGACATGAAAACAAAGGACAGATAAAACTTCATGTTGCTTGATATGACAGTAAATACTACACAGCATGCAGGATGTGACTGAACCAAGAAGCTGATGAGCTGTGTTAAAGAAAAGTTCACCTTATCACATCCCACCTACAACCAACCTTCCTTGCCCTGCAAATCACCATTTCAAGCTGTTACATAGTAGCAGAAGCAGAAAAAAAAAAAGTAGATTTTCAGCAACCCGGACCCTTATCGCAGCCAACATTAGGAAGCGCTATCAATACGAGTTTGAATAGGCGATTCTCCTTAACGGTTTTTGTAATTAGGTAGCAAACTCATCTATCGGAAGCACAAAAAGGGAGCGTGCAAGGCACAGGCCTTTTAGCAAAGTGCCACAGTGAATACTTTTGTCCAATTTATTTTCCAGGAGCGATTGCACTTTGGACGGAAGCCCATTTCTAACAATTTATTTTTCATGTCTGGACAAGGCAATATAACTTCTACACAATTTAATCTCTTTGCTAATAGACTTAGCCGTTATAGCTGAAATACACAAGCTTAACAATAAGGCTAAAATACCCAGAATACTTAAATCCGAGAAATGTGTTTGCTGGCTGTAGTTCAGGACAAGAAGAAGCAACTGGCTAAAACACCACAGATGGGGAAACTGCGGCAACTGTGGCGAGACCTGCCAAGAGGTTACACTGGACTCCGCACAACTGCCTACAGAAGAACAACTACTCCAAGCAGGGCACAAAAATCGGCTACAAAAAAATCTTTAATTGCCAGCAAAGCTCCTTCAAAGGGCCTGGAAGCACCTGGGCACCCTTGGCTCCTTGGGTCAGCGCTACCCTAAAATTACAGGGACGCTGGGCTGAAACCCCCCCGAGGATCATTTTGCCCATCACATTTCCCCACACGGTTGTTTTGTTCTGCTTTCAAGCTGCAGTTCAGTGAACAGGCTGCAATTTACCTCTTCACCCTCACCCTCAAATTTGTTTGGATAAACAGGCTGTCCTTTGTTCCAGGCTGCTACTACATTTACACATTGTATTGTAAATCAGTCGGTACAAAGCAAGGCAGGCCCTTGAATGAAGACACTAGCATTTTTGTTCACAGCAAAATTAAACAAGTAAGAGGCACAGAACTCCCTTTATAACCCCAGTCTGGAAACAATTGTTTTTTAAAAGGTGAGAGGTTTAAAAAAGTTTACTAAACAAACCTAGCCAGTTACAGAGTCTATAGAGTCAGCTCACAAACAAGTTCAAAGCTGTATAAATTGCCAAAGCAGTGTTATTTCTGAAGAGAACTTTAAACAATTTAAAAACTTGCTTCCTCGCCGTTTCAAGGGCCCAAGAAATATTGGCAAATGATTTAGCTTTTATTGAGTACACAAATAGAGAGGAATTATTCACAGAGGAGGGGAATGAACTATTCGCCATGTCTATTAAAGACAAGAGACCTAAATAGCATTGAGGAGTTGCAGGATAAACATCAGGAAAAACCTCACAGTAATAATAGTTGAGCAGAGGAATAGACAGCTACGAAGTCTTCCCTGTCAGAGGTCTGGAGAAGAGGTTCAACAAGCATCTGTAACGAACGGCTTAACCACAGATGATTCTGCTGTACAACAGAGGATGGACTCTGTATACAGCCTCTTCAGATCCCTCCCCAAACCCATTTTCCATTATTTTAAATGTTCTTTTAAATAAACTGAGTTTGCTGACACCTCTCCCATGGGTTGATAGTTTGGTACAGCCCAGCAGAAAAGAGATCAAAAGTAATCATTATTTGATAGGTGCCCAGGTTTTCTGGAAAGCTATCATCTCAGCCCCATAACTGAGTATGTATACACAGTAAGGAAAAAAAAATAAAGTAAAATTTGCGCTGGCTGATCCAAAAGCCAGGAATAAATTGCATCTGATGTTGTCTGCAGCCCAGAAGTGAGGCCCTCTGATGGGATGCTATGGAGAAGCTTCAGCTGGACATAAGCAGGTTGTCATTCGCTGCTGCAGACAGCCCCTGCGTCCTTCATAAACATCAGGCTTAAAAAAATTAATCCTAAGTCTCAAACATTAAGTTTGAGTGGCAAAAAAAATTTTTATTCCTTTGATTAATTTAAGAGGGAGAGGGGCAGAAATGTTATGGGTTCGGGTTTAAAAGCTTTTTGCCCTGATTACAAGAAGTATGTTAAAATAAGAAGTCTTCTACAGACTCCTTTCGGTACATCTACTATCCATGGTACAGAAAAACTCCACACTTCAGTAGTTTCAGAGCAAAAAGAAAAAAATCAGGAGAGAGAAGGCATACCCCCGTTTGATGTTTCAGAAGCCATCACTGTCCACATTGTAATTTTGACACGATCTGACGGTCCGTGTTTACCCTCAGCAGCAAAAGCGGTAAAGGGAAGATGGGTTACAAGTTCCCACTCATTCTGGTCCCTTCAGAGGCCAGAAAGCATTTGCCAGGCTTGATAAAGGGAAGCTCGACCTCTGCTTTGCCACCAGCCCCAGCAACACTGCAGTCAGCTGCGGTCGTTTCTTCCCTCAGGCCCTCCCCGAGCATAAGAGCCACGACTGAGGTGACTGCCCAAGCCATTGCGACCTCAGCCACAAAAAAAAAAAAAAAAAAAAAGAGAAAAAACCTGATGTGGTCGTGAGCATGGCAACTTCCCCCTGAGACCCTCAGAGCAGCCGGCTCCCGCCAGCGTGAGGGCTGCCCTGTCCTCCAGAGGGGAAGGAGGCAGAGAGGCACTGCCGTGGCTGCTGGGAGCCCTGGGGACCCCACAGCCAAATCCTTCTCCCAAGCACCGCATGTGTCCCTGCCAGGGGAGCTCAGCAGGCTGGCACGATGCCTCCTGCAAGCCAGGTTCAACCCCCAGACCCTGACCAGCTCGTACCGGCCCCCGTGCCCTGCCCCGCGCTTCCAGTCCTGCCTCTTGCTAAGTGATCTACCCTTTTTTCCACTTCTCCATCTTCAAACACATCATTAGCAGATTAATCAGCACTGGAGCGCTTCCCCAACTGCCAAGCATCACTTGATGACCAGGGCTTTGCCCTCTCTCCTCCCTCTCCTGAGCAGCCCTTTACTCTCTGAGCAGTGTTTCATATGGCGACCCTTTGGTTTCATCCCTTTCACCTGAAGACGCCATAAAACATGGAGAGAGCACCTCGCGGGACAAGCGATGCTCTCACCTGAAGCTGGATCGGTTTCTGCCCTGAGCCAATACAGGCTGTATGGAAATGCTATTCGAGGGAGTGAAAAGAAGCCAACAACCCACAAGCATCTGAGGGTCTGGAAACCCTGTAATTTGTCCCGTGAAGAGAGATTACAGCCCATCTGTCCCGGCCGGAGTACAAAGGAATTCAGAGTGACTTGTGCTCCCCCTCCTCACCTCCCCCAGCCCCCTGCTTAGCCAAATAACTAAAGCCAATACATATAACTGTGTCCCTAACTTGTTGACATAATCTGCCACTTTGCCACCGCTGCAGCCCTCGTGGGGGCCCGGGCACTGTGCTTGGGAAACCATACATTATCCGAAATCATCTCCTGAAATCTGGCGTGACACAGGCTTTTTCTACAGTTTAGTCTGAGCCTGCACTGATGGGCTCTGAGTGCTCCACCACCAAGGTTTATTTTCCTGCTTGGGGATAACACTGCTGAAACATCTGTAAAACCAAATCCATACACTTTAACATTAAGCCCTCGCACTAAGTATTAAAGGAACACTGCCAGATCAAAGGGACTGTAATATATATTTTTAATACCCCATTTTAAACTCCCCCTGAGATTATTACCCGTGAAAGTTTTTAATGTCTATTCTTTGACTTGTGTGTCACCTGCCTGTCCTCCATTTTTGCCCCAGGTACATGACACTTACCAAAGCCCACCCAGAGTTTTACTAAGCTCTGCTCCAAAGACAGCGGAGGTGGAGGTCAGAGGGACCCGCACGTCACCCACACAACCAAGGACTGGGACAATGCGCACCCATGGCTCCCCCAGACCCGTGGCAAAGGAAAACCAGGAGGCAGACATCCCGCAGGGAGGGAACACGCCGTGATCCCGGTGGCAGCACCAGCCCAACTGCCCACCGCTGGAGCAGACCTCAGTTGTGGACACTGGCTGCTCTTCTGGCAGCCACCTGGGTACGGCCGCTCACCACCAGCGTGGGATGGGAGTAGGTATTGAAATTTTACAATGACAGGCGACTCACCCTGTCACTTCCCATTTTAGTAATTTCTTATTCTGTCAAGCAGGGGCAAATTTGACCAAAAGGCTCCTAATAGCAAGACCATACCGAGTCCTGCACAAAGAAAAATGTGCTTAAAAGCTCTCGACTAGTATTGCTGTGGTGCACAAAGACAATAAGGAGCTGTAAGAAGCTTTTCTGTCTTATGTGTCTTTGACTATAGGGCAACTAAAAACCGGAGCAAAATCATTTATCAAAAAAACCTCAAAATCAAAACAAATAAATATCCCCCAACAATATCCCTCCGAAGACACAAAGAAATAACTCAGTGCCTTTTTGTGTTCTTAAATAAAGGCGGGCAAGAAGAAAGCGTGTCTGCCCCTGGAAGTGCTACAAGTGGGAACTCCCAGAGAACAGGACAATAGGGACCTGGCGCCTGCGATGCCACCGTCTCAGCCCTGCGCCCAACAAGTTCCGTCAACTACTCTGGGTCTTGGTTTCCACATCTGCAGAGTGGGGATAATAACAGGTCTTTCCATCACAGGGGTGTTACAAAGATCAATTAGTTAATGTCTGAAAAGCGCTTTGAAGATATAGCAGGTGGTGAGTATTATTATGCAAATAACACGATTTAAGAAAATCACAAGTGCTGGATTAATACTAATCCCTTTGATATTTAAAAGACACCATTTTTTCATATTTTAAAGCAGTGAGCGTTTATGCTATAGCTTTCCATGGCTGCTGCAACAACAATTTTTAACCTTTTATTTTCGTACGGTTCAATACACAAAACTCCTCTGCAGACATCTTCACGAAATCCAACCTCGACTCAGAGCTAGGAGTAGTGGAAGAAATTATGCATATTGATGAACTGGATAACTAGATCCTATGGAGGAATATTTCTCAGAGGATAGAATGTCACAGGCCTAACTTACTGTAACAAACATTGCAGAGTCTTTCGGTTTTAGGGCTTTTTTTGGCAACACACTAATTTCACGCATAGAGGCATTTGTAAAACAATATAGCTGCTACCTAATTATGCTATTTTATGTGGTGGAAAGAGCGGAGAATGAGGGAAGGATATGGTTCATTCACTTCTTCCAAGGCTGCATATCTGAATTGTAAAAAATTAAAACAAAATAATTAAAAAAATAACCTAATGTCTAATGACCTCATTTGGTGGTCTCGCAAGAGATCAGGCCATTGCAATGTCTGCTCCAACTTCCAGCAAGTGGCCGCACAACCACTTCTGCTTTAGGTGGACGCAGGGAGGGCAGCGGATGGCCACAAGCCAGCCCAGAAACGCAGCCTGGCTGAAAGCTGGCAACTCGCAATGAGAGACAAACACAAGTCAACAAGAGAGCTGAGGTGGGGTCAGGACAAAGAACCCGAGGTGAGCAGCAACGTCAGAAACCAACGAGAGAGCACAGCCAAGCCCAGTTGTCCCTCTGGTCTCCTGCCTCGCCTTTGCCAGACCTCTCTGTGAAAGCAAGACATCCCACCCAGCGCCTAAAACCTCCCCATGCTTCCAGGACTTCCACTGCCACACTCCCTTTCTGTGAGGAAGCCTGTTTCTTGTCTCCTGCACCGTAAAATTTAGTGCAAACCAGCTGGTGCGTTCAGCCTAGGAATCTGTACAATATTGCTGCGGTTAAAAACAGTTTAATATTAACCCCCTCAGGAATGTATGCCTGAAATTGATATTAATGAAACAAGATCAGATATTAATATTCTGTACAGCCAGTTCCTCAAGCTGTGCTGTAGCATCAAATCAAATCTTTTCCCAAGTCAACATACAAAATACAAATAAAGGATGGCAGGTAGTATTGACATGGGAGGAAGCAGCAGAAGTGTTTTAAAACTTTAGAAGCTCTTAAGTTTGCAGCTATAGGCAGCTACGCTTCCTTTCCTACCACATTTCCCACAGCAGCTATATTAATAGCTATTCAATACAGTAATAGGATCCAAGCTGTACACTTAGTTGTTGGGGCTTTTTTAATCACCTGGTCAATATTAAAAGCATTTGGATGCTCTTTAGGAGGGAGGAATGATTTTACACTCCAGGAACAGCGAGGCATTTGCAGCGCTCCCGAGGAATGCCAGCGAAGGATTTCCTTCGCATGCCTCTGCTCGTGATTGATGTTGTGATACTTTATTTTAACTGGAGCCAGTTGTACAGATTCACAATTTAATTTTCTTGCGTAGACACGCACTCAGTGTAATCTTAGTGTGTTCTTGTTAGTTGAAGTTATACAATTTATGTACAATGCAGGTCCAAACCACCACCTGGGGGTCATTTTTCAGCCAGGAGGAGAGCCTTGAGGGTCTCCAAGCACAAAGGCCTTTGGACACATGATTTCTACTCCTGGATCTGCCAGGCCTGGGGAATATATCCACAGTTCTGATCCTGGACAAATAAGCACAGACCCATCCTTCACTTTGCTCTCCTGTAAAATGGTAGCCACCTCCGCTCCTGAAAAAGATCTAATGGTGAAGAACAGCTCCCAAGGGGGAGGATGAGGCAGCGTCGTGCTTCTTCCATCTTCACAGGGGATCAAATCCCCCTTTCTTTCTAATCCAAAGGAGAAAGTTAATTACTCAGGAGTATCTTCTGCCTGCAGGTGGCTTGAGGTATGGTGTACTCCACCTCCACACCTTCAGTTAATTCATCTTTTCTGAATGTTTTGAGTTTGTGGACTACTCACTTTAGGAAAGCAATCTGATTTTCTTGTAATCAGCTATTCAGTTTGAGGTACGTGGGTCCATCTTATTTAAGTAGGCCATAGATATTTATAGCGAAAATTAGAAACAGGAAAAATATTACAGCATTCTCAAAACTTCCACATGTGCAGCCTTGTTACATCAAAGAGGTAAAACCCAACATAGATGTCACCTAAGTTTTTTTTATCTCTCACTTCAGAGCCAAATAATATGAAGTGGCTGCAAGGATTGCTCCCGTTAGCCAACCTTCCCAGCACTCAGCAATCTGCTGCCAGGTTTCTCCAGATGAAAGGATGAAAAATAAGCATACTGTCCCCACTGTACTTAACATATACAGTCTGAAGAAAAAAAGAATCATCTTTAGACGATGCAAAAAAAAAAAAAAAAAAAGGAGCTATTGTAACTGTGACAGAGAAGCAGGTAAGACGTTGCCTTCTGTCTGACCATGGAGCAAGAAGAAAGCCATTCAAACAGCCACTCAGAGGACAAAAAATACATAAAAATCTGGATTCCTACCTGGTTTGCTGATCTTTGCACAAGGTAAGCCAGGAAGGTACAGTCTGTCCCACTGACTACTGCTGCCTTTTCTTCCCCAGAAGATGGGCAGAGAATGGAAACGGGTATGTACTGAAGAGGAGGTTACTCTGATGATTTGTAGCTTAGCCACAAAGCTTCTGGACTGCTGATCTCCTGGCTTTGGTATGATCTGCATCACATTTGTAATTGTATTTACATGGAGGCTTTAACCTCATTAAGGATTCACAGGTAAAAAGCAGATGCTGAATCATATCTCATAAAGCAGTGTCTGCTTCATGGGGGCTAGGCTAAGCAGAAGGCTACCTCAACTCCTAAACTCTCTTAGGTTTGTAAAGAGGATATTCATAATTTCACTCAGGAAAAAAAGTATATGTCAATTGAGGTGAGGTTTATTTGAACTAAAGAGCAAAAAAAGTTATTGTGTGGTTTGGGATGTTTGTTCTCATGCTCTGTTGAAGTACAACTATTTAAAAAGAAATTATTCCAGGAACACATCATCCTTACCTTGTGGCTAATATATACATATATATATATATATAAAAATTTACTCAAGTTGTAATATTTCCTCTCCTTGCAGGTAAACATAAGATCTTAACATTAAATCTTTATTTTAAAAAAAAAAAAAAAATCAGCTCATGCATTCAGGGGACTACAAGTACAGCCAAACTAGGCCCTTACAGCTGAGTTCACTGCTCTGCACTTGGCACAACTACAACTGAAATATTCCAGAAGACAGAAATGTTACATTTTTTCAGGTGTTTTGAGTTAGCGTTTATGTTACTCAAGGAATTTCTATTGAAAAAACACCTACCTTCAGCGAGTTTCAAAACCTTCACTTGGGAAACATGAAAGGAAAGTTTTCAGATGACAGAGCATATTTTCCTTTAAAAACACATCAATTGTAACTATAAAATATATTATACATGATACATATACTTTTATATTTTTTAATATATAAAATATGTAATTTTTTTTTTATATATATAACATAGGTCCTATTTCTGAAAAGGAGTAGAGAGCACTCCATGCAT
>NW_008825545.1:628133-632994 GCF_000699105.1 Pygoscelis adeliae
TACAGTACTGCCCTTCGAAGCATGCCAAGGGAGTAAAATTGCTAACGAAGGGTCTTCTTTTGGGACAGGGGGACTCCAGCTTTCTATTTGTGCTGCCACACGCATGAGCTTTAAATGGAAGTCATGTTTGTGCTCATGGCCTCATTAGATTATAACTTGACTGTTGATTTGAATTCCTGCAAGCCTCGTACACTTGGGACCTGCCCTCTCTCATTTGGAGGAGATCACATAATGGTTATTCCTCTCTACAGCCACAACATCCCCTTGTAGCTGAGTCTCAGGGTCAATAACCTTGGGTCTAGTTTTCACATTTAACAAATTTTCCTATTGCTCAATCAGCAAAACTGTTCGATACCTAGGCTGGAGCTAAATAAGTTCAGCACTAACCATTTCTTTGTCAACTTTTTAAAGTCACATTTTTTTAATAGCTGCCTACACTTTCTCCTTGCACAAATACACCATGATGGCATCTGCATATCCTATTACAGGTATCGTACCCTGCAACTGCTGTGTACCTGCCATTCCAACATCCAGACTCACGGTTTCTGAATCGAACCTATAAATGGCATGGTATCAGCTGGAAATCCTTCTAAGCTTCCTCCAAGAGCCTAACAGAGGTAACAATCCTCATATTTAGGTAAAGTCTGCTTCAAAGTTATTTTTTATATGTGAAGAAAATTATTCTTTTCCCCACCCTTGATATTTTGATTTTCTTTCTTTGCTGCAACCAATAAAACACCTTTACGTTCAATACATGAATAGTGGCTATTTTTAAAAGCTTCTCATTTTACAAGGTTTTCCTAAAGCTTCTTGAGAAGATGAATGATCTGTGCAATGGCTCCATACATTAAAATGTAAGTTGGGTGTACCAATCTCATTCTCTCGCTTTATTCATTACTTAAAGAAGAGCTATGAACCATCCTGGGATGCCTTGCACTATGAGGGTAAGGTCAGAGCTAATTTCCCAATTGCTCTGTTTACTTTGCATACCTTGTGGGCAAAAGTTGGCAAGAAAGGACTGGAAGCTGTTTGCTTTGAAATTATCACCCCATTTACAGGATTCAAGAGCAAAGTCTTCTAAATTGAGTTAAGAGGGAAAAGGAAATGACTATGTGCATGGTTAACACTATGGAGTGTGCTAGCAGTGCACGGGAGGTCATTAGCTGAGAAAGAAAGCCAATGGGTACCGAGAAAGCTCCCCCACGAAGTGCATATGGACACGATAGTTAGAGCACCTATAGAGAATAAAGGCAGAAGCCAGTTCTATGCAAAACGGCTGTATTCAGTCTAAAGCCACCTGGTATTATTCCCAGTGGAAGTGAAGCTACACAGGGGCACTGCTGCTATTGAAAGCACAAGCTCAACACTAACTTTGTTTGCAAAAGCCTCTTCTTCCCTGGCTAACAGGGCCACCCAGGAGGGGATGGGCAGGAAAGGAAGAGAGCTACAGACACAGGCGGGGCTTGACAACACAAAGAATTTGGCAACAAAATTAGTTTAAGCAGGTCTTGAATCCTTTTTTTTTTTTTTTTTTGCCCTTGCAGCTTCTCAATCCCACGCTGCAAAAGCACATGTGTTTGCAGGGCCATGCCGTGAAACACATCAGAGATGCAGTGAAACTTTTAGATATTTTGTTTCAAAGCCATACAACTTCATATAATATAGTATAATACCAGATCAGCTTTCCTGTCCAGTTCACAGCACAGCTCCACAGAACAGTCATGGTAGCCCAACCCAGCAGCTCCTGGCCAGTGACAGCAGGAACTACTTACAGCAGAGCTGCCACCAAAGACTTCCTTATCACTGAATGATGGTCTATGCACGCTGCTAACCCACTTGGAACAGAAACGCTCCCCCCTGTGCCAAGTCATCTCGTGGGTACAGAGAGCCCAACATGAAAGAGCTTTGTAGAAGGCTTCGCTCAAGCCAGAAAAACTGGGGATGCAGGTCTGCTTTTGCATAGGGGCCTTTTGGGAGAGGATGTAGGCTAGTTTAAATAGAGTTAGCAGGTCACCATCCTTCCTGGTCAAGAAGGAATGCTGCAGCATCCACTTGCCCTACTTATATATGACAAAAATACCATTAAACTGTATTTTTCATCTACAGATTCCCCAAAATTCCCCCAAAAGAGACAATGCCAACAAAAAACAAACAAACAAACAAAAAATCAGAGAAATGAAATTACTTGCTAAAGGCAGAAGCAAAACCAGAATGCATGAAGTTCCCAGTCAAGAAACCTACAGGACCCCACTGCATACAGTGGATCACATAGATGGCACTCTGGACACCAAACCTACACACAAATCAATCCAGACTTGTATTCCAGTAGATACGCCTGTTTCGTCTGACTGATGCCACTGAACTGTTAGCACAGTGTAGGAGCATCTCAGTTTGGGACAGAGACACAGCAGCAAACAGCCTGGCCTTGCCAAGTTACTGTACACGAAAGGTGTGAGCAAAATAGGTAAGTCCGTGAGAGGGAGGGAAAGGAAGAAGTACGTAGCCATTTCTGGCCACAAATTTACCAGTCTCTTCTTCTCCCAAGAAGCTGAGTAATAACGCACAGGAACTCTTCAGTGCTGCCTCATTCAAAAGCTCCTCACTTCCAAGGCTGCTAAACCCTCTTCTGATATCAGAATTCCCATTCAAGTATAATTCAAGTAGATTAATTATGCCACAGACAACAGAAAACGCAGGCTGCCTCTTCAAATTATCAGTAGAAGAAAATACCACGAAGAGTTTAGTTTCAGGCGTGCTGTTTACATTTACTCACTTATTTTACAGGCCTTGGGATCAAAATGAAAAGATAATAACTAATTGCTACAACTGGGAAAAGTAAATTGGAAAGTCCTTACCGAGTACACCTGTACACAATAATTTGAACAGCGCTGGTATAAGCAACACAGATTGCAAAAGTGCAATTAGAGAAGTGGAAAGTGTTACTCTGAGCAATTGAGATACTATGTTTTGATAACTAAGTTACCTTGGAGATGATTCACGTGCACAAGTTGCTTAATGTCATTTTACACTACAGGTCCAGGAGGTATAAAAATACGCATTAAAATCACTATTAAATCAGACAGTATCCAGGACAATTACAAAGTAAATACATTTGCATGCCGGATTATTGCACTAAATTTGAGGTTGTGATATTTCAACCTAAGCCCAAAGCACATAAACCCCACATGGCCATCTCTTGTCTTGATGCACCAAGCCAACTGCACTGTAGTGCTCTACAAGAGGACCTCCTCCTCAAGCAAGAAACACGCCGCTTTGGAAGAAGAAGGGGAGGTCAAAAAAAAAAGCCGTACTCAGTCCAAATGAGTTCTTAGCCCACCTGAGCAGCACGACCGCCGCTGGCGAAAGTGACTTCTTGGGGCTCAGGCTTCTGTGCAAATAGCTTCCAGGATGAAGTGCCTTTTAATGTGTACTTGTTCCTGCTGGGAGAGATGCAAAAAAGATGCTTCAGAGAAGACATAAGACAAGGAACTGGGCAACATACACAACCAAAGAGAAATAGCTTGTTCAGTGGGTTTACAGGTATCCTAAGCAAAGAATAATTTTGGAGCTGACATCTCAAAACAACACAGAAAATTCCTCATTTTCACCTGTATAAATGCAAAAGGGAGAAGACTAGGGAAGGTGAAATCTATTGATTTCGCACTGAATACAGCAATTGAAGACTTAAATATGTGTCACAACAGTCAACAAACATCAAATCAACCACATTTTTAAAACAGGATATCAAAAAATGTAGGCCAAATAGATTAAAAATTAGTTAACTGAAAGATCTCAAAAAAGTTGTCGTTACTGAGTAACATCACCATGCAACTGCAATGCTCCTTTTGCAGCTTGCAGTGACTGGAATTATGCTCTGTATTACCTAACTGTTTTATTAGGTACCTGGAAATAAGTAGGTCCTTGGTGGTAAAATCAATGGATTACATGGTTTAGTAGCATGATAAATAAAAATAGAAAGGAAATCACACAGTTATCTCAATTACTTGTCAAGCTGGGCTCATTCCAACCAAAACAGTCTTAAGACATCTGAATGCAAATATATGTACCCAGTACAAGGAATGCAGGTAAGGTTTGCAGATCAGAGGACCGTGACCTTAAGAAGCAAGGAAACCAAAAGGAATGCAGAGGTCATCATAGCCTCGCAACTGAGCATCACACTCGGAGCTTCTATTGTTATTAAAAGGGCTAATGTAGTTCATGGCTGCAAAATACGACAGTGACTGGAAATACTGAATGGGGTAGGATGGGGTATGCAACAGTAATGAGCCACACTGAAATACTGCACCCAGTCCCACAGTTGATGCTTAAAAAAAGATGTTGAAAATTAGAGAACATGCAGAGCAGAGTCGCAAAAACAATTAGCATCTAGAGGGGAAAAAAGCATTATGTATAATCAGATTTTTAAAGATTCAGTCCTCCTGATACGCCACACAGACAACTGACAGCTTACTTGACCATCTCTAAGGAAAAACATTATCAGCAATAAAAACCACTTTAATACAGCCATAAGATGACTTAAAAGGGACCAACAGATGCAAGTCAAAAGCGTAGAAGGCTCCTGTTAGAAACAAGATATAAATCTGAACACAGAGGAATGAACAGGAACAAAATTCTTAAAGATGGATTCTCTTTTTCTCAGTATTTTCAGGGTAAGAGATGCTTTAGCCCAAGGATTTGTTTGGCCCATGAGCAACAGCTGAGTGAGATGGTCAAACAACTGCAGGACTTGATGGTTCCTCTGACCCTAAACTCTGAATGACAGTCGCAAAAAAAAAAAAAAAAAAACAACCCACTACCCACAAACCTCAAACCAAACAAAAAACGAAACAAAAAAAAACAA
>NW_008825545.1:633603-639801 GCF_000699105.1 Pygoscelis adeliae
ATCACCGAAAAAAAAAAAAAAAAAAACAACCAACCCACTACCCACAAACCCCAAACCAAACAAAAAACGAAACAAAACAAAACAAAAAACCAAAAGGGTATTGCCCTGCATTTTCACTAATGCTACTGAACACTGAATTAAATGCACAATGGACTGTGAAATGCTTGCAGATCTTCCCCCAGCTAAATGTCAAATGAAGAGGCCATCTGTTAATAAACATAAACATCACCTCTCTGGAGCTTTATCCAGTGTACTAATAAGTAAACTCATGCCACCATTTAGTGCTACGGGGTTGCCAAGGCAAGTGAAGTCTTTTGGTTTTTCACCTCAACAGCTTGGGTGGGCAGAAGGAGGCAACAACACCTAGAGCACATGGCAGACATATATTCCTAGTCACGAAGCCAACTTCATGGTTGTAGAGTTATTGACTCTTGAAATCTTCTTCAAACCACTCACAAAGACACTTTCTGCCCGAGTAAAAGCCTTTCAGAGAAAACCTCCTCCATTTAGCGTGTTTGGGACGAAAAAGAAATATCCCAAAAGTCACCTGTTTCAATTGCTTTTCTAGGTTTGTAACTCATACCCATAAGTTACATAAGGGTAACTTATACCCATAAGGGTGATGTGCATGCATCGCAATCCCAACTAGAGTTTACATGGGCTGTTAGTCAGTTCATGAGGGAAAAAGGTCTAGCTGCTGCTGATGTGAATCAAAATAGCACAGAAAAACTTCTTAAAGCTTTTTCTTTTTAACTATTTACTAATCCCACAAGACTGGAAACAGAAAAGGTTAAACTATTGCTTTCATTGTCTTACAATTCAACAGGCCCAACATTAAGTTTACACCAATTTGTCTCATACCGATGAAATGAACATAGCACGTAAATTCAACACACCTTGTGGCAACATATTAAGGAAGGACAAATTAATGGTCTTCTGACGTATTTAAGAGAGAAGCTGCATATTCTGGACTTCCAATCGCAATGAGCATAACCAGATCCATTAAAGGGAAAGGACTAACTATTACAAGCTGAAGGAAACCATTATTAACCATTCCAAGCACCATGTATCTTCAGGAAAGAAGCTTTTATTTGCTGTATATGCCTAGGCTAAGTCCAAGCAAAAGATTATTAAATTGTCCTTCTGATTCAGGATGGGAGACCTCACCTTGTATTTCAGTTGCACCCTTTTTACCATATCAATGTGTTTTATTTTTTCTGCTCTTTGCTTTCTTCCTATGGTTGAATACATTTGACTAATCACTGTTTTCCCACTGGGCAAACACTGGTTAAAGAACTGGTTCTTCATAAATTCTAAATAGCGAGGCAACTAGGAATGTAAGAGCTCGATCTTCTTTATATTCATCTCTTCCATACATCCATCAGAAAAAGGTACTATTTCTTCTTTACCTAGAAGATAAACAAGAGCCCGGGGGAAAAAGATGCGAGGAGTTCACTGCCGAAATTCTACATATTTAAAACACAGTCAATTAGTATAGAGAGAAGGTTGAGCTTGAAATCAAGATTTCTCGCATTTCTCCTCCAAGAGACCCAGCTATCACCCTAACGATCCCTCTAGACATAGGAAGATTAGTGTCAAGTTTATGAGAGCTTCCTTCAATCCAAATCAACATGTAGACCTAATCCAGCTTAACTAGAAATATGCTAGCCAGGTCTATTCAGCAATGAGCATGAATGTACCTTGTTCTAGAAAGGTAAGTTCTGTAACAATTCAGTTGAAGTGCTAAAAATCCCATGGATTTTTATTTAAAGTCATGTTGATCACAGGCAGTTCCTATGTACTTAATCGTGCAGAATGCTCCCGACAGGTCTACCTGTGCAGGTCCAGCACAGGAGTAGGGGAAGGACAGCTCAGGGGCAAAGCTTCTCCACAGCTTCCTGGTTTGTTGTAGGACTGAGAAGGCTTTTAAACAACTTTAATAGAAAGACAGACAGACAGACAGACAGACAGACAGACGACATATCTGCAACATAAAGAAAACTGTGACTGTCAAGTAATACAAAATCCATTCACTGCAAACTACCAAAATGCCTCTACTTTTTACCCATGGCCTTAAATTACTGATGCTAGTTAACAAGAAAAGCAAGTGAAACGCTAGAAATACGGTTTTAATTAGAAAACTAACTTTTTGAAGAAGACACACTTTGATTGAATAAATCAAAACTACTAATTTCACTTGTTTCCAGGATCACAAAGCTGTTTGCCCAAAGGCAGGCAGCGGAAGAGGGCATGTCAAAAATGATCCCAGAAAGGCAGAAACTTGGAAGCTAACCACAAAGGTGGGGCAAGGTTGGAAGTGCCTCAGAAGGCGCTGGGTGAACTCTGTCCGCTGGCGAGTGCTGAGGCTCCCAAGCCCGGGGAGCTCAGCACGGAGCTAATCATCAATCTGCACCGGCTCCGGCTCCCAGAAGCCAAATTCCAAAGAGAAACTGAGCGTCCCAACGAGCACGTGGCTGGTGACCACAGCTCTGCTGACACGTTCCTGGGGACAAACTCTGCCCCGTGTTACGGCAGCCTCAGACTGAGCAATTGAGCAGGGGCTGGTCATCAAGTTAGCTCCATGGTTTTTTTTAATCATTGTTACTAACGTTTGTTAAGCACAGGCACTTCTGGACATTACATCAACAAGTCAGTCTTCCCTCAACCATCTGAGAAGGAAAGAAACTTAGAGAGATCCAAAAGTTATGTATTACCAGAGACTTCACTGCAGAGACAGAAACTGAGAAATACTGGATTTTAACAGATGAACAAATTACTATCTGCCCAGAGAAAATAGGTCCTAACCGCGCAAGGTCCCCTGAACAGATCTCCAGTCTGCCCTGCTGCTCCAGGGCGTGGGCAAGCACGTGCCCTCTTCCTCCTCCATCCATCCTCTGGAGCCTCCAGGGGCAAGGACTCCATGGCCTCTTTTTATATGTTGACAGTTAGACAGCTTTTTGTAACACTAAGCTGCTGACCGTTAGATAAAACGGCTATCTTCAACTTCTTATTTCCACTTTGTCTACGTGAGTTTTGACCAAGCAAAGAGTAGGTTAAACCACTTGCTATCCAAATAGTTTTGTTTTTTTTAAAACAGACACCCCCTCAGTGACTTACTCTGGCTGTGTTGTTTTACTTTTTTTTTTTAAGAAGGATTAACAGACCGATGTCAAGTCCAAGCCAGCCTCATACTGAAATAAAACTCTTAAAGTAATACTCCACTAATTCTAGTTACCCCTGGCTTTATTATAGCTAATAATAGCTTTTTTCTTTTTTTTTTTATTCTAATGGTAGCCATATAAATAGACGAGGACCCCCCCACTATAAAACCGAGCTTCACAACTTCCCGTGGTGCATGAGAAAACCTGCAAGAAAAGCCAAAATAAATATCCACTACTGAGTTGAACAAAAAGATGAAGTAGTAGGAGGAACACCACATTGGGGTTGTTTGTTTACTTAATTCCATCTTAATTATTTAGACTCTCATCTCACTAACAGCTGTGCAGGTGCTAACTTTACTTCAAGAAGGACCTACAGTTTTTGTTTGCATAAATCAAGTACGTTTAATCAAGTGCACATTAGCTCATCAACACATTGGATCTGATGAGGAATTGCATAAGTGACAATGCCAAGCTATTTTGGTGAATATTCATTATATCTCTGCAGAACAGTCTGACTGGAGGAAAGTGAGAACAAAATGACAGTAGAAGAACGGTAGCAATTACTTTACTAGCAGTTAACATTGCCATTAACTGCTTGCTGGCAAGAGCTTAAAGTTGCAAACCCCAATTTAAGCTTGTTACCTTAATTCTACAATTGTAATTCAATATTCAGAATGTGACACTAGTGTAATAAATATCTTCACTCAGTGCTTCATACAATAAATAATTTAAAAGTGTATGAAAAGTTCCAAATTATAGCCGTTACAGAAATACAAATGCTTAGTATTACATCTTCATAAAAATAAATAAATGTGCAAACCATTTTCTCAAAACCAAGCCAGAAGCCAAATCCGTTAGCAACAAGTCACTGGAATTTTTTTGTTCTTAATAGGCATTCACGAAGAGATCTCCCTTCAAATTGTAATTTGTTCTTAGGGAGCTTCTGCATGAAAGGCAAACAGCTCCCAGTTTTGTAAAGCTATTTAAAGCCTTTATCCCACTTCCAACATCTGTAGGAAAATTCAGGCAGAAGAGGGCTGTGCCCTTAGTGAGGATATTTTACGTAATAGGTCTTTAAGTTAGATGGACAAAGCAAGATTTGGCTAAAAGAAAAAAACCCTCGCTCACTTGCTCATTCCCAGAATGGATGAAGGAGAAGGAGAGGACGAGGAGGGCTGTTCGGGTGCACCGTCTGCTACGTCCTTCTGAAACCCAGAACCCCACATGCTATGACCGACTGACCGAGAAGGTCACACAACCTCTTCTTGTGCAGAGCTGCCTCCCCGCTACCACTGCCCACCGAGACATGGTACGAGGTAGTCCGCTGGAGTCACACTTGCTTTTTCAGAAGAACGTAGGTGCTTTGGGGCTCTGGTTCATAATTGCAGCTCGATTTAGCTGACCCCAGCTGTTTGCCTTGTCCCTCTGCCAGGACAGAGAGATGAACAGGAGGCTCGTGCTACTGGACTTCACATCACACACTAACATGAACAGCCATAAAACGCAGTTTACATTCATATGCCAGGCTGTAAACTCTGGCAGACTCAAAGTCCAATAGGAAACAAGGCTGAATGGCAGAGTAACCTCTGGCAAGGGGACAGAATGAACAGCTGGATGTTTCAGCTCCTGGAGCATGTCAGAGTCACAAGTGTATTTATTGTGCTAGCCTTCCCACGTCGTTGACAATCCAAGGGTATTAAAGAAGTCTGATCATCAAAACTGTTGTAACAGACTCATGAGCATCCGAAGCTTCAGGTACATGTTTCGGGGGTTCATTTTACTACAAAACACAGCATCACATTTTGGTGGTCGACACCAGCTTCTTACCGTTATGTCAGACCATTTAAAAAGCTTTTGGTACCAGAAGCCGCCATTCAAACTCCCTTCCCGAACATCGCCACCATTTACTTTCTGTATTGGCTTAAGTAACATATTCTAAGATCATTTTCTACTTCGCGTGCAATCAGACTAGGTTCCCACCAGGGCTTCGGACCCACAAGCATTCCAGGCAAGGAGGACAAGCCACGCCAGGCTCGGAAGCAGACTTCCTCCCTTTTGTTTTGGCTGGAAGCGTGCTCTGTTCTGGCTTTTCCATGGCAGGCGGCAGTCCCCCGTACCCAAGCGCACCGGATCCGCCTCACAACCCAAGAGGCAGGCTGGGCATTAAGCGCCAGCCCAACGTGTGTATGTAATCTCACTGCCTAGCTCACAGCGAATAGGTCACCCAGCTGATTTGCCTCCAGCATGGTACGCAACCCCACTCCTGCAAATCCAGTTACATATTTCAAGCTTTGGAAAGGATAAAAAAGAGAATTTTCAGCCCATCTTTGGGGTTGACGCCTTCAGAAAAGAACTGCAAAGCAAGCTGAAGCCAATCCTAGGTACATAGCAGCAGCCTATTACTTACCACCCTTTGCTTCCTTCTAGATTCCATTGTAATGAGAACATAAACAGTAAAATAAGCATAAATCTCCCTCGAATGAATTACCTATTCAGAGTTCCCTCTGGTGTTCAATAAGCTAATCATCACATTCAAGGTAACAGCGTTAGTTACAAAAGCATCAAGTTCCTTCACAAGCAAGTTATCATTCGATCACAAGCTCAGCGATAGGGACAGGACTGTAGTGTTGTAATTCACGGACAAAGGCAATGCTATTTTCCATGAGATTTCAGAGACGCGATAAACTTACACTTCCTTCTTTGTATGTTCACCCGAGTGTCTGACTAACCCAGAAAGGACCCAAATAGCTATTGATGCCTTCTGTCTCCGGGTGTCACCGAGACTGACGCAGCCTTGGAGAAGGCAAAGTCACAGGTACAGCCCAGCTAAACAAGGAAGGCAGAGGTGTTCTGCAGCTCCCGAATAACTATGCCTTGAGTCACAAGCCTTTCCAGCACTTTCATTCGCCTGCACGAAACACGAGCACAGTACAGTATATCTAATTAACAGTTTGGAAAGAAAGTTTAAAGCTGCCTCTGCGAAGAGACAAAACGCGTTTGCAGGAAAACCCGAACGAGCTCCCGAGCCGGCGGGGCG
>NW_008825545.1:641561-649153 GCF_000699105.1 Pygoscelis adeliae
GCTCTCCAGGGGGCAGGGGGCACCGCTGGGGAGGGGTGTCCTTGCCGTTCCGTAGCTAAAGGCCTTTGGGTACGTGGCATATTCGGGTGGTGTTTTGGGGACGCTCCTGAATATGTAGGGAACAGCGTGATTTCCACCCCTCATCCCCTGAGCAGAGACTCCTGGGCTCCCAGAGCTCGCATCTTCTCCTGCACACCCTGACCTGTCATTATGGGGCCCAAAATATGTCTCCGGCAACATTTTTAGTAAACTTAAAGTACGCCAGGGTTTATCTCTCTCATGTAAACTCTCTGTAATCGCAATTTCTGAATGTCTTTTCTCCCTCTCAGGCACTCCGCTAAAAAGCCTGTGTGCAAATTTTTCCTGTCTTCCCCAGAAACACACCAACAGGAGTTAATGCAGAGCCCGCTCCCTGCCTGTGTGTAAACACAGCATTGCCTTGCTTTAGCATCATGATCTTCTCCACCTTCAGATGTCAAATTTGTCTCAACTGTAAGTAATGTAGGGATAATTATTAAAAAGAGGGATGTCTTAGAAGAATGGCTCAGGTAAGCTTTGGGCAAGTTGTTTAGACTTTGTAGGTGGCTTTCCATCAGTCAAATGTGGACCAGCAATGTTGCAAGGAGTAATTAATTAGCTGCTGTTGGCACTTTGAGTGCAGCTTCATTAAATGCTGCGTGCATTGGGCTTCCCAGTGAAACAACAGGAGAGAGCTGGTCAGAAAGCCACGCTTCTCAGACGGCACCCTGGAAGTTGCTGGAAAATTGTCATTGCATCTCAGAATGGCAACAAATACCAAATAAATAAAAATCAGCTTCAAAGCCTGGGCAAGAGTAAAAAGTGAGAGAGTGTTGGAGGAGATGTTAAAAGTGGCCTTCAGACCTTGGCCGTGGAATGCGCCACCGCAGTCTTAATGGTGGGTTGGGACCATTCGAACGTAACGCGGTGTTTTGTAGGGTTTTCCCATTGGGGTTGCGCTCGGGAGGCAGACTCTGCGCTGGCTGGGTCTCACCAGTCTGCCCCGTATTTTTCACTCACCTCCACCAGAAGGCCCTGTCCTTGTTTGTTTGCTTCCTTCCTGAGCAGGAAGTTCACCTGACTGGGCTGAGTCACTGTAAGGTGAGAAAGAACTGTTCTGGTGTAATTGTGGAGCGTTTCAGCAGATCTGGATCCCCCCTCTGTACCTCTTCACTTGCTGTAAGGGAGAAGGAGGAACTGAAGAGGAGGGAGATGGGACTTCCCTAGGAAAATTGGGTTAGTCGCATCCTGCAAGCCCTGGGAGGGATCCAGGACGGAGAAACGCTCAGGCTGCTAATGGGCTTGGTAAGACCTCACTTTCCAGGCTGCTTTTTCAACATCTGGGCTTCTGGCCAGGTTGTGCCCAAACTTTTGGCAGAATGCCCTGGAATTACCGAGCAGGCGGCTCTCCTTGTGCCCTGGCCTGTGAATCCCTGCCTCCCGATGTGCTCTGCCCCAGGGGCTTTTGCTGGGGGCTCTGTCACTTGCCCCCCCACCCTGCCTGCTCCGAACCTAGTGATCTGCCCACCCTGCGGGGGGAGGGAGCCCCAGCAGCGGGCCCACACCCACACCTGCTCCATCCGATGCCCACTGGCCAGGGCTATACTTGCTGTACTGCTGTCTCATGGTGGCTGTCCCCAGGCTAAATCTAAGCCTTAGCCCCCTCCTGGCACACCACACGGTTCCCTCTGGCTGGAACGGTTTCCTCTGGCTCCTGTTGCTCTGCCCTCATAACAGCCTTCTTTTTTTTAGAAACCTGCCTGTGGACACGCAGAGAGCCAGAGCAATGGTGACAGTTTATTTAATTCAAAAGAGGAGCTGGTGAAGTGAAACCGTGCTGAATCCTCATCCAGTCCTTAACAATTACCTGCTGTGCATTTGACCTTGCCGAGTGTGACAGGGATTATGAAGCTGAACTAGAGCTTGAGGTGGCCACACAGCATCCCATCCCAGGACAGCTGTCTTCTCTGCTAAGCCTCCGTAAGTTGCTGTTCTGCCAGGCACATGTGGATGTGCTAAAGCAGCAGCGTGGCATATTGGCCCGTGCTCCTGCCAGCTGGGGCACAAATGTGTGCCGCAGCACTTTTGTTACTGAATCCAGTGCTGAATTCAGCACTCGACCCGCTTGTGAAGGTGCAACGTGTTCACAAGATGGTCTTCCGCTTCCCATCAGCTCTTCCTTGTCTTGGAGCCAGCACATCATCCTTCTCCCCCATGGAGAAGTATGTGATACGGGGAGATATCTCCCCAGTGAACCCAGATAAACAGCTGCACATCAAAACCTGCTATTTGCAGCTGAAGGATTATACCCCTCCCTTATCACCACCCACCAAAAAAGAAAAAAAAAAGAGGTCAAATCAAATCCTAAATGCAGAAATGCTTAGAAAAGAGCAACAAGTAAAGGATTGAATGATTAACAGCTTCCCAGACTCTTGGGGATCTTCGCTGCCGGCGTGCATTTACACATGCACAGACAGCATGCAGCTCAGGGGGGAAAGCCGAGCTCTCTCCCTCTCCAGTGTAAGGACACAGATAATGGGACTGCATGTGAATAGGACTCTAGTCCAGATTTCAGTTTCCTATTCATTTCCTCCTTCTGCACGCCCTCTTTCTCTCTTCACCTTGTTATCACCCGTTCGTTGTTACGCACGTCCTTCTGTTTTTTTCTCTGCCTGTTATTATATTTCACACTGGATGCAACGTCTGTGCCTCGCTCCCGCTTCCCTTCCCAGCACCGTCAATTCTCAATTTTATCTAAGGTGCAGCAATACACAGTATCCTTCCTACCGCCGAGATCTTCGAGGCCTGTAAAAAAGAGCCGAATTTCCAGCTGTCATTATTAAAAACACCTTGTTCCACAAGCAACAGAACTAATGAAGCCGGGTTTCCTGTGGCTTCATCTCTGACTCACTCATTGCTATAACCTCGTCTCCCGTTTCTCTTTCATGTCCGATGTGACATCTCGCTGGCGAGAGGCATCAGCGGCTCTTGCTGGTCCAGAGCAGCACGCGTGCTGCCTGCACAGCGTGGCTGCCTGCACTGCCGGGACGACTGGCTGCTGCCAAGCACAGCCCTTAACAGCTGAGTTCCTCCTGCATCTCTCTCTGTTGGAAAACTAATTTGAGTCTGTAGTCACCGATGCTCACAAACCCCTGGGAACTTAATTATCTTTGAGGCTTCTACCTCTTTTATTCATTTGTTTGCAACTAGCCAATGTGTTCTGACATTTTTATGGGGGGGCTGATGGGCAGATAAACAGCCAGATGATTGATTATCAGCCTTTAGGAAGGAAGGTTGTTGCCCTGTGGTCATGGAGATAACCCGAGAGCAACCCAAACAGCTAAAAAAGAACCTCAAATCCTTTAAAATGATTAAAATTCACTTTCTGCGTGCAGAAAATTTTGATTGCATGCCCACGTGCCTGAGCAACCTCATTACACCCTGCTTGAGGATCTCCCGCATCTCAGCTCTCTTCTGAAGGGTGGGGAGGGGGAAGAAGGGAGAAAGGATTCCTCTTCGCGTAAGCAGCAATGCGTCTGCTGTACCGGGCAGCAGCTGTAGTCAAGACTCGGTCTGCCCTAGCACTGCTGCTACCGTCATCCTTTGTAGGAAATTCATATCAATAAAGGGAATGCAAAGAGCACAAGAAGTAGGACACTACCTGAAAGGTTTTCATCTTTTGGTTAAGATATAGACAAGGGCTCTACAAGACTTTTTTGTTCTCTGACTGAGCGGAGGACAGTGTGATGTCTTTGGTTCTGATGGGGCACCGCATCCTCTTTCGCTAGTGACTGAAATGACCCGAATATACATACTTATATTTTCACAGTCCATAAATCACCCTAGGATCTACTTTTTCTGAATGAAAAGTGCCAGATAGATCTAAGGTGTTATTATTAGATTTGTGAAATGTCACTGTGCACATCCTGACTTTCATGCCCTCTGCACCAAACTCGCATGGCAGATCAGTTTGTGTATATTGGGTTTTTTTGTGGTTGATGGATTTCTCAGTGCCCATTTTCCAACAATCCAGAAAAAAATGTTTAAGGGTAAAATAACCTTAGGTTAATTGTAGGATTTCCTTCATTTTTTTTCCTTCGATGCCAGAAAATATTTGAACCACATGGAGCAGGTGGTTTTTGGTATTTTCTAACCAACCATCACTTGGTACATTTGTTTACCCCGGTGCAAAATGTTACCCAGTCAGAATTTTGCTTTTGTTTAGTTTAGCAGACATTTTGTGTATACTTTGCTACAGATATAAATTGCTGCACAAAGGTATGAGAGAGAAAACCAGCAGGCCCTGGATACAATTTCCATGTGGAATCCGCAGAAAACCTTATATGGATGTGTGCAATGTCTATATGCATATGTATAACTATTACAAGTAGCAGCCCTCGCAGTCAGGACTTGACATTCTGACATTGCCCTGGTTGTACCCGACTGTGTGTGAGCCAGGTTAAGAGATCCTTGGGTAATGAAGAGGTTCATACAGGCAATGCCTGTGTTTTTTAATGCTACCTTGAATTTTCTGAGGAATTTAATTAAAAAAAAATCAAAAAATGATAAGAAATTTCAGCAGAAAGTTTAGTGTTGTTTCAAAATGTAACTAAACTGAAAATGAATATAAAATGTTGACTAGTATTTGGCCCTGCCCTTTTTTTTCTCCTCCTTTTTTGTTTAAATACACCCTTCACAAACACACACACACACACCCCTTCTGTGTATGTGTATATAGATAGATATATATAAACCAGACAAACCAGCATTTCCAACTTTAATTAAGGCAGCTGCCTAGCTAAGTTCCAAAGCCACTGCTCTGCTATCACGAAGTAACCATGCATTTTAACCACAGCCAATATACTTAGACTCGATGTTATTGCTAGTTCTGCAACTAGCTGGAGAACTGGCTATTGGAATTAGTTCACTGGCATGCATGCTGTGATAAATATATCTATATTGTAGAAAAAAAAATAGAATCTCATTATCTACTAATATTTGAATTAGTTTTATTACGGAGAGCTAGGCTGTGGGAAGACAAAAGTAAGAGTGCATGATTACAGTGTTCTGTTCAGGAGTGGAAAATCAGATTTAACTATTTTATGCTGGAAATAATGCATCTTTTTACATCAGTAACCTCGGATAGAGTATAGTTAATATTTTCTGAACATATATTGCAGAAATGTTGTGTTTCTACTATTCAAGTGTATCTGGAGTACACTAGTTAAATGTACAGCTAAAATAGTAGGACTTTAGTATGGTATAACAGAGTTAGAGAAGCGTTTATAATTTTAAAACACTTAGATCAATCAGAAGTCATCAATGACACATCAGTTAAGATAGAAAAATAAAGTATTGACTACTAACACAGAGGCTGTATTTTACCTTTTTATTCGTAGGAAGATTTCCAAGATAATGTGGGTATTTTAAATGACTAGCTGAGCTTCCATCATGTGATGGCAACTAATCAATAAATCATGTGTCATTGTTGTGGCTTGGCATGTCGAATAGCTGCATTTCAGTGTCCATATTTACAGGTTTCAAGCAATTTTTTTGTTGTACATTTCTAGCTCATTAGCCCTGATTTTAAAAGTGATTATTTTCATGTCAATGAAATTGGTAGAAAAATCACGTCTTATCTGTTTCTGCCACAGGGAGGAGGTGGAATAGGGTAATCAACGGGAAACTTCAGTTACTTAACACTGCTTGCCACCCCACGTGGGTTTACTAAAGCAGCTTTTCCTCACGAGCAATGTGAAAAATAAATGCACAGCATCCTGCTACACACACTGGACATTTTGATGCTCATGGGAGATGGTAAAAGGATGAGTGTTTTCGAAGGCAGCTTTTGGCATACATAAATCATGAGGTTTGTACTGAGGCCTGGGACATCCAACTCAAATGTTTTTGGTTAGATAACAGCACGAAGATGGACTAATAGAGTTTTGATTACCGTGCCTGTCTCTGTTACTTTTGCCTACCAAAACTCCAGGGCAATCTCAATCTGCCATATGAATAGTGCCTTGCGTGAGTAAGTGAACTGGCTGGCCAGTACACATCCAAATCTCTGGTTTAAGAACAGTGGCATACAGCTGAAAAAGCATTAACCTTTGTTATGATTTCCCATTGCCATTAATCACATTTTGAGTGCCCTTGCCACTGTGTCAGAGTACCTAAAGAAATGTTCTTGACGAAGGCAGTTGGTTCACTTGGACTCAGGCCAGAATAAAGCGGTGTTTGTTCTCAGAGAGAGATGCTACAAAGAACTGGCCAAAATGCAGTCGCTGTCTTTCGTCTGCAGTAAACAGCCCTTGTTCATCAGGGTATTGCAAAATCTCAATGTGGTCTTCGCATCAGTCTCAAAAATGCCTTTTTTTTCATGTTTTAGTTTATTAGAAGATTAAGTTATTTTCTTCTGGACAATGACTCGAGATGTAATAACCCCCGTGTTTATCACAGGTATGTCAGATAACTGGAACTCAGGCAATCTGAAGTGAATTGTAAGAGTTTGTGTAGGTTTCCACAAGTACAAAACTCAGATGCTCGTTTTTCCAGTGGCTCTGGTTTATGTATATATGCATCAAGTCTGTGCTCATATTCCTTCCCTGGATGCAGTGTAAGAAAGCCCGGGTCTTCACTTCCGAAGCGATTAATAGTTGAGGCTGCGGCTATATTTCACTCTAATAATTCTTGCAGAAACTGCACTCCTCTGGGACAAGGCAGAATGCAAAGTCTGGTATAAAATTTGTGACAGCTGAACAAAATTCAGTCACATCAAATCAACTACGGAACTGTCTTGCATGGTAGCTCAGGCAAATCAGGAATTTGATCATCTTTTAGATAGTTCTGAATGTTTCTTCCCTTCAAGAAAACTTTTACAGCATAAATACATTTCAGTTCAGATTTCTCTTGAAGGGAGAAAAGGTTGCAATATCCAGCCACAGCCAGGGTGGTGCCTCCTCCCGAGGCTCGTCGCACAAAGAGGCACCGTTGGGTGCAGACGTACCACACCAATGTCCTTATGCGCCGCGTGGTCTTTCTGGTGGGACTACATCTATTGTGCAGTCTCGTGCATGGGAGTTCACAGACACAGAGGGCTGGAAAGGACCTCTGAGGTATCTAGTACATACCCCTGACTTGGAGCAGTATCATCTACACCTATAGGTAAATTTTTATGTGTTTGCCCCTGTCTATTAAAAATCTCCAGTGACGGAGGTCTGAGCGTTTTGCAGGCCATCTAGCTACTGCTTAACTGTTATTGTAATCCTAATATCCCATCTGAATCTTCCTTGCTGCAGGTGAAATACTTTACTCCTTATGCTAACAAGGATGCTTGATGATGAGGTACTTGAGGATGAGGTACTTAATGCCTTCTTTGCCTCAGTCTTTAGCAGGCAGACCAGTTATCCTCAGGGTACTCGGCCCCCTGAGCTGGAAGACAGGGATGGCGAGCAGGATGAACCCCCCATAATCCAAGAGGAAGCGGTCAACGACCTGCTACGCCATCTGGATGCTCACAAGTCTATGGGGTCGGATGGGATCCACCCGAGGGTGCTGAGAGAGCTGGCGGAGGA
>NW_008825545.1:649324-649583 GCF_000699105.1 Pygoscelis adeliae
ATGAAAGGCAGGTCCTGCTTGAGCAACCTGATCTCCTTCTATGACCAGGTGACCCACCTAGTGGACGAGGGAAAGACTGTGGATGTGGTCTACCTGGACTTCAGTAAGGCCTTTGACACCGTCTCCCACAGCATTCTCCTGGAGAAGCTGGTGGCTCACGGCTTAGACAGGTGTACTCTGCGCTGGGTCAAAAACTGGCTGGACGGCCGGGCCCAGAGAGTTGTGGTGAATGGAGTTCAATCCAGTTGGTGGCCGGTCA
>NW_008825545.1:650883-661645 GCF_000699105.1 Pygoscelis adeliae
AGGGGAGACCTCATCGCTCTCTACAACTACCTGGAAGGAGGTTGTAGCGAGGTGGGTGTCAGTCTCTTCTCCCAAGTAACTGGCGAAAGGACGAGAGTAAATGGCCTCAAGTTGTGCCAGGGGAGGTTTAGATTGGATGTGAGGAAAAATTTCTTTACTGAAAGAGTGGTTAAACATTGGAACAGGCTGCCCAGGGGAGTGGTTGAGTCGCCATCCCTGGAAGTATTTAAAAGATGGGTATATGAGGCGCTTAGGGACATGGTTTAGTGGGCATGGTGGTGTTGGGTTGACGGTTGGACTCGATGATCTTAGAGGTCTCTTCCAACCTTAATGATTCTATGATTCTATTCTATGATTCTATGCTGAAAACAGGTAGGTTGTTCCTGCCTCTTCACAAAACCCCTTTATGTATTTGAAGACTGTGATTATACCTTCTCTCAGCCTTCATTTCTTTACACTCCTCCTCCCTTATTCATTCAGACTTCCCATGTAGGCTGAGTTTTCTAGGTCTCTGATTATTTTCTGGACTTGTGTAAGTGGGCATCTTCATCCTTGAAATGCAGTTTTTAACACTGGCCGTGATCCTTCAGCAGTGATCCTTATCAGCAGTGAATACAGTGGAAAGATCACCTCAGGTGCTCTGCAAGTTGTCCTGCTGTTTTATGAAACTTGGAAGCCTGAGCTAAAAGGGCTATGGGGAAATGGTGCACTGAAATGGAGGAGAATTGAGCCATGCTGGTAAGGGAAGAGCAGAGCCTTGCAGTAGATGGTTTTCCTTCTTTAAGTATGGCAATGCTTCTGGTGAAGGTAAAGCCTACTATGATGAAATGACCAATGCCAATGTTATAGTACCCTGAAGATGTTATTTAGTCTTGCTGGAATTGTTTTGTTTTGCATGTAGCCTCCTTTTTTTTCTGACTGAGGAGGAAAAGCATATAAAAGTAATAAAATATAACTTACATTAACTAGCAAAATAAGTGTCCAGGAGGGTAAACTTCACTGCCATTAGAGAAAATAACCAGACATAGACGTAGAGGTCTAACCAGACAAAGCTATACTCCTTTTACATGATGGAATTAAGCCAAGCCCTGCTTAGCTGCCCAGTGCCCACCCTAAAATACCCTGTCAGTGCAACTCTAACCCAGTGATGCAATTCCTGGGGCAGCCATCTCACATCCAGCAGCTTGAAGCCTGGGCAGAGGGGTTGAGTCTGAAGTCATGTTCACTTAGAGACATGCTAAAGCAGCAACTGCAGCTTGTAGCCGGCAACTCCCCTCTCCAAAATCTTCACTCTAACTAGACTGCCGCTACCTTTGGCACCTCTCCCAAGCAGTACTCTCAGCATGGTGCTACATGGAACTGAACACATGAACACTGAGAGTAGCAAATGGTGATTAATGAACACCTCATCCCCCTGTTACACTGTCCTTCCTGTCCCAGCATGTCCTTGATAATTAATTTCTTCAGGTGGGGTTTCATATCATGGCTAAGCTGGACTAAGGTTCTCTTTCATTGATTGATGGTCCCCATCCCCTTCCCTGCTTCTGGCCATGCAATCCCCCAGCATCTCTTGGTCCAGCTTTGGTACATATCTGATCCCATAATGAGCCTCTTTTGGGAGCCAACCATCAGAAAAAAACAAGAAAAAGTGATACAGTTTTTTCTGCTTCCAGAATGGCTGACAACAGTGCTCCCACAGCTGGCTCACCACAAGGTCAGGACGGTGCCAGCAGCAGCACATGGATTGGAATGGGGTGAAGGAGTGGGGCACGGAGGCAGCAGACCACTGGGTCATCCTCAACATCCCTTCTTGCTGTTAGAGGGGAAAAGAAGTCATGGGGAGCAATCACCAGGTGCTTCATTTGTATTTTCTTTTCTGAAATCTGTGTTTTTAACAGTTTCAGCTCCTACGTTCCTCTGAAGTTGCAGCTGTCTGTGCTTGAAGTAGGTGGGAGGCTTAAGAATGAGAATGTTACAAAAAGGCAATGCAGTTTTAATCCTTCTTTGATCATCTATTTTTCTATTTTTCTGTAAGATTCTGCCCCCCAGGACAGTCCCAGAGCAGAAGTCAATAATGCAGTAGGAACATCCACATATTAAGCTTTCTGCATACCAGCTATCATGGGGCATAAGAGTGCTGTGCGTGCGAACTCCTGCTGCCATCTACCTCTCCTGCCTCCATCACTTACAGAAGGACAGAGACAGCAGGCAGGTCAGCAGAAGCCAGAAATCATGCAACATGAGAAATGGCTGGAGAATTGCGACTGACAAGCGGGGGACTTGTAAGAGGCAAATTTTAAAGCCTCATTTCAGTTTTCCTTGTTAGGATGCTGTTAGGCTTCCTACAACAATGACAAGCCTGATATTATCTCAGCAATATTGTATGGCTGAGAGCTGAAAGAGGCTCTATCAGACATTAGAATCTCTTCCCTAATGTTTTACTTCTGATACTCAGGAAATTTTGTTCTGCACTTTGACCAGAAGAGAAATCATCATTTGAATAAAATAAAGAAAAACAACCAAACATTTGGCAAATACTTTATTTTAATTGTAAATGTGGTAACTATTTGGAAATGTTGATATTTTCTGGCAAGTGCAGTGCACACATGTATGTTATTAGTCACCCAACACATTAGATTTGTGATAAATATACTTCTTAAAATAGATTCGCTCAGTGTTTAGAATTTTTGTCTTCTTTATTCAATAAATCTCCAAAACTGTAGCAGATGGAGAGGGGAAAAACATTTTTGACCTCAAAATGGAATAGTTTGATGGAATTTCAGCAGACAGACGACTTCTGTGTGTTAATGGCATCGTATTCAAAATGGTTACTACTGTGGATCACAGCACTGTATTACAGGCTTATGATAAGTATTGCTATAGAGCACATTTAAATCTAGTTTGGTAAGGAAGGGTAGAAAGAAAAATAACTTAATGTACTGCATCTGCTCCTGAATCCTTTAGCAGTTTTTGTGGTTTGACATACATTCTTATTTTTACCATGTTTTCCTAAGCAAATAAGGCTTACGCAGGGATAGTCTGGATTTTCATC
Organism: Pygoscelis adeliae; assembly: GCF_000699105.1. NCBI lineage: Eukaryota > Metazoa > Chordata > Aves > Sphenisciformes > Spheniscidae > Pygoscelis > Pygoscelis adeliae. Next base: position 653,936 of record NW_008825545.1, read on the forward strand.
TGTTCCTCCATAATAAATTTGGAACCATGACCTAATTTCAGGTTTCATATATATTAAAGTCCTGGAAATTTTGTAAAAATAAGTATAGAGGTAGAAGAAGCCAAATCGGTGTCCTCGTGAAGGAAAAATGTATCTCAGTAAGGTTGTTAAGCATCAAGGGACTGAAACAGGAGAGAGATTTAGGTATGTTTCAGGTGTGGGAAGGGGTTCAAATGGTTGCTGTCACAGTTTTAGACACTGAAAAAGAGCCATAGGATCAACTACAGAGCTGACTGATTTTGGTAATTTTATTACCCTTCTTTCTGTGTGATATATCCCTATAAGCAGGAAAGTGACTGTTACGTGCATTACATAGAACGAAGGAGACATTTTGCTTCATTTTTAGTTGCGTTGGGTATTATTCACAACAGCAACAGCTTACAATCAAAATCTTGTTTCTCTCTGAATTTTGAGATCTGTGACTCACTAAGAACGTACGCAGGTTTGGTCGCCTGTGGTGGCTGGTAGAGGAGTGGACTCTACATATTGATAGCCCAAAGGGGAGTATTTTTATAGGTTTAAGACAAAGCACATGTGTAAGTGTTGGCAGGGCCAGTTCCCACGAGCTCGGTGTTTCTATCGGCTAATGGAGCAGCTCTCTTAACTCAGGTGAGGTTGACAGGGGCGCCTTACAGAAAGTTTGATTTTCACTGACAGCTCGTGTTAGCAGCTGAGTTTTCACATTGTTTCTTTGTTTTCGCATGGTGCTTTGCCAGGTTGTGAATACCTTTAAACTGGTGCATGCCTGTAATTACATGTGAAAGCAATATTCATTGTCTTTCCAAAACGTGTGCGGCAGAAGTCTGGGAGAGAAAACTAAATGAGAGGTCTTTCTATGTGTGAAAAACATATCAATCTGCGCTAACAGCTGATTTCAGCAGCCTCTTCTGTCACACTCCTGTGGCCAGGAAAAGGAAGGTTCTTTCTTTCCTCCAAGAAAATTGCCCTCCTAATGTTACTCTGAGGCAGGGTGAGGAGAGTGAAGAGGAAATTAGTGTTTCTTCTCTTTTCGTCATTTTGTTCCACTCAAAGGCTGTTAGCAGCCAATCAAAGCAGTTGTGCTCCTGTTGGCTGCCTTCTTTGTGTATTAGGCAGAGGGAAATGACAGCCTGCTGTAAAGGAAGGGCCCTTTTCACCAGAAATCATTGAAATTCCCTTATCCTGGCCCTGAACAAGCAAGCAAGGAAACAACAGCGGGAGACAGCAAGATGTGTTGGCAATGGAGGGGAACAGCCATGGAACAATTGATGTGAAAGCCTTCAGCTGAAATCAGCATGTGGCCCATGCAGCCGGCCAGCCTGGCCGCCCGTAGCTGCAATGAGGTATTTACACCTTGGACAAAGTAAGAGGAGTGCTAAAAAACCATGAGAGAATTGTTAGACTGTGTTTATTAACAGCACAGTGCTTTATCTTCAAAGTGTTGCGCACAATTAACCGATATACTCAGCAAGAGCAGTAAATGGATAGCATTCATTATCACCCAGTCACTATCTTACAAAACAAATTTAAAGTGATGAGAAGATGCACTTGAAACCTTGGGAAGGAAGATTTTTAACCAACTGTTTGAACTGGTGCAGGAACATTTTGAACTACTTCGTGCCACCTTGTCCTTTCAGTCTGTTTCACCAGGCAAGAATTGCCAACAGGGCTGAGAGGGCATTTCAGTGTCCTCTTTTATCACTTTGCTATCTGCCCATTAGAGGCTAGAATGACATCGGTTCACTTCATAGACAGACGTGATTACTCTTGGAGGATAGTCGTCGCTTTCAATCATTAGCAGAAGTGGTCCTAAACCAATATTTTATGTGAACATCTTCAGCGGGTGTGCACCTGGCCGCTGGATACGGGGGAAGCTGGACTGGAACTGTGCTTGGTTTGAACCTAAAACATGATGCCTTCTCCAGGTTCGGAGAGGGTGGCTATTCAATGGCATTTGGATCAGTCCCTAACTCCCACGTTCAATTTAAGCCACTGGCAGCAGCAAAAGAAATCTATAGCTGGTCCTCCAAGGCAGCCAGATTCCAGTTAATTTCTGATTAGCTACAGAAATGATACATAAAGTCAGATATTCCTACATGCTCTCACACAATAATAATCTTCTGTTTGTAGATTAGAAGACAAAATCAATCCCAGAAAGAGAATTCAGATTGTGGAGAGTTCTTCTAACATAAAACAATATAGTGGTGCTGTTAGTTGTCTGAGTATTGTCATTTAGTGAGTAACAAACCTTTTCAAAAAGTGATCTTGTCAGTTATAGGACAACGTCACTTCAATGTGGATGCACAAGTACCAGTTCCAAGAAATACTGACAATCTTTTCATCAAGGCTTTTTTTCCCCCCTCTCTCTCTCCCTCCCACCATCACTCTTTTTTTCCCAAAGAAAGCATTGCACAATGGCAGCAAAAGGAAAAATCTGCGAAACTCCAGGTCAACAAGAAGGTCTCATTTCTATTAGATTTGTTGGGAACCTTTAGATTTTTTGCTGAAGAGTGGGCTTCTAGTGCTGCTTGCTTCTGTAGAGTCTTTGTAATTTTAGACCATTTGAAATGACTCTGAGCAATCCTTTGGATGTTTTTTAGTGCTTTCTAAAGAAAATCTACTCATTATAAACATCACTAGCTCCAGTAAAAATGGAGCTTGCACACAAGTACCAAAGTATTTCCTTCTGCTTCTGTTATGTTTAGTTTAATGTGTGAGAGATTATTTGTTCAGCTAGGATTTTATTTGTGATAACAGCCTGATAAATAGAAAAAGGCAGTGATTAATTCATATTTTTATTAAACTATCAAAGCTTCAAGTACTACAATATTACAATATAAACATTGTGAATTGAAATGCTAAGAACTGAGAACTGATGAAATGAAAAAAAAAAAAAAAAAAAGGTCTTTGATGGTGCACACTTTAGTCCAATTTGTACCAAACAGTAATCTGGCCATACAGAGAGCTCAACAGCCTAAAATGCAGGTCCAAGCTGTGCCACAGATTCCTGTGCCGCCTTACATCACCACTAGCAACTGCATTTTTAAAACAGTTGCTGATGTGCAATGTTTCCGTCTTTGTATGCCCTAATGAGAATGTAGCAGTCAATCCAGCACTGCTCCAGAGGTCTTGGTGCTTCAACTGTTCGGCTGCAATGGGCCAAGCGAGGCAACCAGCCTGTTGGAAATGACATTAAGTGTCCCTTTGTTGCACACATTCGTGATGATGGGAACTATATGCGTACAATGTGGCTGAGTTAACAGGACTGTGGTAACTGCAACATTTTACATTTCCTTCCAACTGTAGCTAACTATCCCAAAATTTATTTTGTTGCTAATGCCAACACATTACTTTAGAATTTTAAAACATGCATGGGCCAAAACACTTCGCTTCTTCAGGATTTTTTGTTTTATAGCTGTGATTTCACAAAAAATCCACTGTTAGTTTAGAAATTAATGGTAGCCTACAGTATTTCACGTACCCAGAGTATCATCCCTTTGCAGGACAGGAGAAAAAACTCAAATAGTTGGATTTGCAGCTATTGATTCTAAATGGCTTGACAGCAGGACCACGACATTTCTGTTCTTAAATTGTACTGCAGCCCATACAGGGATTAAGGGCCTAATTTCTGTGCCTGAACAGGCTAAAGTCTTGAACTATCAGCATTCAGCCTTACTTTGTAGTTCAGACACAACTAAAGATCTTGGCAATTCAGAAGAGATGTATGCACTTTCCCCCTTCTCTATTCTTGCACAGTGTCATACGGCTGGAGTGGGCAGCTCTGATGGCACTAGGGTGGGAGATGTACTGCAACCGGCTCGGAGCCACCCTGGTAGGAAAGGGAAGGTGGTGCAGGCTGCCAGACTAAGGTTGGGAGGAGAATGGCTGTTAATATGAGACAGCCCGTTAGGCAAAGTGCTTAAGACCCAACACAGAAAAAAAAGTGTAAAGGACACATAGTGTGAACTTCTTAGCAGGATTGTTGCCAGACTGCTTTGTCTCTTGCTTGTGGAATCATCTTAGATGTGCCGCTGAAGTGTAAAGGTGTTGAACCGAAATGCCACTTCTTCTCCATGGATGCCTGCTCTCCTGCAGTGTGACAGCAGTTGCTCTGGGATGCTCCTTCTTTCCTGGTGGTGGCAAACTGCCTTTGTGCGAAGGGGAAGCTAAGATGCTCTGCAAGTAACACCCTCAGTACTATGGAAAATTATAGAAAATATAATTAGCCTTTGTCCTGCTAGGATTCAGTCAAGGCTGTCACAGCAAGGAAGGATGGAAATGTTCTTGGCCCACTTGTCTTCAGTCATTGCCTTGCTCTGTTCTACATGTGTGCTCACCCACATGCGCTGCTGGACTTCCACCATTGTGCATTGCCGTAGTGGCTTCTTCCCTAGAAACCTGGAAGATCCAATACCTCCACCTGACTCCAAACTGGACTGTGATGGGCAGAAGCAGTATGCAGATAGCAAGCTCATAGCTGACAGCAGAGCAAAAGCCTATGGCTGTGACTAATGGTCCTGGGTTGTCCCATCAGGTGCTGGACTTCATAGCAAAATCAAAATCTGGAGGTGTGATATGGTGCATGATATTTAAGATGAATGTTCCAGTTCTAGTAAATATCCAAAGAGACAGAGGAGACAGATCCTGAATTTGCATTTAAATGAAACAATAATCAGAAGGGGAAAATGACCTTTTGCTGAAGGAAGAAGGAAGGGTCAGAAAAACTGGAGAAAATGCCTATGGGCAGCAGTGGGAAAGCCAAAGACTGTAGCATGCACAGATAATACCTGGCTTATAACATCTACTGGTACAAAGCCACTGTTTTTTCCAAGTTGTTTTGAGCCTGCTGAATAACTTTACTCTGATCCAGACGTTTGCATTCTGTGACTTCAGTGGTTTTGACCTAGCACTTTTAGGGTCCCTGAAACTGGGTTTGTGAGTGAACAAGGGTCCCAAACAGGCAGTTAAACAGCACATGATTGCAGCTCCAGTAGTTTTGTACTGTGACTTGCAAATGCTTTTTCACTTACTATTGCTTCAGGCAAACAGATTTTTTAACTAACTCCTGTGCATTTCACAGGAAGATTTGCAGATCTGCCCTTAATATTTTGCTTCATCTGATTGTTGTTAAGAAACACCAGGGACTTGAACTTGAATTCTCTGTCTGGAGACGTTTTTGTTTGCTTAGCAGATGATCAGCCCATGCAGTGAAATTTTGAACAAAACTTTCTGCAACTCCAAACTGTATTTCCTATGTTCTGTTAAAGTTAGTTTTGTAGTGTTCAGAGGTCTGTGCATTATGCAGTAAATGATTTATCCACGGTGTTCTTCATTAGCGTGGAAGGAGTGAGATGAATTTCTTGGAGAAAGACTCTTTTAGGGTTGAATTTTAGGCTTGGCTTTTAGAAAGCCACATCAGTCGTGATCTAATTGCACTATTTCAGCAGAGCTGACATTTAAAGTATGTGATAATTCTACCACTTCAGACAACCACTATTTCAAGGACTATCTCCTAGAAACTAAATTAAGGATCATCTAGATTGAAATAAGAAGTTTTGAAGCTGAAGCATTGTTGAATAAAAAAAAAATAAAGATTAAGCTACAGGGAAAATAATCGTTATTTGTTTATGCGGGAATTTGAGATATACTAGCATTGAAAATATGCAGGTGGCCAGTCAGACAGAAACTTTTCACTTACCAGAATTTCAAGTCTTCTTCGTTCTACTGACATAAATTTATTGGTAAGAAGACAGCCGCGTTTGGTTTTGATGCTTAAAACTGCATATTGGGAGAAATGTCTCATGGATTAATCTTGATAAATGTCACTCTGAAAAGATAACCAGCTTCAAAATCAGTCTGTCAATCTCAACCACGTACTTGTGGTTAACACACTCTTTGTATTAAAAGTAACTTTTCACACTAAAACGTTGGAAGCGGAGGTACTGAAGGGTCTCTGCCTCAAAGACAAACTGCGAGGGGCTTACGTGGAATGGCTGGGCAAACAAAATGGAGCAGGCAGCAACTGTTCCTTTGCTCCTCCAAAGATTAGCACTGATAAAAATAAAGTGAAATAAAATAACATAATCCAAATCAGCACATTTCTTAGCTTGGTTTTCAGCCAAGTCATATGTCAGTGAGTGTAGATCTCTGCTTCCCAAAGGCATTGCCTTCACTCTGCCTCTCTAAAATGCAGTTCCCATGGCTGTTCACTGCCTGCTTAACTGGGGGAAGGAGAAGCTGAACTAGCTAGGTGGTGGCACAGGGTCTTGCCATAATTTCTATTTGTTTGTTTCTCTTTTACAGCAGCACAGCTAAGGAACGTGTGCTTATTTTGATTGTAAAAACAACCTTCTCTTTATAGTCCTATTTCTTACATGGCATCATAGAATTATGAGGCATTTTACACATGCAGGCGTTGTCCTTGCATGAATAGCTTGAAATGCAAAAAGAAAATACGCCACAGCAAATAAACACAAGGTAAAGCAGAGGACAGCAGCACAGGAGAGAGGGGAAAATAGAATTGATTGTTTGGCAAGGTAAGATTTAGAGGGATTTTGAAGACAACCTGGAGGATGAAGACAGGATAATTATTCAATTGCTGGGACCCAAACAGACTGGGAAAATAGTGAAGCAAAACAATAAAGCAAAAAGAGTAAGAAGGGTAGAGAAATCAGGAGGAACGGAAAATAAAAACAGATGTTGGCAGTTTCAAATGTATTTAGTTTTAAGGACCATTTCATACAATAGAACTTGGTGTTTAGGCTGCGGAGGAAAGATGTGAACACTGACCTGACAGAGTTAAGGAGCTGGTCTCGGCATCAGTAACCTTTCAGACTTAACCACTGGATATGAATAACGGAAGGGAGCAAATACTGAAACTGTCTGGGCCATTTGGGGAAATGCTGGCTGACTGCACTATGAGGCCAGACTGCAGTGCCTGCCCACTCGGCCTCGGCCAGGGTGGCCGTGGAAATGCTGCATTTTTTCCTCGTGCCTCAGTTCTCCAGCTGCTTCCTTAACGCAGTGTCATTGTGGAAAACACTACAGTGGAGGTGGCCAAATAACCACGTGAATAGATACATTCATGCCTGAGACTCAGGTAATCGGATGCCGCACAAGAGCCAGATGGGACATATTCTGTGATCCCGGTTCTGCACAGCAGGGTTGCTGGCGGGCAGGTTTATTGGCAGAGTCATAAGTACCAAGGTTGCAGCCTAGCTTCGCTGCGCCTCTCTCTAATAGTCTCTCTTCAATTTGATGGGAGTTGCTTACCACTAATGACACCCAACTTAAAAACCAGAATTATATTTGCATAAGCATTGAGGAATGCAAAGGCTCTGAGCCCTTGCACTGCACTTTGGGTAAGAGGTGGAAGCTATGGGGGAGCACTGTCATTCAGGGGTCCTCGTAGGCCTGGTTGGGATCGCTTTAAAAACACTGTCTCCTTTTTGGGCACTTAATTTTAGGTGTACACCTGCAATAGATCACTGTAGTTTTTAATTGTGGATGAGGATGAAAAAAATTTCTTTAAAGAAGGAGCAGTGTACAGTATCTTGATTTTATTATAGCTTTGCATACAGCCTCACATGACATTCTCATAAGCAAACTCAAGAAATATGGTAAGTTCATCTGAACTACAAGGTGAATACACAATGGCTGAAAAATTCTGATTAGAGCAATTTAAAGTTTTAT
>NW_008825545.1:661660-667982 GCF_000699105.1 Pygoscelis adeliae
TACAGAACATTTATTGTCATGAAAAGGTTATTATGCAGCCACAGCTTTATTAATCAATAGCCTTATGTTCGAAGTAAGGAGATGATTAGAGAAGATGCAGTTCCATTATTTATGGGGAAGTCAGCAACTAATGGACAAAATAGGAGGAAGACTGAAACATTCATTGCTTTTCTTCATCTCCACTGTTAAAAAAACCCTAGCTGTGACCACAAATTATTGACTATGAAAAAAAGAAAAGCTAGGGACAGTGAAGAGGAAAGAATGGATTAAAAAAATATATTTGTAAAGTTAAAAGAAAGATATTGAAGCAAATTATTAATAATTTCAGGCCCCTAGATTTGTAAGAAACAGCCAACATGCATTTGTCAACACTCACATAATGTCAAATCAATCAGACTTCCTTTCCTGACAGGCTAACCAGCTTAGAGGATAAGGGGAAGCAGTAGAAATAGTGTATTATATCTTGATTTTAGAATAAGTTTTGATACAGAATCGTGTGACTGACAATCCAGGGAAACAGGATTAAGATGGACTTACACAGAAGGTTGAAAAGCTGCATTCAGAGAAGTTACCAATGGTTTCTTTTCAAACTGGGAGGCAAGAATGGTTCTAGTCCTCTGCTACTTTCATCAGCAGTGAATGATAAGGTAGAGAGGAAATCTATATAGATGCAAACATGATGGGAAGGATTACATGCCCTGTGGAAGACAAGATCAAAATTCAAGATGACTTTGGTAAACAGGAGAAATGGTTCAAAACAGTAAAAAGAAGTTCAATGAAGAGAAGGACAGAATGATATGCTTAGGGAGCAAAAGTTAGTTGACAAACACGTGACAGCAAGAGGCAGCAGAATTGACAAGGGGGGTAATTACAAGCAGATACTAACGCTGTTGTGTTTTATTCTTTGACATAGGAGGCCGCGTCTGAGGGAACATGTGCAGCTTGGGTCCTACATTTTAAATGAGGATAGCTGAAGAAAGTTTAGAGAGGAACTACAAGAATGCTAAGGGTTTCGAAAAAATGATCTAGGCTGTAACTCTGAGAGAACTGCTTTCTGGTACTGAAGAAAGTAGATTGTGAGGATATGCTAAGAGTCTAACGATATATTGATACCAGGAGATCATTCTACAAAACAAAATAGCAATTAGATTTTTCCCAATTTTGCTGAACACAGGGCAAGCACTAGTGCATTTCATTTGTGTCAGAAAGACTCAGTTATGTAGCAAGGACTGTTTTTGCTATTTGCTGTCTTACTTGTTGTTAGGATAGTGTAGATCAGAGCAGGTTACGGGAAGGTGGTAGAATTGCTGTTGTTAAGGAATTAAAGAGGCATCTGTCATGAATGTTCAAATTACTGTTAATCCTGTTTCAGTGTAAGGGAATAGGCTGGAGACGGGCATGCCCGGGATGTGATGAACATCTGAATCACCTGGACGTGCCTCTTCACGGAAACTAGAGAGGCAGTATTATGCAGTACATAGGCTCCAATTTAGCTTCTCCAGAGTTAACTGGGAAGACATTTTTAGGCATTTGGCTCTTGCCTATTGTCAAGATCTTTGCATTGCTAATGCTCTCTTAGATCCAGTTTATCATTCCCCATTTCTCATTTGTGAAGACTGGTTGGCACATGCTCCGTCGGCCTTTGTGCAGATCTGCTAAGGTCATGGTGCTAACTGCCATTTTCTCTAAAGCAAAGGGAGCTGAAGGAGGGCTCGCTTTCATCCTTTCACCCTGCCCTTCTCTGCATCTAATATCATGCTCTCAGATGTATCACCAGGGAAACTATCCCAGGTCAAAAGTAAGAGGTTTTTATTACTGGTGGTATTTGGGAATTTTTGCTATTTACTTGTCTTTTGCATGGCCCAACAACCCTCATCTTTGGGCAGCATAGAAAGAAATCCTTGTGTGTGGGAATTTCTGACATAAGCACCGCTGCCAAGAGGCGTAACATGAAATCCTACTCTTTACCTGTCAGCTTGTGTCACTAAAACCCGTACAACAGCTTTTTCTCACCAAAGACTTCATCTGACTGTATAGGAAGATATTAGTACATTTCCAACATCTAGTAGGATGTAATAATGTTCTGTCCTTGCTGGTGTCTAGTGTAGCCTCGGGTTAACAGAGTGTTTTGAGTGTATGAGAAAGGGAGCAGTGTAACAAAACGCGGCAAAGGATCCCCTGGTTGACTGCTCACCAGCTTGTTATCCAGATATGGACGCCAAAGGTGCTTTGAGTTTCTCCTTTCTGTGCAGTCCCAGATCTGGTTTCCAGACTCGGGCTCCCTTAGGAGCCACTCTGAGAGCTGCAGTGCTTCTGGGAGTCCCGGCTCCCCCCTCAAACACTGACATGCCCACAGGCTCAGGAGACTTGCAGAATGCGTGAGCGAACAAGTTTTGCACAATATTTCTAGGCCTCTCATTTTTACTCCGAAGGGAAGCCATGAGAGGTTCCACACCCCTACCAACAAGCCAGGAGACTCCCTGAATGCCTGGGAGCCGGGGAGGGCTCATTCACGCCTAGTCGCCAGAGGGCAAATGTGGCACCTATTTAGGCCTTCCCGGTGAGGCGTTCATAGACCCCCCGCCAGGTGACTTCTGGCCAAAATCACCTTCTCTTTACTCTCTGGAGTAGGAGCTAGTTTATTGTGGAGGGTGATTACATTTCAGTGGGAGAGCACTTAAGCTAATTGCTTAGTATTGTTAGTCCTGTGCCAACATTCCTCTGGAGTTTAGTTCAAAGGCCTGTGTTGCAATCAAAATACTTTGCTGTTTGACATAGATATACCCAGAGTTCATCAGCTGGAAGAGAATGACTGCATTGTGTGGACAGAGTGCACAGATACTGTCAAGGGAGCAGGTAACCAAGAGTAAAATCCGAGGGTGAGATTTCCTGTTTAGGTTCCTGAGGATGAACGGTGCTGAATAATTGAGAAGCCCTTTTCCTGAAGCTGGTGCTGTATAGAAAGGCCATCAACGACGTACCTTCTCATCACCAAAATTTACTTTACTGCTCAATTTCATGTCTTGATAAATGCAGTGGGGATATTTATATCCAGTTCACTTGTTCAGCCTGATAAGCCATACAGAAGCAGTGAACTTCAAGCCGTTTCATTTGATAGAATTCCCAGTCTGTATAAAAGGAAAAATATCTGCAAAACCGAGTCTTATTGCTATTTACAACACATGCTGTGGCTTTTTACTGTGAAATATTGTGACACCTATCAACAAAGGTTAGTGCAGACAATTTCTTGGGAAAGTATGTGCTGAGTATGAAATTCACAGCCGGTATACGGAGGGGGTATGGGTGGAATAGTTGCTTTCTAGAGAGACCATAGACCATGAATCTTTGTAGAGGAAACAATGAGAAAATAATGAAAAGCATGTGTTTTCCCGATCTATTCAAATACAATAATTCCCCCTCTATTCAAATACAAATAATTTATTGTGGTGTTTTTTTCTAAAACATTGCTTTCATTTAGACCATGCATTATAAGTATATTCTGTAAGTTCAGTATACATTTGTGTATGTATACACACATGCTTCAGCATACATCACATCTTTTATTGGTGACTCCCTCTTCCAGCCAGGTAAAATCTGAAGTGCTTTCCAAACTTTAAAATGGATCAGGGAGCCTTTTTGCTGGCATGTGTAATTGCTTTGCCCATTTTTACAGGGAAGCTCTTTAGCGTGCAGCTATTCTGCACAGTAGTTTAGAACAGTAGAGCCAAATGAAATTATGGTGGGAGTTTTCAGCAGACAGGCTGTAATTATCCAGTTTGGAATTTGACCAGAGTGAAATAGAAGCTTGCCTACCAATAAACATACTTGAAGTAACATGTTTTTGAAGTTTTTAAACAAAGAAGCTTGTTTGGATGGTGAAAGTGCAAGATGGGAATTATAAAATCCATGTTGCTGTCGCATACATTTAGTAGTTATACTGTGAATTATTTAAGCTCTCCTTCCCCCTGTTTTTTTCATCAAAAAGGAACAACTGTATGGGGCCTTACCACCACTTACTCTCTTCATTTTTACCCTGTATTACCTCAGGAATGATGATGGGGTTGGCAGGAGTAGCTTGGTCTGTTTTAGCTTCTGTTGTTTGGTGCTCACTGGGTTCTCATCTGTGATTCCAGAATGGCCTTGCCTGTGCAGGGCCAAATTCACTACCATGGCAAGGACAATTGTGCGAGTGCTTGTCTAGAGTGATTCTGCCCTGTGGAATTATTTATAATTTTAGCAATTATTTCATTTTCAAAATAGGATTGCCATTAATTTTTTATTTCAAGAGAGTATTTTCTCATGGCGAGTTCTTCTGTGGTGGCTCTGAGCTGCTGCTCTGTGTAGACAATCTCCTTGCTTAGGACTTTTGCATTGCCCATCAGATCTGTGTGGAAACCACTAGGAAGAATAAACTACCATAAGGGAGGTAACTGTGATACAGCAATCCAAAGCAATGTTTCAGTTATGAAACAGACATGTGAAAGTGGGGTTTTGTTTTCATGTTTAAGTTTTCTCCATAATTTTCACACCAGTATGCTTCACATGATTTTTGAAACTTCCAAATTTTGTTGTCCATTAATTTGTCCATCAGTTTTGGAAGAGATGGAGAGAGCTTTAGCAATGCACAAGATTAATCAATATAGATGTATATACTTGAAGTGAGGCAGGGCAGAAGTGACAAAAGATTGATTTGCTCAGAGTTGACCTCAATTACTGGTCTGCTGCAAGGGATATGCTGGGGCTAATTTTGCCGTAAGTTTCATGACACGTGAAAGTGGCAATACGGGATGGATGAAGTGCCATCGTGATATGCAGAGGTGGTTAACTAATGGGAAAATGTGAAAGAGTGAAGAGCAAGCTTCTGGATATGCTTTGAAAAACCTCTGAAACTCAGTAAAACGGAAGCATCTATACTCAGTATAATTAAGGTTTTATGACAAAAATCAAATGCTTATCCAAACTATCAGTATTCATTGCAAACCTTACCAAGCTAGAAGGTTGTCTCTTCTTCAAAGAGGATCTTCGCCGATGCCATTCTCAGTCACGAATCTCTCAGGAAACAGGCTCAGGAGACCTCAGGAGATAGGCAGCAGCTCTCTATTATGCACTGTGCTGCAGCCAGGAACAGCACAGAAGCTCTTTCTGATGCTGCCTCCACAGTGATGGGATTTTTTCAAATGATCTAGAGAAAAGCATAAATTCTAGCCATAGGCTCTATGTAAATGAGTCAAAAACGTTCCTAACTAGATGGAGCATATTTATAACTTCTGTGAAGCAGAACCAAAACAAGCTTGTGGTGTTGGAGCCACATGGCTAAAAATGTACTTAAATTTTTGTAGTCACCCTGAGAACATGCCACACATACTTTCACACACAAAAAAACTAGACATATAACTTTTTCCCCTTGCATTGCTTCATTTTTTCCTACTATTTCACAAAGTAGCTATGTTTTCATTAAGGACAAAGTATGTTATGAATTTATCACTCAGCTCAGCACACTGTCATTCTTTCTGGCATTGCTTCCAACCTAGTACTTCTGCTTTTTTTTTTTTGTTATGGGATATTATGTAAGGTTGGATTCTGGTCTTGGTCATTGTGATAGACCTCTGAAGGCACGTCACTGGCTGCAACCTGGCTTCACAGATAATTAGGCAGCATTGTGCTTCTAAATTTTAAATTTGACCACCCAGATTCAGATGCCCCATAGCAATGAAGTGTTAGCTAAGGGAAGAATGGGCTCCCCATAGTTGAGCACTAATTTACGTTGCCACATATCCCACCATCTTCTTGGGCTGCGTGACAATGGCTAACCACTCTGTCTGGCTTTAAAGCTTTTCAAGATCTGTGTTGCTGGTATTAATTCTGTTCATATTTACAGCACAACTGAGTCTCCGATTTGCTTAACGCAGTAAGATAGCGATAGACTATCCGTTACAAAGGAACACAGAGTACAAAGAGCTCAGCTGCTGGTTGAAATATTCCAATCATAAAAAGTGCTGCTAATTTAGCTAGGCGATAAATACATTAATTGAGAATATTTATGAAGACTTGTTTGTGCAGATGGCCAAAGACAATAAGAGAATGATATTTCCTTACTACATGAGGAGCTCGTGTTTATCACATGCTAGTATGGCAGGTATTTACACTGTTTACTTTCAGCATGTACATTTAGATCTCTAAGTTAGGGGCCTAGGCCTGATTTTATCTCATCTGACTTAGGCACTTAACCAAGCTGGGTAAATAAAAAAGCAGAGCTGTCCTATTTCCCTTAAGTAATCAAAGCAGGGGGCAGTACGAGGGAGAAGAGAGGGAAGGAGAGAGG
>NW_008825545.1:668001-687924 GCF_000699105.1 Pygoscelis adeliae
GGGGGGGAGAAACACTTCTGAGAAAAAGCTTTGGTCCTCTGCAATCCAAGTTGCCTCCTGGAGATTAGATACCCAATTCTCCATTCATCAGGGTGATTCTGTTAAGTGCCTGACTTCATGTGGGATGTATCTACATCACCCCTTAGAGTAGCCCATCTCTGTCCACTGACTACATATGGAGAATGGTCTCCTAACTTACTCATCCAAAGTCTGATGATTAAAGTAAGTTGAATGAATAGTCCTTTCCAGGCCAGAACTGGTAAGAGGGAAATTGTTTTGAGGGTTATCCTTGCCTCTAGGGTATTTGTCTCAAGGGAAGAAAAATGTGGCGGACTTTGATCCAGTATAACTATCTGGTCCCAATCCTGTGCTTTTGCTAAAAGCAACTTCATATAGCTCAGGGGAGGTGTTTGTGAAAAAGGCAGGTCTTAAACCACATGTGTGTGATTCAGGTTCAACTTCTCAGGTTCGTTTTCCCGTTGCAACCCAGTGCAGCCAGAGGGACATGTGGAGAGGCAGGAAATGCTATTTTCTACTATTTCAGAATTACCTCCATGGGAGACCCTCTGGGACAAGAAGTTTAGGGAAGTTTTGTGCTTCTGATCATCCTGCCATTCATTTATTTCCAAAGTATATCTAATTGCAAAACATTATTAGGCACAGTAGAAACTGAAACAGGCCACAAGGCTCTCAGCACTATATTTTCCCTACTAGATCAAATGCTCTTTTATAGGGGTTGGATGGCAAAGGCAGTTTCAGTGCTGCAGGGTTTAAAATCCAACCATGTCTAGCTCATTTTGCAATTTTATTATGTCCTTAAGTAGATGTACTCAATGTGATTATAATAGTTCTATGCCTTCCATCGCCACATATTTTTGGACAAATCATCCATACTTTGCCTGTGATATTTTTTTTCCAGGCAAATCCTGTGTTGTACAGCATTCCCATTCTTTGTTAACTACACTCATAAAAGCTCAATCAACCACCTGTGCAACATAGTATCTCTCCTTCTCTAACCTCTGTTTTGGAAGGTTTCAGATACTAAGGACATAAGGCACCCCGAATCCCATTCTGTCGTTAAATGCAATTCCATTCTTTTTTTATCTCATAGGTTTGCTATGAGATAAAACCTGATAAATTTCAAATAAAAGCCCATTTTCAATTAAAATAAGGAAAAGTCATGAGATTATTTATAATGTAAAATATTTATTTAGTTCTTTTTTTTAGTACTCAGAGGAAAGGTACTTCTAATTTACTGCACTCTAGCTGATGGTCTACAGACCAAATCTGGTCTGTGGGATGCTTCCATCTGGGTAGAGAAGATGGAGATCAGCTGTTCTTTTTAATGCCCAATTGCACCTTTTCACTCCTATTTTTTTCAGAATTTGCAAAAAACAGCACCCCATACTGCATAGATTGTACTCAAGTTATTCATAACATTCGTCCTGGAGACAAAATAAACTACAATACAGCTAAAAGAGCTTGAAAACTCTGGGCATGTGATTTTGCTGTCTTCCTCGTTACTCATGTGATGGGCTGAAACTGAAGTTGGAGGAAATGAAAGTCAGGACTATGCAAAAACTGAGTGCAGACAGTGACTCAAAAGGAAAATGGATTAGGCTGAGAGTTTGTTTTGACAGCTTTTCAGGTAAAATTTGGGTCTAATAGGGAATGCAAGAACATTGACTTTCTGTTCCTTGTGCTATCTTGAAAACAGTGTCAAAGAAAGCATTAGCATACAAAGCTTCTTCACAAAGGCTGGTAAAAATTCAGAAGTCATTATTTGTTCAAGTTAAAGTTAATTCAGAAACCATTTCTGATATTTTTACTTCTCTGTTGCATGGTGGTTAGCAACATGTCAGGGATGGAGGAGGAAGCATTGTATAACCGTGCTGAAGACAGCCAACAATCACTGCAGTTCAAGGCAAACTACGTTCAGCGCCATGCAGGCTGATGCTGATTTAACCTCCCTTCTTGTTCCTAACATTGTTCACAATCATATTGAAATATGATAACATCAAGAATGCACAGACACCTGCAACCTAATTTCTCTAAATCACTTTACAAATCTGTTCTTATTAGACATCTTTTTCTCAGTAGTAATTGGATGGATATTTTAATCATTTCAATGTATTCTATGTCCAAGTTAATAAAAGCCTTGTAAGGGTATGTTGATCTCAAGGTGTTAGTGCTTATGAAAGATACAGGTCTGTTTGTTCTAAAAATGAAGCCTTTTATTATCTCTGAGCAAGAATAGCAGAAAACTGTAGTGTTTTGATGTACCAAAGTACACAGACCCTGACCCAAGAGGAAGTTCAAATTCATTCTCCCATGAAGCTTTTATGACTGACCTCCAACTGCCAAATATGTGGAGGTTTTTTTTTAATGTGGATGCCTGTCAGGAGTAAATGGCTTGAGACTACTCCTTTACTTCACATAAGCTACTAAGAACCTCCTCAAATTCATGCAATAAATAACACATGAGTGACCTGGAAGAGGGTAGCATGCCATAGCATGTACTGCAAAACCCCATTACAGGAAAACCGAGGAACTAACAGCAAGGAACTTTCAGGTACTCTCAAATCACACCCCCCCACCCCCCCCAAAACCCCCCCAAAAAAAAAAAAAAAAAGAAAAAGAGGAAGTATCATAAACTATACCACCTTTTATACTGTGACTTCTTTTTGGGTAATACAGAATAACAAGAATAATGTTCTTGCTGTATGGCTTTCCTTGCAATAAATGGGGTTGTGATTACAGAACAGAGGAATCAAAAGCAAATCTACTAGATATTCAGTTGAAGGAAATGGATCAGATCTGAACAACCTACAGAGTCCAACAACTTTTTCCCACTCAAGATCTCAAAGAATTCCAGACCCTTATCAAGACTCTGCCTACATACTCCTAGGAACACTGATCTTAAACTGGAGTAATGCTTAAACCAAAACATCACAGTGAGAATTGTCATTAAAATTATTTGTCGTCATTGGTATTATTTTCTAGGTGAACCCTACGGTGTCAATCCACCCCTCAAAGAAAGACTGCTGCTTATCATGGAAAGAAAAAAGACAATAGACTAATTGTACTGTTATGATTATCTCTGTTGAGCATGCAGAGTTTGATGTACTTAACTGGTTGCTTATTGTTTGTGTTATCAAGACTGTATGGTACACAGAGAACATGCAGCCACCACGTTCTAGGCAGCACTCAGTACAAGCAGTGTCATACAAATAGTGATACCAAGTCACGGGCAGTCTTCTTTTCAATCCCAGAGTGAGGAGTTTTCCCAGATGGCACATCCTTTGGCAAAAAACTCCACATGTTGATCACCAGCAACAGTGGGAGGGAGGCTTTGTGAGCAAAGTCTATGGGACCAAGACAATATCAGTCATAGGCTGGTAATCTGGAGAGACGTGTGGATGGTTTGAACCAGCTGGAAACTTGCTGCCTTTCGCTGATTAGCATGGTTAGCTGCTCCCTTCTTCAGTCTCTTTGGTTCTCACATTCCCCCACTCCATTGTTCTTTCCTCGCTGCTCATCCATCCTATGCTGTCCTTCCTTTCCCAGTTTCAGCTGGGGGGTGGTATGCATATTCCCCATTTCTTTCCTGACTCCCACTCTTGTCTGTTACTGACTGCTATGCCCAGCCTTTCCCTGGACTGCATATCATTTCAGATGTTCCTTGCAGGTCTCCGACCTGCCATCATGCTTTGCCAGTTTATGCACTCTTAGTTTTATTGCTCCTCTGCTCACACTGAAAAAAAACCATAGAGGAGCAAAGAAATTAACAATTATAGCTTCTTCTTATTTATTTCTGTTTGTGTTTCTGTACTCTTTACTTTTCTCTCCTATTTTTTAGCATGAAGGAAGAATTATATCGACGACATAAAATATTATGTTTTGGCATGAAATCACTCACAAAAGCTATTTGTTGCTCTATATAATCTTCTGACATTCACAGAATACCTTAAACAAAACTTCTTCATCCCTTCCATCTTACATTACATCTGCTTACTTCCCAAGCAAACAAGTTGTATTGCTAATGGATGAAGGTCCTAAGTGAATAACTTTTTGGCAAGAATGAAGGGCAAATAGAAAGATACAAAATTACAGTGGATGCAGCTGTAAGAAGAGGTAGTAATTTAGGGAAATAAGGAAAGGTAGAAAAAGAAGGCAGAGATGCACAATCAAGGTGAGCTGCATACTGTATTTGAACAAGCTCATCTAAATGTAACAGTCTTTAAAAGTCTTAAAAATGAGTTTCCAGAGGTAAGATTTTTGCTTGGTTCTGGCCAAAAAAAGGCCCAAAATGTTGTTTTTTAGAAATGTTACTTTCCCGATAAGACTAAAAATAGAAGAAACTATTTCACTGAATTAAACCTGCAAAGTACTTTGGTATTCTGGTGAAGGCTGTTACAGGAAAAGAAAAAAATTGAACATTTTTATTCACCCCAGGGAGAATTAACAGTTTGATCTAAAGAGGAAGATTATTTCCTACAAAATTTAGCTTGTGGAATGCTCAACTTAAACTCTAATACCGCAAACTTTTCACAAGAGCAGAGCTTCTCTTAAGCTGACCCATTCCTACATGTATTTGCAGTTGCAACTACAAGAGGTAAATGGAAAAATGACCACAGTAAAATGTGGCACAACCTTTACTTCCCAGGCTTGAATTTTACTGCTAAGACCTCTGGCTTCCATAGCTGTCACTTCCCACTTCAGCTGTGAGCTTGAGTCTAGTTTTCACTCAAGCAAAACCTCCACAGATGCCAAGAAAGGCAATGAAATTGGAACTGTGAACTTGGTGATTTTGCAAGATTTTCTAGTTTTTGTGTTTATAGCAAAATTTTTTCACTCTGTAACATGCTGGCAATTTCTACAAGAAATAACCCTTCCCCCCCAAAAGCCTATGCTTTTAAGGGTACAGAGAACCAAGTTTACTGTTTCGGCGAGAAGCATCATCTTCCACTGTACAATTTTCCTTTAGTATATTTAGATGGTTAAGAAGGATTCAGCAAGAAATAAAATTACATTGTCAATAACTGATTTCATAAACAGGAAATAAAAGTGCAAATACATACGTGAGGTGGTTATTGCCTGCTTTCAATAATACACAGAAAAGGAATGTGTTTTCGGTGATTTGATTTACTGACCACTTTGCAAGACTCTATAGAAAGCTGTCTGTAGATGTTGAATCAGATTCTTTCAGATGAAATGTTGCTTTTCTTGCTGTGTGCATAAACATCTAAATATGATAATGATGTACACACAAAGGCTAATTCACCTCTAATTGATGGCAAAACTTCAGTACTGCAAGATCCAGTCTTTGGCAATTGGTAGAGATGTCTGCAAACAGTGAAGATGTTATAAGCAGAAGACAGTAAAAGATTTGGCAGTGGTTAATACAATAGCTGTCTTTAGGTTTCTCCTTTTAAAGCTTATGTGGGCGCCCATCCTGTGATGGAAACTGCTGCCCCTTGCCTTACATCTACCTAAGAAAGCTGGTAGTTCCAACCACCATATGTAACTATCCTTTAACCTGTGATATGATTTCCCTAAGATTACTTCGGAGGGACAGGGACTGACTGTTATTCTTATTTTACAGAAGGGAAAGTGAACTGTGGAGAAGCTGAGTAACTTCTCCTTGGGCCTACAGGGAGTTTATATTAGGGTAGGTATTTGAAGCTAGGCTAGTTTTCTAAATACTAGGTCATGTTTTCTCCTGCTGGACTCCTGCTTGCCACATCTTCACAGCTGTGTGAGTTGAAGAAAGCACTGTATTTTTCCCTGGAGCAGTGCATGACAGTAATGTTCAGACTAACACTTGAGGCAGGAAGCAAAATAAAAATCTACCAAATGCATAGCATAACAGGCAAAATTTAAAAAAAAGAACACTTTTTAAATTTGTGCCTATTCCAGTAACTTAAGGTACTACTTAGAGCAACAGTTAGCACTGGATATGTCAGGAACAAAAGATAGGATTGGAAATGCAATTTGCAGGTAGATTGTGTACCCTTCAGCATACCAGTACTCTTCAGCCTTTCCAGTGGTTCTTTCTAGGAAACATCTACCAAAATCAGTGCATTCACTCAGCAATCTGTTCAGGTGCCGGGAACCTTACATAGGCTGGTCTTCCTTTCTGCCATAATCAAGCACCACAACAACTCCAATATAAGCACCTCCTAAGCTATTTTTAATTTCAAAAGAACAATAAGTAAATAAAGCCCTCTTTCATACAGCTCAGCTCTTCAGTCTCAAGTCCTCATCCTTCTTTATGAAGCCAGAAGTTAACTGTCTCCCCTTCTTCTGACTTGGAAGCCTATTTAAATTTAGGAGCTTGGACTTGGGTGTCTGGGCTGTGCCCTAATATCTGTGCATACTTCCTTTATGAAGCAGGGCCATGTGCTCCTCTAGACCTATGTAAGGTCCACAGACTCTGATACGTCACCTGGGTCATCATGTAAACTCCTCTGCAAACACAGGCTCTTGTGTCTCATTTGGAAAGCTCCATAGGACATTTGTTATATCCACCACAACAAAATGTATACCAATGCACTACAACAAATTTGAAAAAATTAAAAAAACTAAAGCAAAATGTTAACATGTGCAATAAGGGATCAGATCCACACTATGAAGTTTTTCCTAAACTGGTAAAGTAAGCTGTGCGGTCCCAGTATTTGACTGTTGCCTCTGCTATATTTTCCTGTTTTCTTTCTGTAAATAGAAGGATGCTGCTAACAGTCATATAACTCATTCTGGTTTATGACCTAGTGGAGGAAGTCAGCTCTAATACTTTATGGCACCAAAGCAGAATATTTTTGCATGTGGTTCTGTTACACTGATTATCTGCACTGTAAGAACCATAAATCAATATCTAGTACATCTTAGAACATGTCAAGGTTAACAATGAAACATTATTTCCCTCTGCAACGAGATAAAAAACGTCAGAAATGCCTCTGCATTTGATCTGCAAGGCATTTAATTTTAGCATCAATAAACATACAGGAATGTCCTCAGTTTAGCCATTCTGATTTAGATAGCTATGTGTGCGTGGACATGTGTGTGTATAAAAAATAGATATTTAAACAAGAAATGCAGTCTTATTTTGCTTTACTGGCATCTATAAGGAAAGATATTTGCCAGGAAAAAGGGATAAGGTAACAGTCTGAAAAAAAAGGTGAAGAATAAAAGCTTTGAAAATGGGTAACTTCTGGTAAGGTCATTTTAGAAGAGACAGTCTACCTTCTCAAAACCTCCTGAGGCTCAATGTAAAACAAATAATTTCCATGAAGCAACCAGGCAATTAACAATTTTGCGATGTCATCTCTCCAACCATGGTTACATGTACAAAATCAGAATTCATCTACAGTGCAGTCATGAAGACACAACCACATTAGCTACTGGTATGATAGGAGGAAAGAAGGGTATCAGTTGATGTCCTAGGTTACTGAAGGGACGTTGCAGCAGAGGTCAGATGTTACAATGACATGTCTTGTAATGTCTTCTAGAACATCACTTTTTGCTTTGCTTGCCCTAGAGAGCAAAGAGCTTGATATAACATGTAAATGATAGGTTACGTATGATTTAAGCATGTACATAGGTGAGCATGTGAGATAAAAACATCCATTTAGCAAGTGACTATGTTTCAAGATATATTTAGCTTTGGTAAGGAGAAAGAAGGTTCCCTAGAAGTCATGCAACTGTGTTATTTTTGTAATAAATTCTTCAATTTGTTCTTTACCCAGAGAGAATTCAGAGCCTTGCAGGACTGGTCGTGGGTCAGAAAGGGCCTCTTAATGGGCAAGCTGTCCAAAATAATATGCCAGCCAGGAAGATAGCTGCCACTCCCAGCTATTCACCTCTTTGCTAGCCTGGAAAATAACAGTTTTGTTCAGGCTTTCTTGGCTTTTACAAATGCTTTAGTAAACACCGGATGACAACTTCAAGCTGTTTGCCCAGAATAGCCAAATGGTTGGCATAATGGTGTCTGTCACAACAGTGGGAAATACTGTATTACCTTATTAAGTTATCATTTCTGTTAATAAACTCATGTCCTGTTTACAGTAAACAGCAGTGCAGGAAGAATAGGAATCAGCAGAAAATTATGGAAAAGAATCCATGTTATTACCTAAAAAAGGCTAACACCAAACTCTGAAAACCATGCAGTTAATCAGGCTATTGAAAGTGAGTAAAGTTAGCAAATGTAAGAGCAAACAAAAAAAAAGAAACAATTAGATCAACATTAGCATTTTGTAGAAAGATTTCTGATGATCTGAAGAAATGTTGCCCCGATGGAGTGAGCTGCTACAGACTAGGAATGAAAATTTGTTGTGCTGGTACTGCTGAAATACTTCCATGTTACTTGCGCAAAAAATACTAGCCTGGAAAAAAGGATAAATTAATATTGATCTGTAGGGCATTCTACAAGGAAAGAATGCTCCTTTTCAATGTGTGTGAGCCACTACCAAACCTTTGTAAGAGAAACTGATAGGTATTAATAGAAAGTTGGGCATTGATCACAGGCATGAACCTAATGAAGAAATACAGGGAAACATTCCAGTTTTGTGGAGAAGAGAAAGAAGTATGAAAACCTGTTAGGACTTCCTTGTTTCGCTGCTGAGGCCGGCTAACAAGCCATGAACAACAGCCACAGCAACATGACTAAAAGAGACTGAGAGCTGTAGGCTTAGCTCTTGATCAGTCTGGGGACAGAGCCAGGATGTGAAACTGAGGAGAGAGGGAGAATAGAGTCAGTGCATTGCAGTGTAGTACAGCCTCAGATATTCAAGTAACAGCATGTGATTTTGGAAGTCTGCTAATATTAGAAGATAAATGGCATAAATTATAAGAAAGCTGAAATCCTGGTAGCAATGGTACAATTTTTCAAGTACAAAGCTGAGATGTGCTCTAATGTGTTACCACATTTCAGATTCTAATAAAAGCTATTGGTTTCTGTGGTTTCAAATTTCTTTCTTCCCCTTCCCCATTTCTAATTCATTTTGAACATATTCCGGATTTCCTGAAAAGTAGGGTGTGCCTACCACAGTAATGCTTACAAAGAGATATGAAGAAGAGAGGAAGCTATGCTCGTATTAAGCAACAGTAACAACATTTGAGGCATCGAAGGAGGCCACTAGCACTCATTTTCTGGGAAGTGGTGGAGAGGAAGGTGTCAGTATTTTTCAGTGCATGAAGAAACAAGTCTGGTAAAGTTCTCTGGTAAAGGGAATTGTGACAAATTTGGGAACTCTTGGCTCTCCAGGCCTAAGCCACATCCCTACTCCATTTTGGGGCAATGACGATGTTGTTAGCCATCCGTGTGTGGTGGGGTAACTGCAGGGAACTCCTTACCCAGTCCCTGATCTGGACAGCTGGAGGAACATGATTTGAAAAGACAGGAGTATGTCTCAGCTGGTCATCTAGACACAGCTTGAAATGCCAGGCAACAGTTACAGCAGAATGAGCTCAGTGTCTGACAATACCAGGAGTGCTCTGCTGACATCCCAAAAATATTTCACTCACCATCCTACTTGGAAGAGAGATTTTCACCATTACAAAACTACATTAAAATACAGTTTGACTGACAAATGTCAGCATTCAGCACAATAGATGCAAACTTCTAAAACTGACTATGCCACCAGAGAAAATGTCCCTATACCCCAAGCCACTGCTTTCGCAGATGGAGATCAAGAGAGACTCACGTATATGTGTATGCCTCACCTACACATTTACAAACGTTTCAATATTATACTGAAACCTCACACAGAAGAGCAACAAAGAGGGGAAATCCATATGAGGAACAGCAACAGATGTATGGCAGGATTAATCTCACCTAACTTTAGACATCCAGAGCACAGGCGTCTCCATCTGAGCTAGCCAGCCTGTGCTCCTTTTATAGTCAATGGAGAGACATCGACACTGTCAGGGAATGATTTGTCTGCTTTATTTTAGATTACATCACAATGAGATAAGATGCATCCTAGAAATGCCAGTTTCATTCTATAGACTATGAAAGGACCTTGAGGTGACTAACTTAAACATAAATTTGAATGCTGGCTAAACCAAGAACTAAAAAAGTTCAACCAAACTTTTTTTTTTTTCCAGGGATTTTTTTAAAGCTACCCTTGTTTTCTGTTCAGTCATAGCATGGTCCTATAAAGCAACACGGTTTATAAGCAAGTGGCAAGGCCTGTGGGGCCAGAACCGTCTTAAATGATGTTGCTACAGAACTATTCTGTGTCATGAAACCATGACTGTGATGTTAATCCCATCAAACAAGGCGGAGATTTATTTAGCTCAATGTGCACAGATTTGGGCAATCTACACCACAGTTACCTGAGTGGTTATCCAACTGACCAGCAGATCCCTAGGGCCAAATGACTGGCCTGGTTTGGAATGGGCATATAAATGTATTGGTTCTTGATTACTCTGTTTCTAACAGCGATAGCTATGCATGTAAAACATCTGAAAAAATGGAAAAAAGACCTTATCCCTAAGGACTCTGTTCTGTGAGACAGACCCACATACATGTAATATGAGAGATACCCATGAGCAATTCCCTGTAAATTTCAGTGCTTCCTTAAAAATGTTTTGCCATAGGAGGATTAAAATGTCCATTTAGTGGCCTTCAGCTTGCTTGTGTGGTTTTTGTTTCTGCTCCCTCAGGGAGACTTTTGATACACTTTCTTGCTCAGGCAAGCAAGGTACAAGCTGTTCATCTGCCCACTGAAGGCCCTTGCTGCCCTGCCCATCCAGCACCATCCATCAGCTGATCTGTGATACCTGGAGCAGTATGCTGCAGTATGTGCCTTGTGATTCTTCACTTACAATCTGTATTGTGG
Organism: Pygoscelis adeliae; assembly: GCF_000699105.1. Taxonomy (NCBI): domain Eukaryota; kingdom Metazoa; phylum Chordata; class Aves; order Sphenisciformes; family Spheniscidae; genus Pygoscelis; species Pygoscelis adeliae. The sequence continues at coordinate 678,843 of NW_008825545.1, forward strand.
GGCAGATGCAGGAGCTCATTCCCTTTAGCTACTTATTAGCTGATTTACTGATCTTGTTTCTAAATTAAATATATGATAACGTGCATGCTGCAGCAATCTAATTGCAAAACTAGAGAAACACCAGAAAATCCTCATAATTCAATACTTTGTTTCACGTTCTCACACATTAAAAGCTACTTCTCCTTGGATATTTTTTCTGAATTTCCGTATCAGAGATTCAATGTCCAAGATAATTATTTGTGTGAGAAAGACCAGTGTCTGAGCCTAAAGCAAGTTTTGGACTGGGGACACATATTATCTGTTGATGGCAAATAATTTTAAGAAGATTCTTTCTTCTGATTTCCCTCAGTTTTGTCTCTCTTTTCTTATAGTAGGAACTGGTGCCCCAGCAGTTGGGCTGGTTCATCTTTTTTATATGACTTCCCTGTAAAAAGGACTTCTGGAAAGATTCAGCCTAAAAGCATAATTTACCCCCCTCCCCCTCCAATCTTACCCTGGATCTGCTGTAAAAATAATATGCAAGTACAGCCTGATTCTCCAGGTCCATGATTAGCAAGGCCAGAAGTCCCTCTAGTAAATTCACCCAGCCATCATTCTACCTATAAACTCAACACATCTTAGAACTCAACACAGAGAAATCAATGGTAGACAGTAACTTCGGGTTCCTACAACTTTGTTTTACAAAATCATTTTACTGTCTACCACATCTGAAATAGTTTCTGTTTTAACAGCATAATTTAAAACTTGCTTGAGGTGCATCAAGTGAATAATAGGCTGGCAGCCAAAATATGCCAAAGGTATTAAAATTTACATTAAGCAGAGATTTGCAGGAAGCTCTGGACTATAAAAACTTTCTGATTAAAGTGTGGTTCTGGGCTGAAAAGTGTGTATGAAAATATGAAATACAGCACCTGCTTGATGTTTGCTCTAGAGATTAAGAATTTTCACTATAGCCTTATTCCTGTTTCTGCTGCAAAGCTTTCTCAGGCACAGAAGATTAATTTGGTTTTCTTTGCATTCTTGTATCCTTACAATTATTAATTCAGTGTTAAATGCAGGACTTGTTCTGTCCTCTGAATTTTTGTTGTTGTTGTTTGTTTGTACTATTTACAAGTATTGTGTACGTATTAGCACCTTGGTTAGGTGCTAATAATCAAGGATCAGGTTTTCATTATTCCAGTCTCTGCCTGGGAGAGCTCAGATTTAAATAGACAATATAGACATGGGGAAATCAGAAGCACAAGAAAATTGAATGATTTGCCCAGTATCTTGCAAGTGGGAGCAGAAGGGCCAGAGTAGGAATAACAATCAGGTCTCCTGACTCCAGCTCCAGGATTTATTAACTGAAAAATATTATCTTCTGAGTATATTTAGCAATAAAGAGTCCCTGACCAAAACAATTTACAATTTAAGCATTATATGAAAGAAAAACTTGGAGGCTGGGTGGAAACACTAAGGCTGCAATTTGCTCAAAGTGGTCTTCCTGCTATTTCCTATAATCTCTTATTCCTTTCCTTTTCCCATCCCCTTCCCACCTCCTGTCCTCCCGGTGGCATAGTCTCTCCCACTCCCTTGGGGTCACCTCACTTACCAGCAAGGCACTGCAGTCTGCCAAGCGGGTAGAGCTCTGTTCTCCATGGACTACCTTCCAGCCAGGAGGGCGAGCGAGCTGCCTCACTGAGGGGGTAGAGAAACATCAACCTTGGTGCAAGAGATGTGGGTAAATTATATCATCAGCAGAAGGGCCTAGAAAGACTAGCAGCTAGAAGCTGTTAGAGCACCTCTGTCCTCCCTGTCGAGCAGCACCCAAATGATGGCATTAATTAATTTTTACTTCTCTGGTATTACTATTATTAATGAAGATTGCAATTGCCTCTACTCAGGAGAGCAATGAGAACACCCAGCAGTCCTTCCCAACATCCATCATTAGTCTTGCAGAAATCCCTTTGTTGCTAAGAATTATCACTGCTAGTGATGCTGGGAGAGCAAGGAAAGTACCAGGCTTTACTTTCCAATCCCAGGTGAGTTTTGTAGATATGGAAGTTCATTAAACCACCTTGTGAAAGGAGCATATTTGATCCTGAAGTCATTCAGACATGCTGCCATTGAACCCTAAAGTATGATTGCTGACATTTTTCAAAATGTAAGTATTTCTATAGGTATCTACTTCTATTCTGAAGGATTCTAGTCAGAGGGAAACTCATGCTCAAAGCAATGGACATTGACTAGTTTGGATAATTATCAGTGTTGCTGTTATCCTCAGATTTAACTTGTTGCTTAAGAAAGTGAGAGTAAAAATTGGCCTGCTTAGAAGGCAACTGGGAAACTTTACTGAAGTGAAAAACTATGTGACAGCTAAGGAAATAGGCTTTTATGCACAGGGAAACAAGTGTTAAAGTCAAAACCACACAAGGCTTATTAAAATCGTATTGAGTGTTGGCAGTGAATAAGTGCAGATGGCTTTCTGAAAGCAGCTTCCTGATGGTTAACAGAATAGATAATAAAAACAAAACAAAAACAATTAACAAATTGCCATGATTGTTGAGGTAGAGATGTGGGAAGATGGACAAAAGAAATTACTGAGTGTCAGGGCAAATTTGCTAGTTGGTAATGATGTTGCTTAAAAATGAAGTAGGTGAATGCACATTTACAAGTTCTCAGCTGCCAGCTGCCAAGAATGAAGGTCGCACATCTGGCTAATAAAATGGATTTGTTCTTGATTGCTGAGTTTCTAGTGGTGTTAGCTAAAGATGTAAAATTCTGGAAAAAAGGAGAAAAGGTCTTATCCCTAAGGACTCTGTTCTGTAACACAGACAAACACGAATCTTCTTATATCCATCTAATATCCATGAGCAATTCCCTGTAAATTTCAGTGCTTCCTTAAAAATGTTTTGCCATAGGAGGATTAGAGTGTCCATTTAGTGGCCTTCAGCTTGCTTGTGTTTTGGTTCTTGTTTCTACTCCCCCAGGGAGACTTTTGGTACACTGTCTTGCTCTGGCCAGTGAGAAACAAGCTGTTCATCTGCTTCTGAAGGTCCTTGCTGCCCTGCCCACCCAGCACAATCCATCAGCTGATCTGTGATACCTGGAGCAGTAGAAAGCTGACATGCTGTAGTTACCATGTGGCTGGTCTTCCAGTTAAAGTTGTGGGGCAAGACAGAACTGGGAGGATAAGGAGTATGGGGTTGAGGAGGTAGGATGAAGGGTGGGAAGAAAAGAGAAAAAAGGGCTGGGATTCTGAGAAGGTGCACAAAAGTATGAGAGATCAAGATCTTAACACTGGGTTGAAGGTCCTGGCTTAAAACTAGAAGACATGGTAGGGGAACATATATAGATGACATTGTTTAGCATAGGGTTTTGACAGTTCACTTAGACAAGTTGCAGCTCATTTACTCTTTAAAGAAATATCTAGGGTCAAATCTTTCAATGTCTCTTGAACTATTGGCTCTCTTTACAGGTCCAGCCTCATTTCTGATTCCCATTTCGGATTCCAATTTCTGATTCGCAGTGGTATAACACTTACATACTTATGTATGTCAGCTGATTCCTATTTCATTGAGCTGAAATAGCTCCCCCCCAGCCCAGGCATGTTTTCTATTCTTTCATGCTCAAAGAGTGCACTCTGATTGCCTATTTATCACTCCTGAGACTCTGAAGTCAGGGTATTCCATATCCCAGAGTTGTCAATAAAGTCACTTATGTATCTATGAACTACTTTTTGTTTCCTCTTACAGGCTCAGGCATTCACTATTTACTTAATACGATTTTGACAATACTTTTTAGTGAAGTTGGAAGTTGAACAGTTTTACTGCTGTTGGGCTGCAGCCAATAATGCTTCCATCTCAGTTGGGAAAGGAAAAAAAACAGAAAGTATAATAAATGTGGTTTTACTTCATTTCTCTATGTCAATCACAGCTGTTGCATTTACAGAATAGCACAAGGCCACACAGCCTCCTGGGCCACATGTGGCTCACAAAGAGCTCCAGTGTGATTCCAAGCTGGGGATGCATTTCTTGACCAAGGGCTGTACTCATGTAATCCACATCTTGTCTCAGAGAGGAAGTGAGTTAAAGGAACTGCTGAAACTGAGATAGCAGTTTGTCCTGGGACTCAGTTGCATGTCCAACCCAGGTAAATATTGGAGTGGAGAAGTGGGGACTGTGACTAGTCTATGTATGTGACGTATATTACATGGCTGTTGGTATGTATTTTGATAAAGTTTGGTATGCAGCTTTGGTAAAGTTTTTGGTATGTAGCTCACAAGATCAGAAAAATTTCTAGTTGCAGCTCGCATGGGTGCAGCAGATGTAGTGATGCAAACGTGCTCTACAGGGAGTCCAGGGCAGCAGTGAGGAATTTATCCTGATTTTGGCCTGTATTCATCCTTTCTGGCTTAGGACTTAGTAAGTAAACAAGGTTTCTTTGTACCTTACCTACTTAACGGAGAAAGATAGGGACATTCAGAGGGCCACAGAGTCCATTTATGACCTGAATTTCCCTCTGAGATGACTCACTGGTGAATAAGGTGCCTATAGCTACAACCCCCAGGCTTATCCCACGTGTAAAGCCTGACAGCATTAAGGGGACACTTTTATCTTTAATTAACAGGCATCTTTAGTCATGAAGAATGCTGTAATCAAACACAGTGAAAGCAAAGACTTGTATGTCAAGGCAGTACTGAGAATACCGTGGTCTCTGTCACAGTATAACACAGGTAACAGAAAGATTTCTTGTAACATGTTGACCATTAACAGTGTCACTGGTTAACACTATCAGCTTTAGGGTAATCCTTCACAAGTGCAGTCCCACTTCTGAGCTATAAATTGTTGATGTGACAGTCAGCCACTGCAGCAAAACTGGACAAACCATAGACGCTCCAGGTGTTGTAAGCTAAAGAAACTGGATGAGCACACTGTGTCAGAGTGCCCAACTGGCAAGAAGCCCTTCACACAAATGGCTGCACTGAGTAATGGAATATCATGAACAAACTTCAGCATGCTCCCTGTTGAACTCAAGGTAGCGGGCAACTGGAAGCCCATGAAAGCAGCTGGTTGCACAAGGTCTCCAAGCCAGGGAGTGTAAAATGTGTGCATGTAACTAAGGAATTATGGAAAATACAGACAGGAAGATAATTCGACAGGTCTATAACATGAGAGAGTAAATTGCTGCATTAAGAAATACCATAATCTTCCTTATGCTTTCATGCCATGAAGATTTACAAGCTGCAGGCGGTGGGCAGCAATTGGAGTGGCAAGAGCAGGCAGTACCCAGAGGATGCCAAGAAGAGACAATGGGCAAGAGGAGTCACAAACAAATGAGACCACTCAACAGCAGCCTAAATCAGAGAGGTGAGGACCTCCCTGCCTGGTACCAGACCTATCAGTCACTTCAGCTGGCACATGAACTCCTCTGGGGTGACAGGTTTTTAAGGTCTTACCCCCATTTGGACTTTTCTGAGGCTGCTTTGTGAGGAGGAGTGGGGAACGTACTGTGACAGTTGCCCATCTGCATACAGGCACTGGTGAGAGGCTAGGTCACATTACTGGCAGAATACCTTGGAGGTATCCAGCTACAGGCCAACAAGAAGGCCAGGTAAATCTTAAGGGGACTGTAGCTCCATGAACATTGCCTTATACAGCACAGGAGATCTGAGTAATGTGATATAGTTGCACCCACACAACTATGTATCCCTGTTGCACATTAGGCCCTCTAGTCTCATTGACTCTTGATTTATTACCCAGTGTTCCCAAGCTAGTGTTTATTACATTTTCCTTTTTCTTTTGATAAAGCTCTGTGGTTTAACACTTTGGATCAAGTGCTTGTCAGAGGTCAGATATAGTTCAAGAGTCCTTAGACCATGATACTCTGTTTTCTAGATTTGCATGTGAGAGCTGGAGCTAGTTTTGCTTAAGTTTTGGAGAAGCCCCTACCCTCGGTAGGTAATCCTCTTTGCTGCTTAGCAGCGTCTTGCAGAGGAATTACATAATCATGCCTCAAGAAGCTGCCGGGTGTAATGTCTCTTTTGTTCTGCTTCTTGAGATAACAAAATTAAGCAGGAATACCCTAAACTTCTTATTTAATATTCTATTACACCTCATAAAAACAATGCCGTCTTAGACATAACAGTAACTTTCTGATTTTATTAAGTTGTTTGGCAGCTAAGGAGGTGTAATTCACAATTCTCCCTAGATTTTAGATGCAGTGTTTGAAGAGGCTATTCACCTAGATGTCCACCCCTTTCCTTTATGATTTGCCAGAAGGGGCAGAATGGGTGCTATGTAGCAATGATGAAAATGGGTAGCTTTCTTATTAGCTACTACAATTCACGTCTGGTTTAGTTACATAACCTAAAATCAATGGCAGTTTAAGTTAATTCACTGGCTGTGAACTGCAGCAGTTAAAACATCTGATTCATGATCCCTGGTGGGTTACGCTGTGGCAGCTGAAGAAGTTACTGCTCCAGCTGTAGGGGAGGTCACCTCTCTAGCTTACTGCAGCTAAATGTGACAAGGAAAATGAATCAAAGCTGTAAGGCATTTTCCTCTGGTTTGGGGAGAGGTTTTTTTACAGGCTTCTATTATACAGTAAGTCTTGTGTATACTTTGCAGGCAGTTTGATGCCAGGCTCCATTCAGTATCAGCCACTCAGCATTTAATGTTCCTTTTGCATCCTGCTGATTGAATTTTAGTGGAATGAAAGTTTCATCCAACTCCACATAGGTGTTTATGGCTTGTGTTCCTAGTGAATGAAAGTGTCTGCGGCTTTCATGCATGCCCATCTACTACCTTGTTGAGTTCTACCATTGTTCAAAACATGTGGCTTGCTTCTGAGCACACAATTTATTCAAAGAAAACAGGCTGAGCTAGTTGAAGTATACTTGCTAATTGTATTTGGTCTTGATACGCTTGGTATGTTACACTTTTCACCATTGCTTACACTTTTCACCATTGGTATCTGTACTAATTAACATTCATTCAAATAGCTGTCACAACAGGCACTAAGGTGAGTGTACCTCTTGACATCAAAAATGCATCTGTGCTGACTGGATCACCAGAAGACCAGCGTGGGAATGCAGATGTTTTCCTCCCAAACACAGCTTCCCATTCTTTTCCTTCTTTGCAGCACTCTTTAAGTCAGCGTTAGCAATTTTAATCACTGGCTTGCTTTTGCCCCTTAACTGGCTGCGATGCAGTGACAGTATGGTAGAATTTCCATTTCTTGATAAATCTTACAAATGTCTCTGGGGTCTATTATCTGAAACTCTGTTTTTTAGGACACACTGGATATCTCTATTACGTCCACATTCCTGGAAGACTGACAGTGTTTATTCTCTGGCCTCTCTGAAAAAAATAGTAGCTACAGGCATTTGTTAATTTTTCTTGCATAATTTGTTCTCAGACTTTTTGCTGAAGCTGGAATATGTGTAGCTGTTTAGGTCTTCCTGTGTTTTTGCAAGCACGAGCACCTGCCATGTTGCTTTTACTCTTCGCATCAGGTCAGAGTGCCTGGAAGGGCAGTAGAGTGGGATTCATCTAACCTAATCCTCTGAGTCACTTGTCCAGGCTCTTTTAAAGTCAGGGGTGAGAAACAGACACTTCCAATGTGTGATTCATCTCATCCTAATATAGATATCCAAAATAGGTTAAGTGTACGCATTCTAGAAATGCCTGAGGTTAGATAAGCTGAATTTCTTCCCAAGTGTCCCAAGAACTGCCGTCAATTGCAATTCTGCCAGGGAGGCTTCTATTTATTTCCCTGGTGTTGCTGATCATAACATTGGGTGCCATTGCTATCTGTTGCAGATTCCTCAAAGTTGTCTCCACGTTAATACACTGGAATGCTGTGCATCCATTTGGATTTCCATGAATCCTAGCAGTCCCTATTATTGGTGAAACTGATATTCTTCCTTTGTGAATTGATCCCAAATTATGCTCCCAAACATCTAGAACTACTCAGTGCTATGCAAGATAAAGGAAAGTACCCATTCACTTCTGTAATTCTTGGCTTTGGCAACAATAGTACAGAGAAGGAAGGTCGTTTTTAATTTAGCTGAAGGCACATGAGAACAATGCTTTAGTGTATGTAAATATGCAGTTTAGCTAAGTTTAGCAGCAACACCTCCTTTTTCCACTCAATTTATTATTCCTGTATCTTTTTTCTCATAATAGAATAAGAGGTATGAGACCGCAGTGTGGTTGGTGAATTGTTTTAATCTATTTCCAGGTAAAATATGTCCAGAAGACATCCCAGCCTTCGTATAGAACTTGATACAAGAATGCTGCAATATGTTGCCAGGATATATTTTTTGTTTTCTTTATCTGTCTATTGTATGAATTGCTTGTTCCCCATATAGTGTCATTATGTTAATTAATTGATTTATTTCAGCAGGGCTTTCTGTACTGTCTGTAACATGAAGCATTCTTCTTTTCCTTGGGACACTGCCTCCTTGGTGTAGGCTCTTTCAAAGGGCAATCAGTGCAGCCACGGCCTGCAATGGTCCAAGCAAGGAACTTCCATTGGTAGTCCCACCAGAGAACTGCCAGTTTCCCCTTGCCTGGACTATTCTGGCTGATGTACAACCACATTCAGACAATTTATGGAAGATATTTGTACCTCTATGAAAAAACACTAACTCACCCTACTTACACTGTGAGGAACCTTAGGCCATAACCCAGCTTACTACCAACTGAACGGTACACCTTTTCTCAGAGAGGAACACAAGAAATTCACCATGTTTTCCCAGAGTCCACTGAATGGCTCAAGAACCTTGTACTGAATTTATAATTCTGCTTAGTTTGCAATATCCAACTGATGGTGCCATCATATAATTTTAATTAGCCTTCACTTGTTTGCTGTTTCATTTTGAAATTTGTAATGCTATCGAAGTCTTTGTAACCTGGCATATTCACTGATGCCCCATTGCCTATTCATTATTTGGTTTCTGGTTTGTTGTGTGCTGCTGCCTTGTCTTTGCATTTACTGATAGAGCATTCAGACATTATTTCTTCCTTCACTGATAGTGTGCTCTCCCATCAAACCTTTCCCAAAAGTAATTTTCCTATATTTAATCATACAGCAGCAG
>NW_008825545.1:687965-708300 GCF_000699105.1 Pygoscelis adeliae
ATTTATAATACAGCCAGCAATACCAAAACAATGCTTACTATTCATGATGCAGTGGTATGTGGCATTGAGCGAGAGCTGCTTTATGTTTTGTAGGTATATGGTGACAGCTTGATAACTCTGGGCAAACATTTAGATTCTTTGTGTGGTTCTGATGGGGGAAGATGGGGATTTTTCACTCCTCCTTTGTAAAAGAAGAGTCTCATTTGCAGTCCTCTTCAGATTCCTCCCCTTAGTAGGGTAGTATATCTATCTTCCTTCCTCTGTTCTTTTTAAGTTTATGGTATAAAAAAACTGAGGCAGAGAATAAAGGCTAGATTTCTGCATTTACATTAACATTTTAGTTTGCAGCAGTACAACAGTTTTGAATTGGAACCCCTGATCATCCTCAGTCACTGTGTGCATTGGTTTAGTTTGCAGAGCTATGCTGATGTGTGTCGACTAGATCACTTTTGGAGAAAACTAATCAAGAAAGTCTATTTGAGATCTGTATCCAGGGTACTCCACACTTTAATGGGAACATAAATGTCAAAACTGATGAATGGCTCTTTGGACAGCCTTGACTTGCTTGTGTGTTTGGAACATTTGGTTGTGGGGACCAGCCTAAATCCAGCCTGCAGTAAACTCCTGAAACCTTGCAGCAGGTAGATGTGGTGGCCACTGCATCAACTGCTTTGATCTACTAATCTGCTTCTATCATGCTAAATTATTTAGTAATGTAGATAAATCTTAGTCTTTGTAGAAAGATAACAAAGTAAGTATGGTCAACATGGCCTCAAATTCACTTGTACCATGTTAATATTGGTACTTAGTAACAAACAACTTAAAAAAAAATCCATTAGAAACAATCTCTTCCAGCTGTGGTCTGAGGATATTGATTTCAAAACTAAAAGTTTTAAATCAGATGCTTGCATGAGGACTTCCCACAAAAATGTTCTAACTTTTAGGACTGATGTGATCAATTTCACTTGAAATGTTTACTTATTATAGCTGGCAGCACATATCCTAGCAAAGCTAATCAATAAGCACTAACACACAGATTGATACCATCCTCTGTCAGGCAGTTAGGAATTTAATGTGTTTGCAGAACAGCACCCTGGGAGTGAAAAATAAAAGAAAAAATATTAGTTTATTGATTGTGCTCCTGTGACCCATTTCCTATACATTTTTACTCCATTTGTCACAATGTAGCTGGGCTAACCGTATATGCCTGTGCACCATTCCGTAGCGTACTAACAACTCTGCACTGAACTATAATTTAACTTAATAAAACATTATCATCAGAAGCTTGTAACCTAATCAGATATAATGCCAATATTTACAGAAATGCTCAGGGATACTTTTTCAACAAGGGCTAGTCACAAGCCAGATTGACATGTTCTGCCTTCAGTTCTTGCAATGAAATGTTCTGCCTTCAGTTGTTGCAATGGCAAATGTGTTCAATTACAGAATTTTTGAAATGGAAAAATAATTTTTCTTTACTATTCTCATGCTTCAAGGAGATAAAACCATTTTTACTGAAATTGAAAACAAATGGACCTTTAGACAGGCTACCTTTATTACTAGTGGAAGCTCTCTGGAAAAAAGTGAGAGAGATTTACCTTAGCTTCCATCTTCATCTGCATGCAATAAATTCCAGTGGAGTGGGAAAAATACAAATGGAAGATAGTCTTTTCTCTGGCAATAGCAGCCTTTAATGCAACTTATGTCCTTAATGACTCTTGATTAACTCAGGCAAAGGAGGTTAGCTCTGACCCCTTACAGAAATACAGACAATACTATCCTCCATACAAAACTGAAACACAAGAAATGTGTTTTCAAACAAATGGTACAGAAATTAAATGAAATTGAAGAAGAATGTAAGTACTGAAGACTTAAGTGCATTTCTGAGGAACTAACAGAACTCTGAGGAATTTAAGAATGTCTGTCATCTATAGCAAACATATAAGCTAAGTCTGTCAAAAGAACTGTCTTGATAGCACAGAAAAAACTGACCTCTGAAGAAAAATACATTTGTTTGTATTGTCCAAGGAAACATTCTGCTCATTCTGTATAGCATCTACTCATTCTAGACTACTATTTTACTTGTGCAGATGTAGCTTTGCCCTAGAAGATATGACAACTGGATAAGTAACTATGCATGTTAATGCTATTTCTCCCAGACATAGTAGAGAAGACATATTAAAGACTGTAAATAGGTATGACATTTGATTTTCAACCTGTAATCTCTAATCCCTAGTATTTTCAGTCTGACAGGCTAATGCAAAATGGATTCATCACCTATGAACCACAGCTTGTCTACTGCAGGTATTGTGTTTATTATTTATTTATTTTTATAAATAAGATTTAGAATCCTTGCAGCTTTTGAAGATGATGTAAGAAGTGTTTGGGATTTGCAGGAAAATGAGGAGACAGGTAAAACTGAAGAAATGTACTCTCTCCTTTCAGTAAGATTAGCTGTTACCATATTATGAATGTGTTGCATGCACATCTCTGATAGAAGTCAATGGTTGCAGACATTCATGTGAGGTTTTTCTGAGGTCGTAAACAGCTATGACTGAAAATAAGTCAATTATACCTTCTCCACCTTCCAGAACAGGAGAGATAAGGTGCTTAACATTGCTTGTTTGCACCAGAAAGTATGTTAACTGGCCACAACTGGAACAACTAAAGCCGATTGTGCCCCAGGATGTAACGGTGACAGATCAAATAAATTAGGTCACAGCCTGGTCAGACGTTCATGTCTTTCGGGAGACCTGGGACAGAGTCAATTGCCAAAAATTAGGCATCTGGTGCTGTGTGTGCATATCCTGCCCTGCCTCCAGTTGTAGGTCTCCTTTCAGTCCTCTCTCATGCTGGCAGCACGATAGAATAGAATAATTTCAGTTGGAAGGGACCTGCAATGATTATCTGGTCCAATGATGCAGACATCTTGGTTATCTTAGGACATCTCAAATGGCATGATGTGAGTCTGTTTTCAGCACAAAGCACTCCTGAAGTTAAGTAATTAGTTTTAGTATGTTAAGCCAGAAAGATGGCTACAGTTCCAGACCCCAAATGGTGCTTTGGTTGCTCAGTGTCGATTATGTTTGGGAGTAAAGAGGTGATACCAGGAACTTTTACTTGCAGCATCTTAGCTTTGGAGACAGGAAGTTTGGGGATGAATTGAAGAAGCCTATGTTCTGTTACATACTTATAAGTAGTGTCTGAATAAAAAGTATCTTTTTCAGACAGTTTGGGTCCACTTTCAATTTTTGTACTAACTAAACTGAAAAGAAATGGCAGAACATCACACTACAAAATAATGGGATAGAGAGAAAAAAAAAATAGAATGAGTGAAGATCTTCCAGGTAAATGGAAGGACAAAGAATGATCATGATTTGCTTCTGTTCAGAAGGGGAACTTTGTTAGTTTGTGATAGAAAACTGGAAAACCTTAGTTTCAAGTCTCTAATTGGGCAAACTTCTTTTTTAGCTTGAAGCATTAGCAGCTAGTTAATAACATGGAAATTTCCCAGATCAGAGGGAGAGTGTTGACAGAAAGCACAAAGATGGAGAGTCCTGTAAGTAAGGAGGAAACATGGGATGAGTCATGAAACTAAGCTTTAAAGTGATATTAGCCTTACCCCTTAAAACCCTAGAACATGTAAGTTGTTGGAACAGACTCTTTATTTTTTATGTTGACATATTTCTCAGCAAAACTATTCCTAGCATTATAGAACCGTAGAATCATTTAGGTTGGAAGAGACCCTTAAGATCATCGAGTCCAACTGTAAACCTAATGCTGCCAAGTCCACCACTAAACCATGTCCCTAAGAGCCACATCTACATGTCTTTTAAATACTTCCAGGGATGGTGACTCAACCACTTCCCTGGGCAGCCTGTTCCAATGCTTGACAACCCCTTCAGGGAAGAAATTTTTCCTAATATCTAATCTAAACCTCCCCTGGCTCAACTTGAGACCATTTCTTCTCGTCCTATCGCTTGTTACTTGGGAGAAGAGACCGACACCCACCTCTCTACAACCTCCTTTCAGGTAGTTGTAGAGAGCAACGAGGTCTCCCCTCAGCCTCCTTTTCTCCAGGCTAAACAACCCCAGTCCCCTCAGCCGCTCCTCAGAAGACCTGTGCTCTAGACCCTTCACCAGCTTCGTCGCTCTTCTTTGGATGCATTATAATCTAAATGGCAATGTATCTGAGTGATATCAAGACTAGTGTAGAATGTTCTCTAGTGGAAACAAGATATGGATGGTTTTTATCTGGTAGCTTAATACTCTTGCTTGTCTCAAGATCAACTAATTTTACTGAGTTTGGTTTCTTTGCCGGTAGAGATGTATTTATCTCGTCACTTATCTGATCTTAAAAAATGCTATGTCCATCGTTATGCAAACCTGACTCATAGTACGGATTTTTAATTTTGATTTGGTGTCACTGTTTACTCTTTTCTTATTCATTCTTCTATCTTTTGAAGTCTGACTTCCATCGTAAAGAGTTTTGTGACAGAAGTCCTGAATCAGCAGAAAGAGGATTTCCACCCTCCCCAGATCCTGCTAAAAACTAGCAGTCTCTAGTAATATTTTGATAAAAATATAGTAATACTTCCCATTTAAATCCTCACCTTCCTTGAGAAAAGATTTCCTGTCATACTGCATAGGATTTTTGCAGTTTACTGTTTTTTCTATTTGATTTGTATAATTTCTTCTCTATTTGTTATTTTTATACTAGAAAGTGTTCTCCTTACTTTAAAAGAAGGTAGACAGTGCAAAATGAAAGCCACACCAACAAGTATAAAATAAGATTGTGCTGGCATAGCTGGCTTGTATTTTTGACTTACCTTTTCTGCAGGTGTGGCAATCTGCTGAGGACAGAGGGAAGATATGACCCTTAAAATCTATCTGCATAACACATAGTTGACTAATTTTCTAAGTAGGAAGCAGGTACTGCATCTATTGAAATCAGTGGGAGGTTAGGTCCTGAAATATCCTCACGCATCTGGTAGTTAAGGATATATTTAAATAGTATAAGTTCTACCTATATCCAAACATCTTGTCAGTAAAGGAATATTTCAGAGCACCCATATAAGATGCCAAGAGCTAGACAAGGCACCAAGCAATATGAAACATACGGCACAAGAACTTAGAATTTAGACTTATGAGCTATGAAAACCCTTCTATACCCATAGCAGAGAAACCTACAGGGTATTCATTTTAAGGGGACTTAGTTACCTTTCTCTTCTCATAAAGCAGAGGTCATTGGATTAACAGGATCAGCTGAAGGAGAACTAGATTATAACTCTGTGAGGGGCAAATGGATTTTGGGGCACAGCTGAGCTGAATCAACAATCCCAATAAGAAGGCTCTGGGAATTAAAAACCTGTAGAGAGTTTTTAGATGTCAGTGATAGAAGATAGTTCTGGTGAGGGAAGCTATAAAATCCCTGAAACTCAAATAAAACAGAGTGACCTAATGCAAGGTGAGTCAGTTAAGGTAAGGCTTGAGAAAGAAGCTGAGGCTAGTAGTTCTAAGACTGTTCCCAATCACATAGAAATGCCCATCTTTAAAGGTCTTAAAGTATATGTGTGGAACCATTACTGCTTGATCCTAGAAACTAATGCTAAGTGTTTTCCAGGTTTTAGCCAACCATCCAAGGCCTCATAATTTATTTGTCCTCTTGCCCAAGTTATATTCTGAGCTAAGGTTAGTGATGACATGGACTCAAAATCAGTTCTAGAGTACATTGGGATTCTCCCTAAACCATACATTTTTAATTCGCTGTTTTGGTATGTATAGGCAAAACTATATGAAGGTATTATTAAAAAAATGGAGAATCTTTCCCAGTTTCTCCGTGAAAGTTGAACATTCTGTTTTCAGCTTTGTATGCGCAGTCTATGGGAAATAAATGATGTTGTCAGTACTCGAATGTGCCAAGAGAATGCTGATATATTGTGTGCTTCACTCTCAATTATCCAGGGGCTGTTTATCCAGGTTGCAGATTAACTATGTCATGGATGCAAGACAATGGAGCTGGCTCTCTGCACAGCTGGTTGGTTTTGGCTTGGATTAACTCAGGTGCAGTTGAATCATGTCATCAGCTTTCATGTGGTACAGACCCCACACCAATAACACATGTAAACCTGACCTGGCTGCGTGCAGGCTTGGTGTGGGTGCCTCTCTTATTCCTGTTACCTTCTGTAGAGTGCCAATTCTCCCATCCAGAGCTGATACTACTGGACCAAAGGTGGTTTTGCAAAACCTTACAGCCTCAGATTTTGAGAGGGCTTGTCAGAGTGAACTCAGTACTGTGACAGTGCTCAGAGCAGATCTGATGTGGTGCTGTGTCCGAGTTAAGAAGCCTCCCCAAGTCAGTAGCACTGGAGAGTGGAGTACACAAGTACCAAGTGAATAGTCTGAGTAGGCCTGGTCCTGTGCAGAGCCATCAGGGTGCCTCCTGTTAACGCTTCCCAGGTTGCATGATCTGGGATGATCCCAGACCCTGCTTCTGCGACAGAAAGGTTTTATGGGCTTAACTGGTAACAGAGTTACAGAACAAAGTCCTTATTTAATGCAAAACACTAGACCCACCGTATAAATTAGCATGAGTCATTTCAGCTTGTCTTGTGATAGAGTCTGCCTGGCTACCTCTCATTTTTCATTGCTCTCTGTTGTTTTTCTGGTTGCATAAGCCAAGTAAGTTTAAGTTTGCTGTATCAGCAAAACTGTCAATTATGTCTGTGTTCTAGTAACCCAGTCAGCTAAAATAAGCTTCTTGCTTCTCAGCCTTCTGTCCTCTCTTCAATCAGGGAATATGGGACAGATGTATTTCAGGGGTCATAGACCACCCATTGGCACTGTATGTGAGGCATATACATAGAAGCATAGCCGCTACCACATCATGTGTGATGAGTATATTCTCAAAAAGCAGGTGGCTGTTTCTGGCTGTCCATTTTCATGCCTACACAGTAGTCCTTTCTCCCTCATTTGAAATCAAAGGCTCAGTGACAGTAGGGCTGAATCTTGAAATTTATGCCCTTTAGAATAGACCCTTTCAGTCCTTCTGCAGTGCTGTAACAGGCTGGTGCCACAGTGTGCTATGAGCAGAGCTGCTGAGGTGGATACATGGAGTATATTATTTGGAGGAAAGAATGAGACAACGGCATGTTTCTGTAGAGCTGTGCATACAGCCAGAGAAATTGCAAAGGTCCTTTTTTTTTTGTTTTCAGACAACTTAATTTGAGGAAAATTCCTTAGTAAAATGTCCCAAATGGACGCTTAGGAATTTATCCCATATTCTTTTCCTGTTTTGGAGAGAGAATGGGAGCTCCAATCCTCCATTTTATAAAACAAGATATAGTTCCAAGGAATAGTCCTTTAAGAGACACAGTAGAGTCCTACTAGCTGTTGGATAACTACCTAAGAGAGTAGCTCATTCTGGAAGCTAGCTCTTCCTCATTGCTTCCCTTCTCTCTCCCCTCCCTCACCCAGAGCAAGCATGCCCACAGAAATATTGATCAGGTCTAGCCTGCCTGGATCTGGCCTCTTCAGGGCATTTGGATAGCAACAATCCAACTTCTTCCCTGCTATCAGTCAGATGTCTTCAGTCCACAGCTGGAAGATGCTACTTTTGATTGTAGAGTCATTTAGTCAATTTATGTGACTGAAATTATTGATGGCTGACAAGGAAAAAGGAAAAAGAGATGAGTATGGCCACGCAGGAAACTTCACAACCGTGATGATCTACTCTTTGACAGAGAATGTGGGCCAAGGCATCACACACTTATACTTACACTATTCAGGCCAAATCTCCTAAAAACTTGTCCCTTGTTACAGATTCCCCAAATGGGAGGAGAACTGACTGAAGTATAAAAGTTTAGGGCTCAGGCTTCCAGTCAAATTACTGTTTCAACAGCTTACTGTGACGAACTGAGCTGTGGTAACTGTGTGAATGCAACTGAAGCTGTATGACTTCACATAACGCTTTCTCAGTGTAGGCTGACAGTCTCTGTGAGCCAGCTGAGCAGAAGTTGTTAGGCCACAGAAACTTGATCAGGAGTAACTTGATGCAATTATTACTAAGTTTTCAGTTGACATTATGGTTCAAATTCCTTCCTTTTTTAAGTGAAAACATGAAACTCTCTCTTTGTAGACAACATCTGACATGGGGAGGAGAAGGCAGAAAGGACAGATTGTCTTCTCTGAGCTGAGCTGGTCTAAAGTTCCAATCTGAGGAACTATCTGTGTGGCACAGATGCTTTCAGGACTGACTGTTTTTCATCAAAAACTGTTGGAGATTTGGAGAGTTATAAATAGCTCCTACTTCATTAGCCAAGACCTCAAAGACTTCAAGCACAGGTGCAAAGATTTCTACAGGGATGAGAGAGGAAAGATCACTTTCAGTGGAACGGCTGTGTCCTTGAGAGTGAAAAATCACAAGTCACTTTTCTGTTTCTTGTTGCTGAATAGAATATAACACTTAAACTGACACAGGCCACAGAGAAAGAATTAAAAGAGATCAGATGTTGATTCTAGTAATGCTTCCTTGGATTATTCTTGATTTTGAAATAATTTGAATGGAAGCTACTGTTAAATTGATAACACGTTGTGAAAATGTGTGAGGACCGGCTTCTATGAACAGTGAGGAAAAATGGATTAATGGAAAGTATGGTATCTGATCAAAATATTAATAATCGCCCTCCCTTGTACATTAGACCTGAAAAAAGAAACAGCAAACAATTAAAAAAAAATTATCTCTGTCATGAACATCTGTTACCAGTCAAGCAAATGCTAACAACAGTAAGCAGCCTTTCTTTCATCCTGTGCAGAGGTTCATCATTACACACCTCCAAGTTCAAAATGAAGGTCAGACTGGAAAGGTGAGAAATGTAAGAATTCTACAGCAAATACTCTGAAAAAAACCCCAAGGTTGTAGCTCTGAGCTCCCCTCCTAAGTGTCATTCTGATCCGTAGCTTGGAGAGATGTCATATTTGTAGTACAAACAGGAAGAGATAGCATAGCAACAAAAACATAACAGTGTCTGAGCAATGATTTTAATGAAAAGAGGGCAGTAAGAAGAGTTCAGCTAATGGCAACAGAAGTGGAAAACAGTAAAATCAAGGAACTTCTTAGCCTTAAGAATTTGAACATGTTTTTTTTCTGGCTGAACCAAAACTTTTAAACGTCTACTGAAGCCTAGCAACTTCACCAGAATTTAATATATTATTAAAAATAAGCCAGTGATTGAAACCTTTAACAACTGAAATGTTTTGACTAATGATATTACATGGGGATTTGAAGACTGGAACCTACGCAAAAATAGGTCGAGATTCTTATAGTACTAAATAGGCTGAGATTCTTACAGCACTAAGATGTAATTTAGCATTGTAATTACTTCACATTTTCACAGATGTATCCAGATGTCTTAAGAATATTAACACAACGGCTGCTCTAATTTTTAAGTTTATACAGTTTTTTCCTCTATTTGTGGTCAGAAAGCTAAGTGAAAGGAATCTGTTTTACATGTTGATCTGGCATGAAGATTGAGTTATTTCTTAGAATTCCTCGCATCAAGACTCTCAGCCTTAGATCTATCATCAACTGAGACCACTTCCCTATATAGTCACGCTCTTGATATCTAGATGTATCTGATAAAAAGCCGTCTAAAGATATCAAGAGAGCTCATAATTCTGGGAGTGAGGTTGGTAGACTGGATATGTGAATTAAAGTGAATCTTGAAGGTATGGTGTGAAACAACTAAATGGACTCAGAAGAAGGGAAACCACATTGCAGTGATGAATGACAGAGCAAGTAAATATTTCAGCTGAATGAGCTTGGTTTACGGTGGTGGTACAATAAACTTAGTTTAAAATTTGGTTTATTTGTTTTTTACCTGCGCTATTGCTTTGTACTCCTTTAGGGTTCCTATCATAAGCATCAGAATACTTCAACACTTTGAAAATTCACTAACTTAAAAGAACTGGAAAACTTCAGTGTCAGTTCTGTAAATGCCATTAGAATCCACATAAAAATAACTCACATTTTTGTTAGAAACAAAAAGCAGAAAGGAATTTGAGAGGTTACGTTCACTCTGGTGCTTTTGGATAGTTACATAATGTAATTCAATTCAAATGCTATGTAAAACTAGTTATGACTTATTTTGTCCCTCACTAGTCTCCTTAAAGTTAGCTGACCAACACACATTCACAAATACATACTGCCCAATACAAGTCCCTTCTTGTAGCTCTGTTTATAGCTCTATTTCTAAGCTCTGCAGCAACTTGGTTGAATTTCTCTTACACTATGAGATTGTCATTCTGAAACACAGTTGATCAGTACTGTACACAGTACTGAAAGTCATGAAATTTATATGATGACCTTAAGACTTTTCTACTTATTTTACTGGAAGTACTTCCTGTTATGTCTTAGATTCTTAGCCCTCTCTATGTTAACAATTCAGAGCCCTCAGCTGATCAGCTAGACATCCCAGTTCGTTTCCTCCCAGTGACAGAGTTCTTCCCATTTAGAGCAGAGATTTTTTGTTATCGCTCTGTAACTGCAGCATTTTGAAGCATTAACTGCTATACAACTACTGTTATGACAGTCTTCAAGGTCATCTGATATGGCATGATAGTGTGGTGCTTCTCTGTATTGCAGATGCCTCCCAATTTTGCATCACTAATTAAGTTCTTAGAAAAAGGCCCCTATGCTTTGCTTTTCTTGAACTCGTTAGCCATTATGCCTTTCACTTGGCATTCTGAGCTACTGTCATGAATGAAAACTGAGAAGAGGATATTTCATTTAGTTTTCAGAGAAACTGAGATTGTCATTGCTTAGTGACTTCTCTTTCCTCCGCCCCCCCCCCCCCCCCCTCCCGAGTTTTTCATGTATATGGCTCTTTTTATTTTCTTATCCTCTGCCAGATCTTATTCAGCTTCATTCTCACTTTACCCCTACATTCCCTGTGTTTGAAGACATAATTTTACCTCATTCCCTTCCCTCTGTCAGTACACTTCTGCATTCCTTGTGGACTCCTCTTCTTTCTAATCTTTCCCATAGCACTTGCTATCTTAGGTTATCCTTTTGCTTCCTCTTGTCATGGTTTTGCTATTTTTCCTAAGGACGTGAAAAACTTCAGTGACTACCATGAGCTTTTAAGTGACTGAATGTATTCTTCAACCAGGAGACTCACCTGATGGGACACTTGTGTCACTTGTCCCAACATGAAAGATAATCAGTTCATTCTTCTGGCTCTTATCAGAAGTCTCTTTAACCTTACAGTCTCATCTAATTTATATTCTTACTAAATGTGTCCTGACAAGCAACACATTTTTCTACTGGATCTGCTCAAATGAAAAGTCTACAATTTCTTAGCCAGGACTCTTGGATAATAAAAACCTGCCTCTTCACTATGCTTTTAAGAGTCTTCAGTCCTTTATTCTCCACCTTCTGTCTGAGAGTCATGTTTCCTTCTCCTTCTCAAAATCTTGAAAATCATTTATATTTCCCTTGGCCTCTCAGTCCTGGCCCTTTTTTTTTTCCTTAGTGAAAACTGTTTTTCTTTTCTTCACTGCCATCTTGCTTTTTCTATTCATTTTCTAATGGAGCAAGTCAGTGTCTCAATCCCTCTTGCTCTGGCCTCATCTCCGTCTGTCCCCATGGTCTTATGTTACCCCCTTCATTTATGTCTCTTCTTCATATTTTGCCCAATGTGTATTTGAAAATTTGAAGCTGTTTGTGCTTCTGGCATTCTTCCCACAAATACTCAAACTCACACTTACATTCTGTGTTGATCACTGTCTACATTCTAGCACTCAGGTCTTCTCTCGTGAGTTCTGTCGATTGATACTTCATGCATTAACAGATTCTGTGACGTTTCCACTCAAGGCCAATGTAGACGCTGAAACCTCCGCATCCAGTAATCCTGATTGTCTTGGCAAATCTTAAGATTTTACTTGCTGAAGGCTTAGCCACCATTACTGTCTTTTCTTACAAGTTCCCAGCTTTAAAGAAATAAAGAAAATTCTTCTGGTTTAGCCTCCATGCTTCTGACTTCATGCCTTTATAAGCTTTTGTCTGGGTCAATGCTGTCAGCTCACTGAGACTCAGCAGTTAGCTATTTTTCAGCTGTGATCAGTCAAAAGCAGGAAGCTCTCTTAACACCATTAGCTGCAATGCCTCAATTCTACTCATGAAAGAAAGTTATGATTTGAGAAGCTGGGAATATTCCAAAAAACCAGAACTGAGAGCTTTAAGCATGTTACCTGAAAGGGACAAAAGCCAGTGAGTGAATAAAAAGCAAAACATTCTAGAATGTTCTTCTAACTCAAACATAACCTTTATAAAACAGTGAAAGGAGATTTATTTAAATTGAATAATCTTTCATAAATCAACAAGACAATTTGAGTGTGTTGGACTATGTTTTTTTGGCACAAGGTTTGTTTGTATAAAGATTTCTTTCTTTCCTTTAAGCTAGTAAATTTAAAATTCCAGTTTCCACACATTTTTTTTTTTCATGGTAGTTTGATGGCTTTTTAGTTGGAAACTGAACCTTTGGTTAGATTGTAATGATTACTGTTTGTCTTAAGTAAACAAACATGCAATTACTTTTTCGTAAAGGCAAAATTGCTTTGCATACCAATGTCACCTACCCTATTGCCAAATTCCAGAGATCTTACTACCTTATCATTTTTCGGCCATGACAGATACCAAAAGAGCACTGGGTGTACTCCTACAGAGTAATTACTTGGATCAGTTCCATTATTCTAATTCCTTTTATGCCCCAATTCCTTAATCCCCTCCTTTATAGTGTCCCCACAACCTGCATCTCCTTTGGCAAAGGAGGAGGAAAGAAATCTCCATATACTTACTTCGGATTTGATTTTTTTTTCAGAGCAGAACTCTTCTCTGCTTTTTCAAGGGCTGTCCCATCAGCCTGTCTCCTATTTTCCTCTTATATGGAAGGCCATTAATTATCTTCAGTTTCAACCTTAAGTATTGTATGTGGATAGATATGCTTTCTTGAAACATAGGGGAATTTTTGGTTTTAATCCAAACTGAAAATCAGGAGGCTCGAGAACTTCCCTGTTCCTTTCAGAACCCTCCTGAAATGTTCTGGTATACATTCAACTTTTTATCTTTACCTAAACCTAAAAGGACCTAAAATGATATTGCTAGCTTCCCCCCCCATATCAGTGCCTAACTCTAGTCCAGGCAACTTGTTGACTTTTTGCTCATAGGGATAGAAATGTTCCTTCCTCCAAAGAGTTATGCTTTCTACAGCTCAAGACAAATACAAGCATAGGATTGTGAAATCCCTCAAAGGAGTCATATGACTGCAACAAATGTCATGAAGGAAGATGAACAGCAAAACCAAATTCATGAACTGGGCCATTTCTATGGACACTTTCAGCTTGGTCTCAGGAAGGGATGGTAACATACTGTTTTGTTAGGAAAACTACCAGAAGTCATAGTAGACCTTGGGCTAAATCCTCAGCTGGGTTCAATGTGGGGGTTCATTACCTTAAATGCAACTACACCAGTTTATACAACTGGAAGAATGACTCCATTATACTCTCTCTCAAATAGTAGCTTAATAGCACGGGAGTGCCTTTCAGGCAATTCCCAAATATTATATGGAAAAAGGACAGGAGGTATCAAAGCCATGACATCTGATTTATTTCATTAATTGCTCTTTTATTTAGTTTTGTTTTGGTTTTGTTTGCATGCAGTAGAGTCTCAGCAGAACCAGTTAGGGGATTAGAGGATTAGTGTTATATTGCTATATTCAGGGCCCTTTAACTGTGCTTCCAGCAAGAGCTAAGAAGAATGGAAGGGCAGAATGACCAGCAGCTGTAATCAAGGCATGCTACAAAAAGATGCTGCAGATTTTTATTTTCCTTTGCATCTGAAGAGATGACCTGTTGTCCGAGCATGGCAGCTGCAAAGGGATGCAATCATTCATTTGGCTCTAAGCTCAAATGTTCATGCTGGGCTTACTGCACTCCTGCTATATTCATAAGTTGAAAATAGGCGTATAGCTAGGAAATGGATTTTAGAAGTATAACATTCCTCTGGGTATTCTATGGCTCCAAAGAAGCCCAGGGAGTAGGCATTGTTGCAGAGCAAAAATATGGGAGAGTTGCAAAGTGCATTTTTCCTTCAGCAGAACATCCATGAAGCCGTGCTCAGTCTGTACAGCTGCCTTCAACTGAGGTGTAAGTCTTCTGTAATTACTAAGTGCTACAAAAGTACAGTCTTATCTCACTGGTACCAGAAGGTGCAATTTCAGCTCGCATGATTATAGCTCAGAAAGCAAAGGCCAGACTCAGTCTGCAATAAGTCAGAGGAGTTACTGTCATCAAAGTGAATCTGGCCTTAAATATTCAAAGAAAGTATTAGATGAAGAGCCAGAGAGGATCATATGCTTGATCCTCCATGATAGAGTATGCATATTTCTTTCAGGTACTCTTATACACAAGCTGTGGATGCTCACTTTTTGGCTGCATAACTACTTGGAAATGTCCCACGCTGTTTGATAGGACCCAGATGGCAACCAGATGGCTACATGTGACTCTTTGGAAGTGCTGCTGCAGACAGGGACTAAGAAACCAAAGTACGTCTACAAAACATCTCCTTCTCTTTCCCATAACTTTTATTAATAGAGAGTGATTACCATACTATATCCCCACTGTTAAATAACGGCAGATGTTGGGGGGTTTGCAGATCATTTTCCCATTTCAGGAAAACAAAAAACACTCTGACCCAGAGTCTAGGCATTTTCCAATGATGACTTGTTTACTTACTTGATATATCCTACATTGTCAAATCAGGGACAGTTTTAAACTTGAAATTGCTATGAAAATCCATAAATATTACACTACCTTCAGGAATATAGCAAACTCTGCTCCAGCTACTCCCTTTCTAAAAGCTCTCCCTTTGACCAACTTAGCAGCCATCCGTTTCTTAAGGGGAAAGGTACACTCTCACGTGCACTAACCACCTAACAGATAACACGCGGGCAAATAGCATGCAGGCAAACCCATCCATCTTTTGGAAATCTTGGCTCTGACACCAATGACTAGCTCTCGAGAGAATTTCTGTATAAAAGCTTATTCCAGCTACAGAGATGCAAACAGCACTAACTCTCTTGCCATTTGTTAGTAACATCTCTTCCCAAACCAGAATTACAAGAGAGTTGTAACATTTGTTCCACAGTACTTTTCCAGACACTCTATTGTTTACGGTAAGAAAGACAACTTACAGGACGGTGATGATTCACTCCATCATGGTATTTTCTAGCCACATTCAAAGACAAGGTGATGATTCAACTGCTTCTTCCAGTCACGTATCAGGAACTTGTAGTAGAATCTGAGCCAATATTTTTCATTTCTCAAAACCATTGGCTGCCCATACTTTTCTCTAAGTCACCATACTCTCCTCTAAACATAACAGAAAAGCCTCTTATTATACAGAAGGTCTAAAAGATCATTTAGCATAACCTGTAATACCAGACATCTTTCTCCCTCTCACACATTGTTTTAGTTCGCAGTCAATGAAAATATGCTGATGTGAAAATTAATACACAGCAATACAAATGGGGCCTGGAGTATTTAAGCATTGTTAGTCTAATATTGCTACAATGCCATGAAAAATTAACATATCCCAGTTTCTACTTGTGTAGAAATACCGTGTTTTTGCAGGAATTTCTTTTGGGAAGTTCTTCATAAGAATTTATTTGGCTCCAGATGGATTATATCCTCTCACTCTATTACTATTTCCTAATGTTGGTCAGTGATTTACTGTAAAGTTTCTGTTTTACCTTAGTTTAGAGCCTACTATGCAGTCATCACTTCTGCATGATAAAACACAATAAAATACCTTCATAATGATACCTGACATGAACATTTCAACATATCAGAGTTTAATGGTACCAAAGCTTCTCGGCATCAAACTCTATTTACTAAATGAGTCATAAATGAAATAATTTTCAGCTCTATAGGCAAAGGATACGTTATGTTGGTTTGTAGTTAAACACATTAGATGTTTATTAGGGACGTGAAACAATTAGCTAATGCATGTGCATTGATAGGAAGGTGTACGTGTTTGTATGCATGAAGGAGATACAAGACAGAGAGGAGGCAGAGGGATAGAAGGGAGACATCTGTGGTGGGGAATAGATTTAAATGCAGGAAAGTATTGCCACTCAGAATAAGAACCAAGATGTTCTTTTTAAATACCATAGCTGTCATTTTGATGGGAGAAGCAGCCCATCACAATTACATTGATTGCAGCTTAAAGCTTTGCTAGGAGTTCACCAGAATCTAGTTGAATGTTAATATTTTTCTGATTTGGCATTTTGAAACCGTACATTCTGTTAATGAACTTCTGTCAAAAGGTTCATTACTTAATCATTACTCTATTTTTAATAATGCATGCTTTAATGATTTTTGCCCCTTCTTGAATATTTGCTCTCTGGGTGTTTCTCATTGCTGACCATTCTGAATTTTAATTTTGATGTGGTTTAAACTGTTCAGACTTACTAAGAACGCAATAAAATCAAGAATCGGGAAGATGCAGTGTAGCTCTGGGAAGTCCCTACCAAAGCATTTGTTTTCTGTTTTCGTACTGCCATCTTGAGTCTAAGTATTAAAACTACACTTATTAAACATCCTTGTACTCATGCCTTTGCTTTCTTCCATTAAAATATCATCTTGCATGCTTGAAAGTGGGTTTTAAATACTGCCAAATTAAAACAGTTGCACTTTATACACAGGAATGTAAATAACTAAAGGTGAACCAGGTCACCTGTGATGACTGTTCACTACTACCACAACATCATGTTGAACAAACAGACACCTGTACCAGACTGTAAGATGTTTATTTGCCTTGTCATATACATTGGTTAGAAGAAATATTTCCATTTTCAGCAAAACCCAGGAAATATCTGACTTAAGAGTTATTTGTTGTCTTTTCCAATATGGACACATTTTGTAAGTCCCTGAATTCCAGGATCATGATAAGAGCGTACTAGTTTGTAAGCACTGAACATTTATTTCCCCTTATTTTCATATTCTCACATTTTACATAAGAGTCTGTTCTGTTCTTTTTCTGCTACTGTCTTCAGGGATTAAGGATCAACCCCACAATGCCTAGCTTCCATTTTCAAAGTTGGCTAGTGATTTAGAGACTAACATGACCTGATTCTCAGAAAGTTTTGAGCCACTAGCTCTCCCATCAGGCTACCTTAAGGGCAGTCATAGGCTGCTGGCTGAGAAGGCTGAGATGCTGTGGCTTAATGAATTATTGGTGATCAACTGAACCTTGCTGCTCATAAGGGCCGGTTGAAATGGTTGATCTTGTGCTTACAAGGACTCCTTCAGGCTACCATGATAATGGGCAGGTCATTAATAGATGTATATAAGGATAAAGCCTTACAGTTCTTATTTATCAAAGCCCTATCTGATGATGTATCACCTGATATACATGAATCAAGGTCTTCAGAGATTGTCAGCTAGAAAATGTGAATAAGGGCTATATTCTGTATGGCTACACTGATTTAACAAAGCTTCTTGCCATTCAAGAAACAGTATTCATAAACAGATAGTCCCTTGCAGAAAAAATCCCAAACCCCACCCCCCGCCCCAAACCAGAAAAAGAAATCCAAATCTTTGATATTCATACAAATGCATCACACTGAATATTTGTTTAGTTATCAATAAGAGCAATTTAGCTATATTAAGAGCAGGAAAGGTTTGTGTGCAAGGAAAAGCCATATTTTAAGGTTAAAAAGATTAAAAGATTTCATCTGGCAAGTTTCCCATTTTTTTCAGTCAAATACAATGACAGCTTTTAGAGAATGATTGTAATTTTTGTGGTCATTCTGACTTTGTAATAGAAGAATAGATAAGCAGATATCATTTCTTAATCAGTCTTTCTTCTTCTTTGCTTAAATGATGCATGGAATGACCATGTGGAACTCAAATTATATTCCTGCCTGCCTATATTACTTGTGATTGTGCTTAAGACAGGCACAAAATTATAATTAGACTTTACACATATAATCAGAAAATACTCTTGACTGAGTGGGCAGGAGAGGCAGTAAATATTTTTCTTTTCACAGAAAAGAAAAAGAATTTTATTATAGATACATAGCAGGGTGCATTGAAAAAGCTTCCCAAAAGAAGTTAACAGGCATTGTCCTAAAAACATGTGATGCCAGGTTCCCGGGGATGGGTCAAATTTAGGCACGTTTCCTTGTACCTCAGAATCTATGGCATAACTTGAAATGCATCTTGTCATTAATCCTTTCGTTTCAAACTTACTTGTCATTTTTTCATTTAATGCCTACTTGAAAGCAGACCTACTTTCTCAAATCCATGTATTTAGACAAGTGGCATTACATCCTCATATGCTAACTGAAACATGTCATGAATTGGTCAAATAGCTGACAGTAACTTTTGGGAAATGAGTGTTTGCCCAACAAGTTTGCCTTTGAAGCACATTGCATCTGGAATCCATTCTTTTCAGTTGAGAGGTGATTTCTTTGAAATAGTAAACACTGCTACTCAGAACATGGTGTGGTCTGACAAGCACCATGTCTCTTCTTGGCTGTGTTTTGAGCTGGACATAGATGGACACAGTCGTCGGGAAGCTGGTATTTTTCATGTAGATTGGAGTAAAGTAGGAAGGTAGGAGGTGAACCAATGCTGGAGAAGTGCGTGTTATCATAAAATCTTTTTGGTTCATTTAGTCTTGCTTTTATCCTCTAAATTGGCAAAAGAAGTGGCTTGTCCAGTTTTTAATATCATAATAATTATAGCATTGAATATGAACGAATACCATAATATCATAATTATTATGCAACTGCAGGATTGCTGTCATTAATTCCCTTAATTAACGATAACCACGCCTAAAGAAACAACTTTTTATGTAACTGTTTTGTTTAACTATGAATATTACTCTTAAACTGTAAAAAATTATGTATTTATGACTACATGGAAGAGAGCTCAAATTCCATTTAGATGCCTAGATCAAATGAATATTTCCAAGAACTACACTTTCATTGTTCCTGCTGCATGCTGAACAACTATAAATATCTAGTCACTTTTTTTAAGGCTTACGTAATGTGAATCATAAACATTCAGAACTTTTCAAAATGAGTCCATATTTGCAGAGATTATAGCCCTCATTCCCTCCTTTTCTGTCTTTTGTTTACTGCATTCTTTGGCTGCCACTGACAATTACTGTCTTACTGCTTATCTGGGATCTGTATCTACCCTTTTCACATTTAGATTGTAAGTTTTGGGGGCAGGAATCATCTTTTTGTTCTGTCTTTATACAGTGCCTAACACAAAGCAGGTCATGTCTGCTTCTGCTATATACTTAAGTATACCACTGCTCTTGCACAGCTAAGAAAATTTTTTTTTCTCAGTTTACCTAAGACAAAAACAAAGAAAAAAATCCTTCACATAATAAAAGAATTACATCAAGAATATTGAAGGAACCATTCTCACAGTTTCACACAGACTCTATGTTGCAACTCCAGCAGTGATATGTTAAAAAGGGCTGAAGTCAAACACTGATAGTGCCCATTATAGGTACCCACTTTGAGAAAAACAAAGCCATGGTGGAGAGAGTCCAAAGAAGAACAAGATAAAGATGTTTAGAAACTGAACGTGAAGGAATTGGTATAGCTAAATCTAAGGAAGAAAAATCTAATGGCATACATATGATAATAATCTTCCACTGTGTAAAACAGTTTTTAGTAGAGAAGACGACAGGAACAATAAGAAATTCATTTTTATTGTACTGAAGTTGGCACAACTGTCTAAGTGAGATGATAAAGCACTGGAACCTAAGAATGCTATAAAATCTCCACTGGAGTGACTCAGACAAACTGTCCAAATAGCTGGCATGTATTTGACCCTCCTCAGTTCAGCATCTGGCCAAAAGGACTCCTTCTAACCCCTTACCCTTATGTAACTCTGTGATGTCTAGGTAAGGACATATACTCCCAGTAATTTTTTGACCATTTGATCTGTTATTCAGCAATTTAAATTTGCATGAAAGGATAAGTTGTCTGTATATAAGGAAGTACAGCACCTTAGAGGGGAGGGGATGCAATTCAAGAAGAAGCTTAGAGATGCACATTTAAGTCATTTGTAGATCTGTTTTCACCATGTGCTGCAGATTCAAACCAGGAAAATAAGGTCAAATTTGTGAAACATCAGGAGGAGTGGGCAGTCTGTACTGAAAATAGTGGCAACTTTCCCATCTGCTGAAAGCTGTTAGGTAACAGATTTGAGCTAACTTCCAAGAAAACATCTAGGCTATGTAGGACCATGTCAA
>NW_008825545.1:708318-753223 GCF_000699105.1 Pygoscelis adeliae
CTAACTATTAAGTGGCCCAACAAAACATTGCTACATAGATCCTTTTATAGTATCCTAACCCTATAGAAAGACAGAGGCTAGGACGTTTTGGAAAGGGGAGTCACGTTAATACGTATTCCAATTCAGCATGCTATTGGGAAATTATTAGGACTGATCTGAAAAGTTCTGAATTACTTGCTCGGTACTATACATTTTAAAGAGCAAAAAAGCAGTATCACAGGAGACCAAGTAAAAAGGAGAATGGAGCTACCAAAACCCGCAATACTAAGCAGCAGCAATGATGCATCCAAATCCTCTTTAAACACAAAGAGCAAGAGGATAATTCTATACAGGTCACCTACAGAAGAAACTTTGATAATTGTTCAAGATACAATTGTCTGCAAGAACTCACGGAAGGCTCAGTAGTGAAAATGCAGGTTGCCATGCCTTGAGACTGCATTATCTGTACTTTATTTATATGTTCTTAATTTTTAGGTATGGAAATTTGGTAGGGATAATGGGGAAATGAGAAAGAACAATAATTTAAGAAAGCATCTGTCTAATTAGAGTATGTGCAAACCAAACAGAAATTTTTCTGTGAAGCTAGTTTTAATTACAAGTAGTTTAAGCTCACTGGCATGTTTGATGAAAGAGCAATGGTTGTGGAATATGCAATATGAGAGGAGCAGTTAAACACAAACGCTCTCTTATGATGAAGACTCATCTGATGTTGAAGAGATTTTTGTATCTTTGGAAAACTCGGCAACACCATTCCCATTTCGAAAAGGATGCAGGGCTTGGCATACTACTGTATTGTGGTGCAGAGACCACTTGATGGTGGTGTTGTGCAGCGCCCCTGGAAGCGCAGCCCCTGAGAAGCTCACCAGCTCTCATTCTTTGCAGCCAGGACAACCAGCGTGAATGCAACAAGCCCCAGGACTCCTTCAGCTCACGGCTAGCGTAGCCCACTAACTAATATATTGACCAATCCATATGCTGCAGACCCCCTTGGAACCAGAAATAATTTAGGCTCAGTTTGAAGTAATTTAAACAAATCCATACCTAGCATGAGTAAAATACCTGTGCAATTTCTTCCAACTTTCTAAAGTGAACCAATTTTTTCAGACTCAACAGTTCAAGCTAAAAAGCAGCTATGGGATCATCCTATTACTCATCTCTTTTCACATTGCCAAAGGTTTATATGATCTTCTTCCCTTAGCCTAACTTCTCTCTTCCTCTGGTTGATACTCATTTAAGTGTTGGACAGGTTGCAGCTGGGCTAAGGAGAGCAACCTGGAAGAATGAGAAGTCATTGCAGTCTTAGCACTAATGTCCAAGTGGGTTAAATCAGCCAGGGCTAAACATGCTACTGCAACTAAGGTGTCTAAGGTAACGTGAGTTAGCTAGTTTAAAATGAGCTTGGCTGCTTTCCCTTTACACCGGGGCACTGACCCTCAGCCTGTTGTGCCCCTGTGACAAAATCATTTCTGCTTTCACAGTGGGTAGATAGCTGTAATGCTGGCAGGGCTGTTTTAAGGTGGCCCTCAGCATTGCATGGACAGCTGTGCACAGACTGTTGTCGTGAGCGGGAGATGTTACTCATGCAATCCCAGGCAGTTGGACATAGCTTCAAATTAGGACAACTGCCTGGGGCCTGGGTGTTTCAGGTATCATAGTGCTCAAAACCACACAGTTCCCGGGAGCTGCAGGTCCTGTAAAATCTCACTGGAAATTGCTTCATCTCTATGTCTTCTGTGCCAGCTGACAAGATCCATCACCTTTCTAAGTCACCTCCACCCTCCCATGGTTTTTTGACACTGGGTGATGAAAAAGGTGAGGAAAGATTTAAAGCAGAACACACAGGTACCCAACCAGCCAGCTCTGGTGCTTTGGATAATGTCTACTAGATATTCTTGTGTTGTAAACCCAGTCTGCACATGCACAGAGTACCACACGGGTGTCTGTATGTCTATGGATGCCCTGTCTTCCACTGAACAGATCTCCATCTCCTCCTAGTGGATCTAATGCTAGATCTTGTGTGCTTCTGCTATCTTTGTCCTGACTGTAACTTCACATTCAGTTTAAGCCAATCTAGCTGCGAATTGCTGCTGAAACGAGAAGTTCTACCCTTGTTCTCTGCTGTGCATTTGAGTGCAAGCTGACAAGCAAAATGGGGCTCATTAACCACGCTGCGTAGGTGAACTGTAGTTCAGTAGTTTGATAAAAAAGGCTATTTGATAGTCTCTCCTGGTGCATGCAGAAGCCTTTTTCATATTCTCACAGAAGACTTTTCTATTCATGTCTTTTTCAGACAAGATAGCCTGAGAAATCAGAGTACATCTCGAGTTACAGTGTTGGGAGCATGGAAATATTTCAGTGGATACCTTTCTAGATGAAACTATCATGAGAATGTGTTAAGAGTGGGCCATTTGGCCATCAGGCAGGGACCAGTGCTGACGCTTGGCAGAAAGTCTCCATAGGCAGATATCTAACTGTGGTCCTGTGTTCAACATTAACTGCCAGCCTGTCAGCACTCAAGTCGGCCAAAATGTTTTAACTGTACCTAATGTGCTTATCACTTCACTGAAGCATCTTATAAAATATATACTCTCACTCTCTGTCTTAAGTTGAAGGAATGTGGTGAGAGAGTATAGGAAGTCATGTATGACAGGAAGAGCATGAGTCTCAAGCTTTACAGGAGAGCTGAAACCTTATTTATAGAGACTGGGAATAAAAACTATTAATATAATAGTATATTGCTAAAGATACTATTTAGAAACAAAACATGTTACCAAGTTCTTTGCAACATGTACACAGAACTCCACCTGCCACCAGTATATTGGTTTTGCAGTTGTAGCAAGGAGGAGGAGCATTTCATACATCTACAATGACCGATAGAAACTGCACCCAAAGGCATTTGAGTGTCGAGTTTACATGGACTCTGGATTAGTTCACTGGCCAGTGCTGTCCGGCGGCAGATTGATCTCAAGGTAGTTTACTTTGACCTGTAAGCACAATTAGTAATCAAACAGGAAAACAATTATCTAAATATGGAATTTAGTCAGCATCCCCATCCAACGTTTATTGGATCGGACTATAAAACTAGAAATCAGTTTCAATGCCTGTGAAGTTACTCTTAGCTGGCATAAATCATGGCATTTCACTACTAATGTAGGCACTGAATGATTTTTTATTTTTTAGAAATTTATTTTTATTTCCCATCCTTAAGGATCACTAAGCAAGAATTGAAATGAAAGTTATGAATGTTTGCCAAGTATCTATGTTCGTCAACAATTTTCAATACGCTCATATATTTATCACAAAATTACTCACACAAAGTATGTTTCTTGGCATTCAGATGGGAAGATGAATGAACTTCAAGGTAAATGATGAAACTGATGTTTATGACTTAAGAGTAGAGCAGTAGAGCCTTTGACCAATCATCTCTGAACTGGCTGCTATATTAATTTGTGCCAGTCACACTGGTCATTATGAAAATTAGATTAGGAGCCTGACCCCATATGAAACTCCATATTTTCTAAATGTTCTAATGTCCCAAAATCGAAATATTTTTTTCCAGATTAAGTAGTAAATTAATATTGTCAGTGAAAAAAATTGAAGTATTCAAATTTTGCTTTAGCAACTTCTCAAGTTATCATTACTATGTAAATGACTATCAGAAAAAAGGTTATTGATTTACTTCACCAATTGTTCAGTTGCCAGCATGTTCCCCATAAACAGAGCTGGAGACCTCAGCAGGTCTGACTACCCTCTTTTACATTTAATATCTAATTGATAAGGAGGCCTAGACTAAGGTTGCCAGACTAAAGCTTAATCCAGATAAAATTGGGATAATGTGAGATTGTTACAAGCCACTGGAAAATCTGGAAAGAATTTTTATGATAATACGTGAATGCAATATGTTATTAGGATTTCCTGTCTGGAAATATTGTTAGATGCTTGGCCATTCCTAGATGGCCTTATGGCAAAAGTTCATCTGAAGGCCCCTTTCTAACTTCATGGGTACTTTTGGAGTAAATTATGCTCTATAATATGTTAGGCTTAAAGTAAACCTAAGAAATACCGTAGGCTGTTTGGTCAGAAAGTCTGTGATTTACTAAACTGGATCCTTTGTCTGAGGGAGCATTTAAATTACCTTAAATGTTTTCCCATACCAAAAGCTGCAGTTGTGAGGTAGAGCTAGCACCAGATTTGTTTGCAGGTCAGACTTTTAACCTCTTTCTGCCCCAGCCAAACACAGAGTTTATACGCCCCATCAGTTTTAATCTGCAATTCCTACAGTCGCGTGTGTTGTATAGTAGGTCTGTATTGTAAAACACAACTCTTGCGAATGGTATGGTTTACACTTTCAATCTTAAACTGCAGCCAGTTAAATTTTCACACATTGTCAAAGGAAGCCACTACAATGGAAATAAATTCCCAGCAGCAACACTCTATAGCTATATAGCTGCCATGCCTTTGCTGCTATAAGCACAAATAAACTTCCATAGTAGATCCTTTAATTTACTGGAGTCCAATACCTGATTCTAGCAGCAGCCATTAGGAGGTATTTCAAGGCATTAAGAAGCCCTTAGTCTGTGTGAATTACTGCAGAGAAAGAAAGTAAACGTCCAGCCCAAATTCTTTTAGAGACTTTCCCTCAGAAAATGCTTTATTGTCCACAAGGCAGTCAGGGAACCGCACAATCAAACTAAAAACCACAGAGCAACTAGGGCAGGCAGAAAGGGAGCACACCCTTTCTAACCCTGCTTCCCCTTTCTTTTATAATCTACCCCCAAACTGGTAAGACACACCAGCTGGAGCCTATTAACCCTCTACTAATTGAATACTGTTACCCACTATGCTGCCCAGGGAGGAAGTTTTTTTTAATTTTTTTTAAGTCATAAAGTTTTTCAGCTTTTCTATTATTCTATTATCTGACTGTGATAAAAATTACTTCTTAGTCTAAAAGCTAATGAGCATAAAATGCTCATTTCCCCCAATTTACTTTCTTCCTGTTCACATCACTAAACTTCTCTTTTTTTCAGGCTTGACTTCTTCCCACCTGGCCCCCTCTCTACCTTTCCTTCACAGCCCTCCCTTACCAGGGCTTTGGAAACAAGACAGAAAATAAGTAATTAATAATAAACCCCCCACAGATCAGTTATATAAGTGCTGAGTTTTACAGCTACTTGTGAAGGAAGGGTTATGTGTCCTACAAAGATTTGTATTTGTACAGAAGTATTTGCAACATCAACCACACTGGTGATTTTGCCAACTGCTGGAAAAACCCAAACTAAAGCACAGTTTTTCTTTAATTTAACATAGTCATTGTGTTTGGAATCTTTACTTATTTTTTACTTCAAAATAAGAAGTTTGGATTTAAAAAAAAAGCTGAAAAAAATGTAAAGCATTCTCAATTTATTGGCATATTTTCTATTCGTTATATAAATAGCTATATAAATATACCTAAATGTAAGTATATAAATACAGAGGCAGGAGTGCTTCTGTCCTTATGCTATAAGTTTAGCTCTATTGCTATAAAATAGACTGAAATTCTTCTTATGAAAATAAACTTACAAGTGTATGAATATTATCTAATAATTACAATAAATGTCATTTAATATCATAATAATCAAATGCACAAACCACAGCCATCAAGATTATGTAATAAGTAAAAGGTTTCTTTCACGTTTTATGTTTTTTCATGCCATTGCCCCTGGTTTAGCCTCTACCTAGGCTCCTCAGCAGATTTCTCCAGCTCTCCTTTGCTTTCTGCTATACTGGATTTTTCTCTTGCCCTGATCTCAGGCTGAAAAGCAATCTCAGGAAAATGGGATGTTTTGCCCCAGGTTAGAGCTGCAGCTCTTGTCTGCAGAAACAGAAATCCCTGCAAATTACAGTGCCAGGAAACTCGAGCCATTATCAGCGCTGCTATTTCACGTCCCCCAGATGTATAACTTGCTGGTGGCTGTTTTCTCCAGCTACTGACTGGAGATTGCCCTTGCTGGACATCTAGCAGGAGTGAGGAGGAGCATGGAACGCATTTACTATTCCTCTGACTTTGTTGATGGGTTTAAATTTGGCCAAGAAACAGCTATTTACACTACCTGCAATGTTTTACTGAATAGATAAAGCTACTTTGAATGTGCTGGCAGCTGTAGTGAGCTAATCAACCAACTGACATCGCGACACGCTTGCAACCCTTTCTTCCAATCAGCAGCTGGCCGCCTGCTTTTGGGTGGCAGGCTTCTTAGCAGTGTCAACTGCAGTTTCCCCCATCCCCAGCCTCACCTAACTTTTCAATTGCCTTGCAGCAACCATTTTCTTGGTTCCCGCACATCTGCCACACTCCTCACCTGGTGTGCGCACAGCTCCTTACAGCCCCTGTGCTGTGGGCTGTGCAGGGAGAGTGAAGCTGTGTCCCACAAGAAGACGGCTGCCGCTTTGTGGTTGAGCCGTGTCCCCCGACAAGATGGCTATCCCTTTGTGGTGCAGTGGCTCCACCCACCTCACTGCACCGCAGAGTAGTAGCCATCTTGTCGGGGGACACAGCTTTACTCTCCCTGCAAAACAGAGGCAGCGGCAGCCGACTTTGCTCATGGCAGCCTCTTGGCCAGAATAAGAAGGAGGCACGGAGAGGAAGGGGCAAACCTCCTCTGATTTCAGCTCCCTCTGGAGGTACAGGGAGATGGCTGCCATTTTGTTTAAAGGAGTATGTGCGTGATGGAGACCTTTCAGCCAGGTGAGAACTGCAACCATGTCATGAGAGCTGCAACACATCCCCTCGTAGTATCAGCCTCTGTGAGAAGTGAAGGTTGCTGTTGCCCCATAAATGCTTTACCAGGCAGTTGGCTTAATAAGAAGTAAATAGCAGTAGTGGTAAGACAAGCTTTCTTTCCCTGTAGACCTCTAGTTAGGAAATTGTAATTTCTTTAATGAGAACCCTCTCACAGCAGCTTTACCTTTGTTACAATACATCATTGGTTTATGGTAATGTACCTGAGGTGAGACTATGCTTTAAATCAGCCTGAAAAATCAAAGCTTAAGTATATGCTGTGACCTAGTTGCTAAAGGGGCAATTCAGCTCTGAGTACATGCCCTGTGGGGGGCCGGGGCTGCACCTCCCTTTCTGAAGGCTGTTTGAGGTGATGCTTTAGGCCTACTTTTGAAACACAAAAAGATAGATCTCAGAAAGTGTTTAGAGATGGTTTCATTTTATTACCAAACAAAAAAAAAAATCTGATGTTCCCACAGGGAAGGTTTATCATGGATTTCAAGAGAAAGCAAAAGCAGGTCAATTGCAAGTGCTTCTGAAAATACTGTAGTAAATATTTTGGTACCTGCTGTTTGCCCCTGCGCTGCACTGTTCAGGTGATGCTCACACAGGGGTGCTGTCTCTATAACAAAAGTGGGAAATAATGGGAGCACCAGAAACTATATTGGTGCTGTGGTAAGGCATGGGGTATCATTTCCATGTGCCTGAGATTTGTCAGCCAGAACTGCAAGAACTGCAGCTGGGGGAAGATCTGGCATCCAACCATATACAATGAAATCCAATGCTCCATACTGGAAAGCCTGGAGAAGCAGTATTTTTTTTGTATGTTTGCCACAGCTGGGTAATTTTTCCCAAATTACCCTGGCATATAGCAAACTGTACTGAATGTATATGAACAGGTAAGTTACACATATCCAGTGCAGACACACCAGACCTTCTGAGTATATACTTGATCTGTGCCTGTGCAGATTATCTCAGCACCATGAACAGAGAGACTGACTGGACTGGCTCATTGCTGACTCATGTTAGGAAGGAATTCTGCATCCACTTTGCAAGAGATGTGGATGATATTTCTTTACACTATAGGGAGACTCAATGGGCTCTCCAGATCTGCGTAGGCACAAACCAGTGCCTACCTAGTGTTATGGACTCTTATTTGCTGTTATATATTTCATCCTGCCTGAATAAATGGCTTCCTCTGCGAGGCTTTCATAGGCTGGAGATTTACTGATGGCAAAGATCTGGAAACCAAAACACTATTTGTTAGGTTGTTGCTAGTGGGGGCAGGAGGGGCATGGAGGAGTTAGTTTATTTTTTATTTTATTGTGGGAGCACGAATAGTTTTAACTTACAGCAGAGAATTCCACAGCCCTAGATAAAGACTGGGGAAAAAAACCCAAACAAACAACAAGGGTTTGCATTACAATGGCCCTGTCCTGCAATGGTTAGTCACGTATGCCTGAGCAGATGCTTTCTCAGGTTTATAGAGCCCCATGAAGTGTTACTGCTACTGTTGTCTGAAACTGAGCTTCACCTGTGGCCATCAACAGAGTGAGGTGGCAGCTGAACTGTCCCGTGGCCCTGTCTTGCCTCTCTGGTAGCATTCTGTGGTCCACAAGAGCTTCCAGGGTAACAAATGATATAAGGTAAGTAATTCAGGGCATACCTGGATATTTGACTTCCTTTCACTTTACGCAGAAAAGCAGTTGTACTGAGAGGCTCACTCCAGTGGCGATGGCTGCAGTACAGCAAATAAGATACTGAACTCAGGAAAAAACTGAGGAGGTTTCTACTGTTTTAGTTGCTGTAATTGTCTGTAGAGTCAGAGAAGATCTTGTGCTGCCCCACAGGAGCCTCTCGAAACACAAGGTGGGTGGTTGGCCAAACGCAGCCTCAAATAATATCACTTTACATTGTTCTAAGGGTGTTGAAATAAGGAGTTAGTGCAAAGTAGTAAATATATTGAAATTAATACCAAAGCTTGAATTCTGCCAACTTCCCTATGTAAACAAGTCCTGAGATTGTTATACATAAAGTTCAAAGAATATATCATCAAAAGTAAAAGCAATGAATATTGTTTGACTGGATTCTCTCATCTAGTTGAATCATAAGTAAATAAAACTGCCCTGGTTTCTAATATCAGCTACAAAAAGCCAAAACCAAACAGAAATACACAAAAAGAAAACAAAGAATTTTTAAATACTTTTAAAATACTGCCTTATTTTCTGTTCAGTCAACAGGAAGGACTCATACAAACTTTTCACAAGTCTTGTAAAACGGAAAGGTGAAAATGGGGTAGGTAAACTCCCTGTGCTCTGTTACTGTCCCAGATTGGGGGAACAAAATGAAATGCTGTTGTGTGACAAGAGTGGTGGCAAGTCTTCCTTGTTTCTTGCTCCTAGGGATACGGAGGACTATTTCTGAGGAGTGACTACATAAATTCTCTCAGATGCTTAGTTCAGTACCAGTTCTGGTAATTAACTAGTACTGCTGTTTCCATGAGTGATGTGAAAAGGCAAAGTGTGTTTCTTCCTTCTAATGGAAACTTCTCAGCTACTCTTCAATCCACATGAAACTGGGGCTACTTTAAATTTTTGGGTTGACCTATAAGACCCTGGGCAAGAACTGGCTATTAGATGCATGTACATGTGCCTGAAATTAGATCCTCTGTGGGAACTTTGCAAATATGATCCCTTCTTTTGGCTTGAGGAGTCAAAAGCCATCTCTACCTTTGTCGAGAAGGGTTGAGTCAGAGAATAAGGCTATAACTTGGCATACATTTATGATGTTTCCAGAAAGAGACTACTGAAAGAAACCTATTCACAGCTGCAGAGGTTAACCCCACCATTCTCAGCAATTATATATGTTCAAGTACTTGAAATCTTTACGTGATCAGCACTGTAAAGGAAGTACAATTATTCCAGCTGAGGAACTGAGGCAGAAAGACACAAACTGACTTTATTAGTACCACCTGTAAAGTGAGAACTGCTTACAGATTAGCCACTAGACTACCATGCCTCACTGTGCTAGGCTGTCTGTACTATCAGGCTGTGGATTTTGTGCAAATCTTCTTCCAAATTTGTCATCTTCTTCATGGGAGGATTAGGTAATGGGCTAATAGTGGGGTGGAGAATAATAGGATCAGGATAGGGAAAAGGCAATCCTTTTCTCCACTCTTATAATGCAAGAGTGCAGCTGTAATCTCTCACCTTATCTTAGCTCTGCTGTATTTCCTCATATTCCTTTTTCTACTCAAGTGGTGCAGTGATTTTTCCATTCTGCTAAAGCACTCTCCGTTCTCTGCTCATCCTCCTTTTTCCTTATCAATTCACCTTGTGTATTCCAGGATATATTTCCAGGAGATCCCCATATGGGGTCTTCCAACTCCCGGGTTGACTGAACACACCATTTGTCTCAGGCCGTTTTAACACAGCAGTTGTCTTCTTTGGATATTCCTTCCCACAACTCTTAGTCAGAAGCATCTCCCTGAAATGTTCTGTGTAGTATAATAAACATACAAATGGCAAAATCAAAATGAAATTGGAAAGTGAAAAGTGAACATTCAGTGATAAAAATATTGTGCTGGTTTATAAGATTACCAACGATTACGGATTTCATAACATATCAAAACATTTCTTTGTGAAATTGAAAGACACTGCCAACCCTTATTTCTCTGCAACAGGATTGTCTGACAAAAGCCTTCCTATGGCTTAATTTCTGATTGTTAATACTGAAGGAAAACTATATAAGACTATTTCAGATCTACAATGGGAACACAGTCAAAGAAAGCAGTGTAATTGGCCATTTCACAGACATGGGGATTTCACTGGTGACAGACTTATGAAGAGCCAGTCTAAGGAAATAACAGCACTTAGAAACCTTGAAATTTAATGTTCTCACACTTACAACAGCAAATGAAAGAAACAAAGGGCATCTGTATGACAGATAATCAAGTATCTTAAGATCAGATTGAGTTTAATGCTCTGAAGGCTTTGGATCTTGGAAGAGTATGGAACAACTGTGAAAACAGATTGATTTGAGCTTCTTTTCCTGTATGCCAGTTTAATTCCATTGATTTTGATGAAGTTATTCCAAATTTGCACTAATGTAAGGTTAGAACATGGCCTATCACTTCTTAGCCTACAGCTGACTGGAAAATATCCAGTCTTATAAAACCTCCCTGGCAACAACCACCTCTTTTTATTTTTTTTTTTTTTCTTCTTCAGTATTTCGTTATGCAACCTGAAAATACAGTGATTTAGCCTGGAAAGAACAGATTAGAAGGGTCTGTATCTCATATGAATGAGAGAGAATTAGGCAGAAACTTGAAAATGCTGACATCAGTAAAGTGGTCGTTAACTTCAATTTGTTCTAAGCACATATGATAGAAATATTTTCACTATACAAGAAAAATGCACCTCCTTAGGAGATGGACCAGTTTGCTAGTAAAGGCTAGCCAAGACTGGACTTGAGCATAGCCACACTGGATGTTACAGTGTGGGGTTTTTAGAGATTGTCCAAGGTAATTGTCTTTACAGGTGGTCTAACCGAGAGCCAGGTTTTGCTAGCAGACAATGCAGTCTCCTCTCTTCCTGCAGTGCTATGGCAGCAGCAGACTTCCCTTACTGACCTCCCCACTGCAGTCACCTCTGTCTCCTTGGTCTATCCCAGAGGGTTGCATTTCTGCTGTGGGGAGAAAGGTGTCTATGCAATAAAGCTGGAGAACGTCCCTTGTCTCACAGCAGTACCCAGGCTTCCCTCTCCTCATCTTCCTTCCATCCACAGCCATGGTCAAATCTGTGCAGCAGGCAATTAGCAGAGCAGGAGGAGGAGTACAGCTGCTTGAGCAGTACAGCTGCTTGAGCAGTATTCATTGCTTGCTCTCCTTAAGGGAAACAGCAGTGGGCTGGATGGAAACATCTCATCTGCTGGATTTTAACTGAGCTGTTAGCTGAATGTCACTACCTTTATGAGGCATAGTAGTGTTACATAGTTAATGAGAGAATCCATACAACTTTTTTTTTTTTTTTT
Source organism: Pygoscelis adeliae (assembly GCF_000699105.1). Lineage (NCBI taxonomy): Eukaryota > Metazoa > Chordata > Aves > Sphenisciformes > Spheniscidae > Pygoscelis > Pygoscelis adeliae. Next base: position 720,107 of record NW_008825545.1, read on the forward strand.
CATTTTTAGAAATATGGTTGGGGACAGTGCTAGTGATATTGTCTTCTTGGATTTTATTAAATAGCTTAATAGGAAGTACAGCTGCTTGAGCAGTACAGCTGCTTGAGCAGTACAGCTGCTTGAGCAGTACAGCTGCTTGAGCAGTACAGCTGCTTGAGCAGTACAGCTGCTTGAGCAGTACAGCTGCTTGAGCAGTACAGCTGCTTGAGCAGTACAGCTGCTTGAGCAGTACAGCTGCTTGAGCCTCCTTAAGGGAAACAGTTTTTTTTCATTTTTAGAAATATGGTTGGGGACAGTGCTAGTGATATTGTCTTCTTGGGTTTTATTAAATAGCTTAATAGGATGCTGAATCTAAGACATTGATGTCAACTCTGTATGTAAGAGTTTTAGGTTCAATTCTTCCTGTGAAGATCTGATCCTGATTTTAAAAAAATTCTTAGTCCTGCATATCCAAAATAGGAGGGCACTGAAGTAAAATAGATTGGATGGGACAAATAGGAATATGATCACTATCCCTCAGATTAAAAGTATTCCACTCTGAATACAGTAATACATTGGCTGGAGAGAGAGCGTGACTCCATAGCTCATTGCTGAGACCGACTCTCAAAAGGATCAACGAACATATGTGTTTTGTATTACATGTTCTTTGGAGACGATCTGCTGTTGGACAGATGAGTATTTTGGATACTAGACTACAAGGTGGTATTTCTTTCTAGTCTTTTCCTTCCCCATATTAATTATTCCATGCAAAGTGTAATTCAGCCTGCACAAGAGGCTGAGAGTGCCCCCTGTAGAATAATCCATGCTGAAATTTGCCTTTGCCTGGGAATGATGATGCAGGTTAAAATCCCTTTGCCATCCAGCCAGAGTGCTCTAACAATTGATTGAATGATTTAGTAGGGGAGCATGGCAGAAGCACTGCCTCATCTGGCTGTACTTTGTGCAGTCTATAATCTGATATGTCTAGCTAGAGAACACCTATTTGATCAGACTTTGTTGAAAAATGGCAGGAATCCTGTGCTCATGGATCCTGAGGGATTTACCCTATTATTGGCTTCCATGTTATGACCTGAATTTGGGAATGCTTACAAGCTGATTCAGTTTATGGGACTTTACTGTTGGGAATTAAGTATCTGTAAGTCGTTAGGCATTTCCAGGATGAGGCAAAAAAAGCTGAGCATGTGTTTGAATTTGCTCAGGTCTTTTTACAGATAGTTGGACATCAAAAAGTGTCTTTGGATCTAGCCATGAGCACCCGATTCTACAAACCTTTCTGCAGCCTAATGGGGTTTGATGAGATTTAACATGCATGTTTACAGGATTGAGGCCTCGTTCCATAAAGTATCACATTTTTATATTTTTCTGTGGGCTGAAACTACTTTTTAGTACTGAAAGTGTTGCAATGGTGTAATAATTCATATGCCTTATGGTAAAGAGATGTCTGGGACAAATATTGGTTGAAGTTATCATATTTTTTTGGGACAAAGCAGCTTATTTGAAGCACTTTTCTGAATACTACTGTGTACAAAGACCTGAGCACCTCGTTATGACTGACTTTAACAAGTTCTGGTATTTATTTCCATTGAATATGTGGAATGACATATAAATGTTTAAATCCGACAGATTTTTAAAAACTCAAACTGTGTCTCTAATTGAATATGTATTCTTTCACAGTGTAACTGCATGCTTTTTAAAAAAATGTGCACCCTTGAAATACATAACTAATTTTACATTAACTTTTCTTGTTCCCAAGATCACAAATAAGAATAATGGTTTTCATAATTGCAAGCAGTAAAACAAGGTTCGTATGCCAGTGCATTAATAGCTTTTACAAATATGCATTTATTACATAGATTTTCAAGGCCTTTTTCTCTGTGGGAGCTACTTCTGTCTCCACAGGAACACTTTCTTGCTACACAGCATTTATTACTAACACCACACAAACACTTATTCCATAAAATACAAGAAGTAAATAAACAAATACAACTGCTATATTAAAATGGTACTGTTCAAAAATCTAAACCCCATTGGAAATGGCTAACAAAAGCATTCATCCAGTTTCATCCTACAGCAAATGACTTTAATATTAGTAGTAGCTGCTCAGCTTTTCAGCACGTCTCTCTCAGCCTGATGTGAGAGAGGCGATGGCGCATATTGCTGCACATGTTCAGTTGCTCTACCTTTGTGCTGCAGTTCTTTACTCTGTAAAATGTTCTTCTCGGTACACAAAAGCAGCTGCTGAAGAAACCGCTTCAGACCGAGGGTGAGAGAACTGATGGCAGCACCACTAAGCAAACTCCAGTAGAGACTGAGAGTGTGAGACGGTGCAGAGACACCAAAGGAGCTTCTGTGAGAAACAAAAATATCAGCATTATTGCCTGTCATCAGAACCCCAGGTGAGACTGAAAAGCCACTAGAGACTTTTTGGCTGTAGATCTATGGACCTGTGTTATGCTTGACTCGAAAGGGTTCACCTTAGATTATGAAATAGAATATTTTGCAGAAATGATACCAGCAGCTTTTTCTTTTTCCTTTGCCTCACCAGTGATGATGATGATGATTTTTTGCAGTAGCAACAAAATAATTCTGGGTGGAATTATCTGTACCTTTTGGAAATTTCATTGCTCATTGTTAAGTTAATTAATTAAAAATTCCAATGCACACAGACTTCAGAAATGTCTATAGCTGGCTAAGTTATCCATGCAATACATCAGTGCCTCCTGAAAGTGGTGGTGGAAAGCCAAACAGGAAAAAACTGATGCTTGCTACTTAATTTGCAGACTTATATTTAAATATACTTCATTCTAATAATTTGTAGTGAGAGATTTACCCTGGAAGAGCCCCAAAAGCTTCATGTGAAGCATGGACAGTTATTTCTGTTAGTGCTCAGGCTTTATTTCAGGCAGGGTTTTTTTGCATTGCTCTAGCCATGCAGCGATCTGTAAAGGGAACCTACTCTGATACAGTTTGAAAAGTGCATTTTGTACTTGGCTCTCCCTTTGATCGAATTAATCTGGGCTTTTTTGTAGTTCTAAATGAGGCCTATGGGCTGACAATGTAGCTGTTTAAAGGGGATTTTAGGGGATAATAGCCAATGCAAATAGTGCCATGAGAATGGCAACTTGCTTTTGCACTTTCAATCACATAATAACAGCAAAGAAAGCTTTTAAAATGAATTGAAATTTTGTGGCATGCCATCTGGGATTATTTGGGGAAACAGTTCTGAATACTATGGTTGTGTAAAAGAATGGTACTATGGGGCACTCTTAAGCTGACATGTTTCAGATGGCACCCTTATGCTAACTGCTGCAAAGTTGGCTAGCATTTTTTTTATTATTTTCTTTCTCCTGGATTATCTGCAAAAAATTCTCTTTGCTGGTATTTGGGCCTGAAAAACTTTTCTATTGTTAAAGAATTCAATTCAAACCCCTTGCAGCTGCTGATCCCTTCATTGTTCCAAACGTTATGTATACGCGTCTCAGATGAATGTAGCCAAGCCTTTTAGTGCCTTAATAGGTGTCTGTATAAAGGTCATTTATTCTGCAGTACTTGTTTTAACAAAAGTTTATACACAAACAACAACTACAGCTAAAACATTCACATTAATCAATGCTCCTCGCAGTGTAAAATGCAGAGAGAAAAAGCCCAACTGGAGAAAGTATGTCCAAACATGAGAACTCTTTCTGTGTTTAACTCTGAAGCAGCACATATTTTAGACTCCATCATCAAAAGCTGCATGAAAAATAATTTCAAAGCTGTTCTGAGCAAGGATTGATGATTCCAGACTTTTTAGGATAAGCACAGTTTTGATGAGGTCACTGAAAGGTTTAATACACAGGAATTGGTGGAAATGTGGAGAAAATATACATCTGAGTTCCCCTTTCCAATTAGTTTTGGAACTGAGCTTTAGGCTAGCCAGCACCTTGACATTTCAGTTGACATAGCTGCCTTTTTTTCTTTTCCCTTTCCTTTTGTCTTAGCTCCAACTGGCTGCCCTTATAAACACTCCTTGAGGAGTTAGGGTACATGTCAGATATCTTAGATGAGAAGAACTGAGTACACTTCTCTGGCACACAAGATTTTTCTTTTTATAGAAATATTAAAATACCATCTGTAAGCTTTAGGAATGTAGGTCATGTCCATGGAGAGTTTAAATTTGAGATTATGACAGATGTTGGGTGGTGAATTAAAAATTTGTCTCCAAGTTTGTAAATCTAACTTGATTCCGTCGACTTCCCTGGAGTTAGTTCTGCTGACACACATGTAATGAGATCAGATTCTGACTATCTAAGTACTCAGTTAAGCTCAGCAGAATATAAATCCATCAGTGATATGAGGGATGAGGCTTGTCAGGAAAATAATGTGCGAGCTACGGTGGGGACACACGAGGAGCAGGGTCAAAGAAGCCCAACTACTTGATCTCTGATAGAAGAAAATGCAGAGAAAGCTGTGCTTCCTTGTTTGCTGCTTAGTAATTTTTATCATTCTTGACAGTAACAGATCATGCTCTGATCTCTAAATGTTGTGTGATTTTTAAAAATATAACAATGAAGCTATTGCTGCTGCTGCTGCTGCTAGGGGCATTACTACATACCACTCCACCAGTCTGTGTCAAGCTGTATACATGGATCACAATTGCTCTGTACAAAATGCTTAAAAATCAGTTGTTACAGCAGAGGTCTGAGAAAAATTGATGTGTATTCCACTGTGTTGATCATGTGATCAACAGCTGTGGGCTCTGCCAGATAGGTTAGGACACTGTTCTGTCGAGGATTGCAGTCAGAATAGCCTCTCTCTCCTCTCTCAGATTCTTAGCTAGCACAGCTCGGTTGCTCTAAAATGCTACCTGTGAGACAGAGGCAGGCTGCTGCGGCTGGCCCCTGCAGGACTTCACAGAGTGCCGTCACTTCCACTGCAGCCATATGCAAATAGGTGGAAAGTGCAGTGTTTGGAAAGTACTGCGTGCCTCACAGCTGACGCTGTTAATCTCATGGGCAGCCACATACTGCTCTAGCTCTAGCTTCCAGGTGGTCTTCAAAGCTAGCCACATGTATAATGTATTGTAATAATCCCATTTGGCAATAGCCTAGACACAGCTAACTGTGGCTAGGTCCTCATCCAAGCGAAATAACTGCAATTTTGCCAGAGAAGGTAGGGTGCCAATGCACTTGACTAGTGAGACGACTGGTCAAAATCCCAAATCAGAAAACCCAAATCCTTCTTGTTTTGGCAGGTAAATCCCGTTGCTATAAATATTCTAAATATTTAATAACAACAGTATAGTGATTCTGTGGGAGGGATACAGAGTAGCCATGGTGTGGCGCTGCAGAATGCACTGCAAGAATAGCAGGAGGGGATGGGGAATGCCATTGTCAGAAGTGGAGGGAAAAGGTTTCCTTCTTCCAGTAAATCCAGCCTTACTGAGACTAATAAAACATAAGGGAGTAATAAAAAAAAAGCACAACAGAACAGAACATGCTCCCAATCACGCAGGAATGTTTCCTATATGAGAAACAGAATTTCTCAGCTTCTGCTGAGCTCATTCCACCTTGAAAGGTGTGATGCAGTAGGCAGTGTCCATTACAGAAACAAGATACCACTAATTAGCTTCTTGGTGGTGTCTTGCTGCACTGAAAAGTGGTGGCTCCTGGCCAGCGTACCTGCTGCTGCGTGCAGGAACTCAGGGAAGGCAGCACCTGGCACCAGGTTCTTGAAGACATTCTGGATGAGGCTGTTTTGCCCCAGAAGAGGAGGTATGGTTGTGGTTTTTATAGGAAAAGGGCTGTTATGGCAGTTTGTGCCACATCACTTGACTTTGATCTGTGCCAAACTATGTATATAGATACGGAAACTCAAAGCAAAGGACAAACTTCTCAAGATATGGAAACTCAAAGCAAAGGATAAACTTCTCAAGAGGCACATAAGAGATGAAGTCGTGGGGTATTTAGGGGTGTTCCATAAAGATTTTACATACAGCTGTTACTTAACTTAGGGTATATTTAGTTTAAAACTAGAAGAGGTTTTTTAACAGCATCAGTGTATATCATGCCAAGGGAAAGACATTTACAGAGAAAAGAAAACATGCACCATCAAGAAGCGGGAATCCTTCATCCAGCATTCTGGCTACAGTGCAGCAGGGGAGGGGTGAGGGGAACTGCTAATGTGTCAGAGAAGCTGCTGAAATTTCTGCTGCTGCCACTGAGGGAGCAATAGCTATGTCTGGAAACAAATGGATCCACCAGCCATGGTCCACCAGTGAATCTGGACTCTGGAAACCTTACCCTCCCCCGGTCCTCCCTATTCTCTCCCCTGGCTCATGATATGAAACTATTTCAATTCTAATGGAAAGGACAGGTCCTCCTATCAATAGTATGTCTCGTGCAGAAGATCAGAAGCTGCCCCCACACTTGTGGAGTTGTTTTATTGTAAAAAGAGGCTATGGTCTGCCTGTTTTTATTTGAATTTAGTCCTTTTCATTTAATTGAGACTAATATAATAATATAATAGTGAAGCTGAGATTTGTTCATTGAAATCTGACCCCAGTGTTTTAGGTTGACATGATCATGCCATTTTCAAAATATTATTCATCTATTTTAAGTCAGGTAGTTTCTTGATCAACACTGCCAACTATATTCATTGCTGTGGATCACTTAATTAACATAAGAGCATTCACAGAATGTTTTTGTGTCTCATTTGATTTTTCTGAAAGAGGTGAAATGTTTGTAGGATACCACTATGCCCATATCAGGCCCGATTTCATAAAATGAGGAATCAGTCAAATCTCTAAATGGCTTTTACAATGTACCTGCAGCCAAGCCTTTAGCTGTGTTAAATGGTTAATATTCTTTTATCTAGCTCTTGAGATTGCAAACATGTTTTCATATATCCCAGAGTATCACTTTTCAGTGTGTTTGTTCCTGCTTTTTCTGTAAATCCATTGCCCTGATTTCTACAATATCCATGACTGTAATGTATGTGCAAAGTAGGTGCTTGCATCACATTAATTTTTAACATTGCGTGATGCAGCAGGTGTAAGTGCAACATGCATCTCTGTTATCCCCGAGCAACACCTACACACCTTCAACTTGCTTCATCACTAAATCAGCTATAAGTGGCTTTACAGCAACAACAACAATGAAACAATATTGACATTTAATATTATATTCTGAAATAATGATTCTGACTTAAAGGCTGGAGTGATCAGTAGCAAAAAGCTGACATGGATTGTGAAGAAGACTGGTCATCTGATCAAAAGTTTAAAATAAGTAAGGTTAAAAGCACCACCACAAAATGTTCAGCAACACAAGTTTACTGATTGGTGGCAGGCAACTTTTTAATTTTTTTGAGGATATGTTTTTAAGAAAGTTGCATTCTTGTGTATCGACTCACCCAATATTATTAATCTTTGAGAACACTGTATTCTTCCTGATGCAGCAAAGCTGGTAATTATAATATATAAAAATAGCTAAATACCCAGGATATATATAATTATTTTGTCACTTACAAATCAATTATTTTAGTTCAGTGTGAACTATTCATTTTTCCCTTAATACAGTACTTGCATAATTCCTTTATTGAAAAAAAACCAATGCAAAACCCCGTGGCAGTAAAATGTGGTAAGAACTGTTATGCAAAAGACTAACACTGAATTGTTTGTAGCATATTGGAGGGAGTTGGCAGGCTGTGTAGGAACTGCAGAAGTGTTAGGATTTAATATTTTCGCTGGTTTAATCTCCAGATTCCCTGATTAGATTTGTAGGCAAATTATGATTGTAGCTGTTTCACAAACATGTAGTAATACATGGTCCCTGCACTGATGAGCTTACAAAGCTGCTAACTTTATCAGGGTATTTGAATGTGTTCTCTCAGCAAACAGTCCACAGGTACTCTTCATGGGAGATGTTGTAAGTTGGGTGGAGGTTTTTTTCTCTTTTCCCAGTTTCATTGGAAATGTTTATTCTGCTGTGAATAAAAGGGACATAAGAATGGTTCCTTAGACAGAGGCATCTAAGACAGACTTTAAGATGTCTGCATGGAATTGCCACAGACCAATTTGAAGAGAGCGTTCTCTGCATGGAAGTGCAACAGACCAATCTGGAGAGAGTGCAGGCTGCTGTTAACCTTTTGTTAGTCTGTGTCAGAAAGAAAGTTAACCTCTCAAAAAGATGCAAATTTGAAACAAATGCAATGAGACTGTTCCTGGCTCCCTCCTCAGCCCCTTATCAGTGCAAGAGCTATATGAAGTCCCAGGAAACAATTCTCTGGTCATAGATGTTCTTGAAGCTGATGTAAAGGGCCCTACGCTCACAGTCTTGCATGGGGGTAAATAGGATCTCAGGGTAAACAGATGTGGTAGGGTCTGTCTGTATAGCACCATGGGGATTTTGGGGAGCAAAGTACTCTCTTGGAAACTGCTCTGACTTGTCATTGCAGTCCTTGCAGCAGATCTGGAGGGCATGACAGGGTTGCAGAGTCCTCTTTGTCTCCTGGCATTTTATGCTACACTTCTCTATGATGTGACACAGCTAAAACCCAGTACATGCAGTTTTTTGTTTTACTGAGCAAGGTGAGAGTAGCAGGTTTAAAGTTACTGACTCCCGTGGTTTGGTGTAGGAATGCCCCTTTGTGACTCAGACCATGCTGGATCCATATTAACTAGAATATATTTACTGTAAAGAAAGTAAAAATAATAGTGGTTACATAATTTCTCTTTCACCATTCTGTCTAACAAAGTTCAGTATTTTCATTGTCTGGTATCATTCACAGATATTACACTCCAGAACTGTGAAACAGGCTGAACCACAACAATGAAAATCTTGTTTGAAGTCTTGATTACCTTGCAGTCAGGTGAATGTTATCCATTTTGTACTTTGCATCTCAGATACAAATAACTGGCACAGACAATTTCCCCTGTGTAAATCATTACATAGCTGGGGTGAATAGCCGTCTAGGATTATCAGGCTTAGGTCTTATTCTGAACACAGATCCATTTGACTAATCATGGTCTGCCAGTCTAACTTGCTTTCTGCAGATTCGAATATCTAGGCTGATCCTACCCCTCATTTCCTTTCCTGTAAATGCTGGTATCACAGTAGTGCATAATGCACATCTAAGAGCTAGTGCTGCGTTGAGGAGACGTGGTAATGTCCTTTGGTCAAGAGACCATTCCTCTGAGGGAAGGAGGGCAAACAGGTCGCAGGGAGAGCACTGGAGCCCATACATGACACGAAGTGGGAACTGGAGGGGTTTTTGAACTCTCATTTACCTTGGAAGAGGAATTGTTTTTTAATGTGCTGAAGGCTGAATTAATTATTGAACTGTTGAAAAGGAGGCTACCAATCACCAGACAAGTGAAGACAAGACTATTCTGTGACCTTGAATAACTACAGGATTTGCTGCCAGTTCAATTTAGCATTCAATTTGTTGCTGATGTTGCTTCTTTTCAGAAATATTGGAGTCATGCAGTAGAAAACACAGGGCACATACTGAAACATTGCTTCTTAGGTCAGCAAGAGTTTAGATGGCTGTTACTAATGTAACACTTTGCTTTGCTAAATACACTGTGGAACAGGGTCGTGAGAGTTGGCCTCGTCATTAGGTGCTGAATTTGGAAAGCCTCAGTTCTCAAATCACACATCTTTGCTTCGGAGGGTAATTATAGTAGCTGATTATAGTAGTAGGTCTTTATCTTCTGTGAGGATAGCCAGTAGGGGAGTAGAGGAGCCTTCTGTTATGCTAAAAAGCAAGCAGATCCAGTTGCCTCTTTGTTTGTTTGTTTGTTTGTTTGTTTTTCTGTAGAGCTTACCTCCTCATTTAGCTGTTTCTCATAAAAAGCTCATGTGGAAGCACAGTCCACTGCTACAATAGGAGGAATGCCACGGTGCAGGTTCACTCTTTCATTGTTCTGGTCAAACTTGTTTCTCACTTTTTCGCAGGAAGGGAGCAATGAAAAAGATACCACATTGTTAGTTTGTTCTTAAACAGCTTTCACTTAAGTTGCTGTTGTCCTGAAGATTGGTATTTCATTTCCAGGTTCCATCTTACACTTAGAATCATAGAATCATAGAATCATTAAGGTTGGAAAAGACCTCTAAGATCATCGAGTCCAACTGTCAACCCAACACCACCATGCCCACTAAACCATGTCCCTAAGCGCATCATCTACACATTTTAAATACTTCCAGGGATGGTGACTCAACCACTGCCCTGGGCAGCCTGTTCCAATGTTTAAGCACTCTTTCAGTAAAGAAATTTTTCCTCACATCCAATCTAAACCTCCCCTGGCACAACTTGAGGCCATTTCCTCTTGTCCTATCGCTAGTTACTTGGGAGAAGAGACCGACACCCACCTCACTACAACCTCCTTCCAGGTAGTTGTAGAGAGCGATAAGGTCTTCCTTAAGCCTCCTTTTCTCCAGGCTAAACAACCCCAGTTCCCTCAGCCGCTCCTCATAAGACTTGTTCTCCAGACCCCTCACCAGCCTCGTTGCCCTTCTCTGGACACGCTCCAACACCTTTATATTTATCTCTATTATGGTGCGGCCTCACCAGTGCCAAGTACAGGGGCACGATCACTTCCCTCCTCCTGCTGGCCACACTAGTTCTGATACAGGCCAGGATGCCATTGGCCTTCTTGGCCGCCTGGGCACACTGCCGGCTCATGTTCAGCCGGCTGTCGACCAGCACCCCCAGGTCCTTTTCTGCCAGGCAGCTTTCCAGCCACTATTCCCCAAGCTTGTAGCGCTGCATGGGGTTGTGGTGGCCAAAGTGCAGGACCCAGCACTTGGCCTTGTTGAGTCTCATACAGTTGGCCTCGGCCCATCGATCCAGCCTGTCCAGGTCCCTCTGCAGAGCCTTCCTACCCTTGAGCAGATCAACACTGCCGCCCAACTTGGTGTCGTCTGCAAACTTACTGAGGGTGCACTTATAGCGATGTAAATGGAAAAACTTTTGTGACTAAATTACGACATGTCTTTCAGTGCTTTACTGGATGTATTGCTTACTACGGTTGACATGCTGATGACAGGAACACTGAAACAGTCTCTAGACATGCAATATGCACTGGTGTGCATTGATTTGTTGTAACTGTTGTTAGACCTCAGCTGCATGCGGATCTCAGTGGATATGGATCTCCACTTTCAGAAAGACTAAGGATCAGGTCTTCAGGTTTTGTCTCACATTTGGTTCTTCATATCCCGGTGACTTACATGTGGAGATGGGGGTGTATTAATTTAGGTTGAGCTCTTGGGTGTTCTGAAAATGTAGAATTGTAAAGATGCGGTTTGGCACACTCGTTACCAACAGGTGTCAGTGTTGTAGTGTATTTTTATTGTTCAGGGTCTGCTCCTGTTCTGCTTTGCTACACATCTTTGCTCCAGATGAGTAACACACCACACACACAGATGCACGCATAGCTTTAACACATCCCATCCTGAAGAACTGCTGCAAAGAGAAGTACTTTTTTCCTCGTCATGGTAATGAAGGCTGTTAGGAGAATATTTCATATTGCAGATTGCTAAATTAAAGAAAGCTCATCTAGTGATACAGTATTAGATAATGATGGTGCCTGGGAAGTGAAAGGAAGAATATAAAGCACTGTATGTCTAGCTGATGGCAAGGGAACTTGCAGTACTGGCAGTGACCCTCTTCTTAAATAAGGGCTAGACTTCTTGTCTATAGTTTATTGGCTTGATCCTTCAAAGGAAAATGGTTAAGTATGTTACTTTTAGATGTTTATGGTGTCTGTATGTCTAAATCCTCAATCAGCCCCACCTCGCAGGGGTGATCTGAGCATATCTGGCCCACAGTGGCATCACTGAATTCAGTTAAAGGCACAAAGCAAAATATAAGGACATCTCCATTTCACATATTTCATATATGCAACAGCAAAGACATTCCTGTTTCATCTTTTTCCTTTTCAGGGAAAAAATAATTTTCCCCTTACTTCGACATAGTATTGAGACACTTTTCACCATTTTTAATCCCATCTGCTATGACCTAGCTGGCAATTAACAACCTTCTGTCTGGATGAGTCAGGGTACTATTCATTTTTCAAGTTTTATCACTCCATGGGGGTATCATTCCGGAAAAAAACCCATGAGGACAGGGCCCTTTACAGTAGTCAAGACTGACTTTGGAAAATCCTAGGTGGGGGTAAAAAGGAAAGTTTAACTGAGCATTCTGCATAATGGCAATATTTTGGTGTCACGATACTTTTGTTAACCTCGGCAGTGTGAAAGCTATATCTAAGAGGGAGTCTGACTCAAAAGAAAAAATGTTTAGATAAAATAGATTGTAATCTGTGAAATGATGCATTTGTCACTAAGTCTTCCTTGTTTATGCAGTTGTGTGATGCAGGACTGTACTGACAGTCTCAGTTGTTCAAAAACTAGAAGTTGAGCCTGCAAAGCCTTGTCTTAAAACAATGATTTGAAAGATAATGGGTTATATTTGCTAACTTATCGAAGCTTTTCTTTGTCATTTTGAAAAGCATGCTTAAAACAACACAGTGCAAAGCAGAAAAGATGCCTTATTTCCCTCCAGAAGTGGATAACTACACAACAGTAAGATGCTGGTTGTCTTCTTAAAATTGCCTTCTTCAGTAAAACTGTTGTATCTGGGAACTAAGTAATCACTACTGCTTATCAGTTACCTGCTGCAATGTACTGACTTGATGCTGTATACAACGGTTATGAGGAAGTAAAAAGCACCTGATACTTAAATGTAGCAAAATATGTAAATGCACTGCATAGTGCTCTATTGCATTGGCACCTTGAAAAGGAGAGGTAGACAACCTGTTGCATGTGTGTGTAAAGTAAATGAGTAAATATTCTCTGATTCAGTGCTACAGAACATTGTGAAAAAGCTGAGCTTGACAACAGAAGTTAATATAAAAGGATTTTTATTGCATTGTTTAGTGTAGATGCTTGTGAAGAAATATGTGGAATAAGCAGATTTATATTGCTGCTGCTGATGCAGAGCATATTTGCATTGTATGCATTAACGAAACAATTCAACAGAACTCATGAGAGTATAACACTCACTTGCTAAGATTAGCAAGAAATTAGTCATATAAATGTTGGCTCTGTGACACACCTGCAAGTGTCTTACTGAGCATATATACTGGCAGCTATTGCTGTATTATGTTACTGATAGAAATAAACCCAGGGCTGAACTGAAGCCCAGTATCAGAGTTGCTCTGGCTTAGGTGAAAATCATAAAGCTTATGAGGTAGGTTGACCCTGGCCAGCAACCGAGAACCCACCCAGCTGCTTGCTCACTCCCTTTTCCCCCAGTATGGGGAGAAAATAGAAAGAAAGTGAAAAGACTCATGGATTGAGATACAGACAGTTTAATAGGTGAAGCAAAAGCTGCACATGCAAGGGAAGCAAAATAAGGCGTTTATTCACTACTTTCCACTCCCTGGAAAGCAGGGCCTCAGCACACATAACGGTTAGTTGGGAAGACAAATGCCATAAACACAAGCGTCCCCCCTTCCTCCTCCTTTCCTTGAGCTTTGATTGCTGAGCACAACTTCCTATGGTGTAGAATATTCCTTTGGCCAATTCAGGTCAGCTGTCCTGGCTTTGTCCCCTCCCAGTTTCTTGCCTACCAGTAGCCTACTTACTTGTGGGGGGGAAAGAGAACGCCTTGACACTGTGCAAACACTGCTCAGCCATAGCCGAAACACTGGTATGTTATCAACACTGGTATAGTCACAGACCCAAAATGCAGCACCAGGCAGGCTGCTATGAAGAAAGATAACTCTATCAGAGCCAGACCCAGTACAGCTCATCAAGACAGAAGGTGTAGGGCATGAAGGATTCATTAGAAATTTGCCCCTTCCCCCCCTGCCCTTTCTGTCTGCTGCTTAAAAAAGTAGTGCTCTTGATAAGCAAAGGCATGGCTCTCATCAATATCTTGTCACTTTTCTCTGACAGAAAATGAGTGAAGGTTTTATACTGGTTTGTTGTGGCATCCTGTCTGCAGTCATCCGAACCCTTTCTGCAATATCAGATGTCACATCTGTTCTTCTGAAGAATGGTAATTCCATAGGACATGCTGAAGCAAATTGAGCAGGAGTGTAGGTTCAACTTTAATAAAAGAAGTTGGTAACAGTAGTTACAATGTGTCACACTCTTATCTGATGTATGAAAGAAAATCAAATGCCATATATAACCTCAGTCTTACTCGTGTCAGTACAAGTTACATATACAAAATTGCAAATGCTCAGCAGAAGTAAAAGGTACCAAAGTGACTATTGTATTAGTATAAAAGATGATTGGCATAGTATAAATGATTAGTATAGATGATTAGTATTAATATAAAAGATGATAAAGCATAATTTTAAGGATTTAACAGTGGGTTTTTTGTTTATTTTAGGGTTCCAAATACTATCTAAATACTTTCAGTGTCTATTGGGGAATATGCGCTTCATGTCTATAGTGCCATAGCTGAGTGAAAATGCAGAAATATCTTTGGTGCTATGAGCATTTTACATAGGCCTGGTTTTTAGATCACTCTGCTGGAAAATGAAATATGGTATTATTACCAACATAAGGTGAGGGACTGAATTTCCCTTCTTAGAGTTGGCTGTCCCACCCAGAGCTTCCCTGGTGGCACAGTACTCACCATAACTGTAGGAGCTGGGCAAGGCTATCACTGGGCCTTCCAGGTATACAGTTCCCTAAGGTTTTGAAATGCATCCTCCAAATGGAAATGGAACTTCAAGCTGGTTTAGCCTGGTTTCCAAAGGAATGTGTACCTGCTTGCTTACCAGTGCTCTGCAAATAATGTTGACAATTCGCCAGCTTTAGTTACAATTGACAAGGGTGTAGGGGTCTCTGAGATAATGAAGTTTAAATCTTACAAAAATCACCAGTTGGGCAGGAGAGAGATATAGTTAATCTGGCATTGAAAGAGCAGTTGCAGTTACCTGCTTTGCTTAGCTCGTTAGCTGGCCAGTCAGTGCTGACATGTGGATTGATCCGTATGATCAACATATCAATAGTTTGGAGCCATTGGAAGTGGGTGAGTTCTTCCTGCCCAGATGGCAGGAGAAGACATTGGAGTGAGCTGGGGCTTACTGTCAAACAGGAGAGCGAAAGAGAGGAGCTTCAGGCACTGCAACGGAAGTGATATTGCAAAGAATATGTAGAGTTAAGATTTGGGTTTGCTACTGCAGAATGGTAAAGGGATGCTGAAAACATCTGCAGGAAATTCATTAGTTTTGTTCTCAGTAAGGCTGTTTTTTTCTTTCTTTCCTTCCTTACCTGAACAGCTCTATTCTCTTCAGTCTGCCTGACCACCCTCTTCTATCCTCTATATCTAGGTCCTTCAGATTGTGCACCTAAGAAATAATCCTCTGAAGACTTGTAAACCCTTTAACACCGTTTACAATTTGAAGTATTTCTGAAACCATGGGGCATCTACCTTTGTCCTCCTTCTATGTTTGCTGCATTTTACGATAATTAGCATAGTACGTGAAAAACAGAGTACCTTTATTCCTCAAAATAGGGGAAACCATGGGGTTTTTTTAGATTTTTCTTAATAGCTAAAGCAGGGCAAGAGTTTTCTAATAAAGAGGAAAGAGAAATGTAATGTTATTTTCCCTGCAGTCTCTTTCAAATATATTGTACTTGTAATTTAAATAAGCAAGGATCATTAATTCTTCTAGCAGGTTTTTATTTACTTTTTATTGCTTACCCTAAAATGTAAATGCAATATGAGAAATTTAGCTCATTATTTGTCAGAGTTTTTAACCGTTTTACTTTCTTTAAGTCATATGCCTCTTGAATTACTTTGTACAAAACTTGATTATTTCAACTGTTTTTACTCTGTTAATGCAAATTTGTTTCATATTTTTCTAATGTTAAATTCAAGATTAAATTAGAACATTAAGTTTTACAAATGAAAAAGCAAGGAAAAATTACCCTGTAAGCCAAAACAGAATATTAACAAAACATTTTAAAATAATGAATGTCTGCTGTAGAAAATTTTATGGAGTACAATCACTATCTTGAGACAAATTATATATTTCGTTGTATTCTTGTAGCTGTTTATTTACACTACCCAGAAGAAAAGTACCGCAACATGTTATTACTTGTCAAATTAACAGATGTTTTTGTTTTGGGGTCCTGTTATTCTCTAGCTTTCTTAAATATATAGATATTAATATATATATAAAAAAAGCTTTACAAGAACTTTTTGTAAAAGCTCCAGAAGTCTTTAATTTACCTTGACAACACTTAAAATTACCTAAAAAAGGTTGAACGAACTGTATCCTTACTTACCAAATATAAATTATTTGTAATACTACCTTGTATGCAAATAAGATCGTTTGTAAACCACCAGTTTGTAAAATGTGCACGGGAAAATGTATGAATGATGACTTTCTAAGGTAAAGTCATAGAAATTGTATGGGCAAATGCTACAGGACAGTGTTCCCTTGGCCTATCCCTAAAGGTTCCCACCACTGAAGTAAACAGTAAGATGCTTCAGAAATGCAGCACCATATTGTCAGCTTTGGAAATGGAAATATATTTCTCCACGCAAGGAGTGGTGGCTGGGCCTGACTGTATGTAAGAGACTGGCTTTGTATCAGCAGAAATTCCCCTGAAGTGAGGTGGAAAAGGAAACCAGTCCCTTGCCTTTAACCCTGCTTGACCACAACAGCTGGTCCAAATTGCTGTTTGGTCACCACATGACCAAGATATTTGCTAAACCACTCTTTGGAAATTTGTTTGTATTTGTTCCTAATAGCAATATATTTTCTGACTTTTCAAGTGCTTGAAAAGATAAGTGAGATATGTCCGATTTATTTCTGCATAGCCCATTCCATGTCTTTCTGTGTCTTTAATTAACATAGAACACAGGATTTAATGATTTATTCTAAAGGTATACAGTAGGTAAAAAATTAAGGAAACTACATAAACATCTTATTTTAGGCCACAAAGTCATGTACACAAAACTTATGAAAGCCATAATTAGAGCTGCCACAAAAAACTTACTTTGATCCATCGTATGGCCATCTGCTGCATTAAACCAGATAAGTTTCTGTGTAAAAAATGAACTATAGAATGACATTAATTAGCAGCAGGACATCCACAGAAGGTGACCACTGGCAGACAGTTGGGAGACCCTGCCATAGTCTGTTTCTCCTCCATAGCAGGAGGACACCCCTGCCTTGCATGAAGTTTTCTGGAAAAGAACTGACCCTCTGAAAAGTCACATTCTAGAAAACATTTACCTTTCTTTCTCAAGTTAGCAATTAAATTAATTGATTAAAATTCAAGAGTAGACACAAGATGATGCTTCTCAGAAAGGCAAATTGCTGACTGATGGTCCCTTGTCTGTTGTAGATTCCTAGCCCCTGACTTTGGCCAAGTTTCAAATTTATAGTGGGGTCTGTGAGATCCCCTCTTAAAGCAGGGATCACCTTGCTGAGAATAACCCGCATCTGTGAAAAGCAGTGTCTCCTGAAGCCAGAACTCTCTGGAAACTGGTAGCCAGGAGTTTTGGGCTCTCACAGATACCTCCCTCAAGGTGCTGCCCCCAGAGCTAGGCTGGCTCTGTGTGTATTTCCCTTTGGCATCAGGGCAATACACCGCTGACTCCTGTTCTGCTGTGTCCATGTGCCAGCCTTGAATCATATCAAGTAGAAAGCCTGATCTGTCTCATCCATTCAGGTTTTTTTGAAAAGCTTCCAGGTGGTACCAAGTGACAGCATTGTTTCTGGCCAGCAATCTGTTAATGTGGACTAATTTGATTATTCTTTTTTTTATTATGCTACCTTAAAAAGGCTGTAATCAGCTACCTTTACCAGGTAAAAATTAAATGAAGCATCAAGGTGAGAAAGATAGATCAAAGATAATATGAACTGGCTGTGGACAAATACAAGGGAAAAAGCAAGAAATTAAATTAAAATGCCAAGAGCGACACCCTGAAATTAAGATTTTAAAATCTTTCAGGATAACAGCTTAATTAACCCCGAATTGTTGGTAGTGAGAGCCAGAAGGCAGTTGCACAGGGTATAGCTCTAATCACAGCATTGGGTGCATAAACCATAGATCAGTTGCAGAGTCTACCTCATTTCCAGCCCCCAACGCCTCCAGCAACAGCAACAACTTTTTCCTGTTTTTATCTGCCGGCTTTGAATCTGAATGTTATTAATAGTGCGGCAGCTAAAAAATGCAGTGTCAATAGTGGTCCTCCAAAGGCAATACTGCACAGGCAGCTCTCAAAACAAGCAGAGCCCACCTACTCATTGAGAGAATGCAAAAGGCCATAGGATGCGGGTTATATGAAGAAGAGTGATGTGAAACATGAAGTCTAGGTGCTAGGAAATGAACCATATTCTGAACAGCCTATAATGAGAATGGGACTTGCACAAATACAAGCAGTAGAGTTAATGCAATTCAAGAAATTACTTGTTAATTCTCCAGTAAGTTACTCCCCTTCATAATTCACTGACCATGAGCTCTTAGTCTGTTACAGTGGCAAGTAAAATGGTTTATTTAAGCTTAAATGCAACCTTTATAGATTAAACTGTCACCTGAATAGGTCACAGCCTTAGGATTCTTTCCATCAGATGAGATATACTTTAAAGATTAATTTTTTTGCTGAAAGAAGGTAACAGTAATTCTGGTTTCTAAACCCATTTATAATTGATATGCTTTCTTTCCTATGTATCTTGGTTAATATAATTTTCTTGACAAGTCTTTTCATCTTGACTATTTTTAGAGTGTATAATCCTCCATAAGTGATACAATAACTCTTTTTTCATGGCTACAGATTGTGACAAGACAAACTTGATACTGTGGTCTATTAATGTCAATAATCTGAAGAAACATATGTTTTGAAGCAGGGAGCTGCTAATTAAAAACGCATAAAACACAAAATAAATTCCCTAGAGAACTAAAAAAAGTTCTTCACTTACGAAGAAATAAAAGAAATTATTTTCTAAAACAATCAAATGTTTTTCAAAAGGAGGAAAGCAACCAGCCAAGATGCAAGACATAACAATTTGCCAGATGAAAAGTGCTAAAGCTTGCAAGATGTCATCACAGCTTTTCTTGAGTCTTGTGTTTCTTTTCCTGATGGAACTGGAAGCTGGAATTCTCCCTTTATTTTTGTCAGGGATATATATTAGCTTAAAGAACAGAGTCTGAAGGGAGATCAATCTTGTAGTATGGAAAAGATAAAATATAAACTAGGTAAAGAGGAAAGGAATAAAGCATCCTCCATATCCACCGCAGACTGGATAAGAAATAGCCATAAATTCCAGCAAGGGAAATTTGGATTTAACACTGAGGATTTTTTTTAGCAGTCAGAATACATAAACCCTGAGAAAGTTTGCCAAAGGCAGTTGTGGTATTAGGGGTTTTAAAGTGTGGCTTAGATGAGAGGTTTAAAGAAGTTAGACAAGATTTTGAAGAAGAGGTTAAACAGCTGTGAGAAATTATTAAGATACAGTTGATTCTGCTGAAAGAACTAGGTTGGTTAGGTGGCCTATTTGGGTCTCCAATTATTTGTTGAAAACACTTCCAGACAGACCTGTTCTGTCTGTTGCAGTCCCCTTCCAGGATAAGACTTAATGAGAGGCTCCTTCCCTCCAGGTTTAGGACTGGCCCTGGAAATCCCTGTCTCCCTAAATGGAAAGAAAAATGGGGACATTTTTGTACTATGTCTTTGACCCAGTAGAGCTAAGCAAAATGTAATCCGGAATATGAAGCATTCCAAAGGTCTCTAACAGAGTTAAAAAGAAATATGTTTAATTTATAAGGTATTACTTCTTTGAGAATTTGCTTTGTAGGAAAGAAAATGGTCTCTTTTCAATCTGCAGAACAAACATGCACAAGTTTGGTTTATTGAGAAATAGATTCAACTATAATGTAGAACTTTTCAGCATCATAATTTTGCTTTACTTTTTTGTTGCTATTGTTTTTAGAGAAATTAATTTGAGATCTTGGGGCCTGTTAGTTTGAGAGCTGAATATCTGCTTTTTTTCTGAGCTTTCGTGTACTGAAGGTGAGGAATGGAAAGTTTCGGGAGATAAAACTCCTGTCCCTCGTCCCTCTGAGGATTTTTTTTAGTAAGGGAAGATAAAAGTTACAGCAGTTTGAATATTCATGGACCTAAGTGACTTCCTCTTCTCCAGGCTTAGATTTGCTGTTTGTGTGTTTACTCTTCCTGGTCAGATGGTGTGAGTGTATGGAGCAGCGAAGATTATACCACAGTTGTGTTAACACCATTTTCATCTTTTCTTTGATGTTGCCAACTGTTTCATTTTAGTACGGCTCTTGCCACTGGTGCATGATTTAGTTGAAACACATTTCCAGAAATTTTCTGGAAAATAATACAGCAGTGAGGTAGAATCTACTTTTTGTGTATTTTTTATCCTTGGTCTCCTTGGAGAGGCTGACCGTTCATTCCTTGGTAACTTGGTGCTGAATGTCTTATTTTTCTTTCTTAATGATGTTATTATCCTAGATATTACTTCTACTCTTACCACACCTGGATTATTCTGAATCATGTAAAAGGACAAATGAGAAAAAATGCATCTGTATTTTACATTACCTCATAGATTAGGAATTTTTCCTTTTCATATTATAACAATAATATTAGGTCTGGTTCCTTTCTTGGGCTTCATCTACATTTCTGATTTGCTTTGATGCAGATATAAGATCTGACTCACATAAGAAGGAAGGGTCTGCAGGTTTTAACGTCAAATATTAAACTTTGAAAATAATGCAACCTTAAAAAATACACATTTCCCTGCTTTCAGAAATTTTCCAAATTATCCATACCTAAACATAAGGTACACCACGTAATCTTGAAGAAAATGGCATCTGACAGCTTCAAAAAAATTGTGTAGGAGGGAAAAAATATATAATTTTAATTGTCAAAGCACTACATTTGAGTGCTTCAGGGTTTAACTGTGTCTACAGCATGCAGATAATGAGTGCAGTGAAAATACATCATTGCTCAGATATTTTCAAATTACTTTTATGCTTTGTTTTACTTAAAATTTAGCATTTGATCTCAACAAATATCTCACATTTAATCCATAAATATATGTTGAAACTAAAAAGTGAAAAAATAAGAGAAATCTGTGTTGCCGGTGCTTTGGGATTATTGTCTGCAGTATTTTGTGAAGGCAGAAATGTTCACAAAAATGATAACTTTGGAGTGCAAAATGTTGGAGAATATTTCATCAATCTGTTTTGAATTTGTAAGTAAATCTTCACCTCATATTCTGGATTCTAAGAGCAATACTCATACTGGCAGGAGTCAGATCCAATAATATGTGACCCACATAAGCAATGAAATCTAACTGAAACTTTTCAAATTGCAGATGTTGGTATGAACTGCTTGCTTGTGAACAACCTTCAAAGCAAAACTTGTTCATCTAATTATCCACTGGGTGACTCTGAATAACAAATATAATTGAGCAAACTGTAAGCTACTCTTCAACAACTCTTGAACAGAAAGATGCTTGATCCATCCAATTATTCACAATGTATTTGTTCAGCTGTAATAGCAGTGATATCTGCAGAGGATCCCTCCAGCAAATCACACCACTACTAATATGATAGCCTCATGCCTGCTGAGTTTATTCATATAAAACTCCTACTAACATCTCCTAATGTCTGCAGAATGTTGAAGCAAAGGCTGGGGGTTAGGGTGTCATGACTGTGATGGAGAGCTGCAGACATGTTTGCAGTGTCCATTGCTGCACAGCTTTTTGTGTCCATGAACACAGTTCTGTGTTCGGTGACAGATTATCAGGCCTTTCTACAGTTTGCACCTCGCTGTTACAAAGATTTCAAAGGTTCTTCTCCTTGAAATATTTCCTTTTTTTTTAAATTATGGTATATATTTAGCACAGACATATCAGAAGTTCTTGTGCTTTTCATAGGTGATGTATGAGAGATGAGTCCAATATTTAAGACCCTCAGGCCCAGATGTCATACGCAGCATACTTATGCTTGTATGGACCCACTTGTAGGATGTCTCATTTATGGTTCCTGCCTGTTGTTCTAGGTCTGCTAGCAGGAGCAAATCTGCTTAAACTCCAAATGACGGAGTTTGGTGTAGGCCCTATCAACTTTCTGCTGGTTTCCATCACATCAGAAATGTACTTCATGCTTTCATATTTCACTCTAATGGTGTTGATTCTGGTTAATAAATGTTTAGATCATATAAAAAACCACATAATTTTCTTATAATTTCAAGACAACATACATCAACTTTTTTCTCATTACTTTTCTTTGTTATCCTGGCTGGCATCATGATCTGAAATCTGGTATTTCCATCTTTCATTATTTGTGCCCTTTAAGCCTCTAATTGTTTTCATCATGTCACCATCTGAATAAAAGTTTTATTCTCTTGAGAAGACAAGGAAGCTACTAATGTTGGCAGCAGAAGAGATTACTAATTCTCAAAACTGTAAGTTTTGAATGTAACATGTTGCGCTGGGTGCAGGTGCCCCGGTGCTGGCAGCGGGGGCTGCAGGGCGGCCTCTGTGAGGAGAGGCCGGGGCTGCCCCGTGCCGGACACAGCCGGTTCCAGCCGGCTCCGACCGACCCAACACAGGGCATGGCTGAGCCCCTCGGCCACGATGGTGGTGCCTTGGGGAAAGGGCAAAGCGCTGCAACAACAATGAGGAGTGAGGAAAAAAAGTGTGAGAAACAGCCCTGTAGACACCAAGGTTAGAGAAGAAGGAGGGGGAGGAGGTGCTCCAGGCACTGGAGCAGAGACTCCTCTGCAGCCTGTGGAGGACTATGGTGGAGCAGATATCCATACTGCAGCCTGTGGAGAGCCCACACTGGAGCAGATATTCCTGAAGGACTGCAGCCCCTGAGAAGGATCCATGCTGGAGCAAGGGAAAACTGTGAGGAGGAAGGATCGGCAGAGAAGAGCTGTTATGGACTGACCACAACCCCTCATTCCCTATCCCCCTGCGCCACTTAAAGGCTGGGGTGGGTGGAAGAGTCGGGAATGAAGGAGAGAAGTTGAGCCTGGGAAAAAGGTGTGGGTGGGGGGAAGGTTTGTTTTAATTTGTCTTTTTTTCTCACTATTCAAATCTACTTTAATTGGCAATAAACTAAAATAATTTTCACCAAGTCGAGTGTGTTGTGCCTGTGATGGTAATTGGTAAGTGACCTCCCTGTCCTTATCTTGACCCACGAGCTTTTTTTCTCCCACCTTATTTTCTCCCTCCTGTCCTGCTGAGGAGGGGGGAGTGTGAGAGTGTCTGGGTGGGTGTCTGGCAGCTGGCCAATGTCAACCCACCACACATGTAACTTCACGAAGTCAAAAGTGCTTTCAATTAACAAGCATTTTTCTTTAAGTAACACTGAAAGAAAATTTATGACTGCTATTTATGAAATATAAAAAAATCTACATACACCTAGGATTTAGTGTGGTTTGGATGGATTTTCCATGTGTGAACCTCATGAGGTTCAACAAGGCCAAGTGCAAGGTCCTGCACCTGGGTCGGCACAACCCCCAGTAGCAAGACAGGCTGGGGGATGAAGGGATTGAGAGCAGCCCTGCCAAGAAGGACTTTACTTGTGGGTGAAAAGCTGGACATGAGCCAGCAATGTGTGCTCGCAGCCCAGGCGGCCAACCATCTCCTGGGCTGCATCACAAGAAGCGTTGCCAGCAGGTTGGGGGAGGTGATTCTGCCCCTCTACTCCGCTCTGGTGAGACCCCACCTGGAGTACTGCGTTCAACTCTGGAGCCCTCAGCATAAGAAAGACACAGACCTGTTGGAGCGGGTCCAGAGGAGGGCCACAAAAATGATTGTGGGGGATGGAACACCTCTCCTGTGAAGAAAGGCTGAGAGAGTTGGGGTTGTTCAGCCTAGAGAAGAGAAGGCTTCAGGGAAACCTTATTGCAGCCTATCAGTACTTAAAGGGGGCTTATAAGAAAGATGGGGACAGATTTTTTAGCAGGACCTGTTGCGACAGGACAAGGGGCAATGGCTTTAAACTAGAGGGGGGTAGATTCAGACTAGATACAAGGAAGAAATTTTTTACGCTGAGGGTGGTGAAAGACTGGCACAGGTTGCCCAGAGAGGTGGTGGATGCCCCATCCCTGGAAACATTCAAGGTCAGGTTGGACGGGGCTCTGAGCAACCTGATCTGGTTGACGATGTCCCTGCTTATTGCAGGGTGTTGGACTAGATGACCTTTAGAGGTCCCTTCCATCCCAAACTATTCTATGATTCTGTGTTTCCCAGCAGGTGGATACTTTTCACTATATTCTCCCTTTTGAGCTATCAGACTTCTTCAATTTTATAATGCTACTTGTGCAAGAATTGCAAGTGATGAGAAAAATCTGAAAAATGATTACTGTGTGAATCCCTTCTCACTTGATCCTGTCAAGTGACTATGTGAAGACCTGCCTTCAAAGAAAAAAAATACATAGCAAACAAGGGAATGCCTTTCCATTATAAAATCTATATGATTTTTCCCCATTGGATGTTACAATATGGGGTTTGGTGTATTCTACTGACAAGAAAACTTCCATGTTGAAAACCTCCATATGATGTCAATGAAAGCAAGAACTGTGAAGAAAGATTTACTTTCCTGGTGCACAGAAGAAAGAGGGAACAAGAGACCAGGTCCTTTAACCCTGAATACTGAGTCTAGGCTATTTTAAGAACAACTGCTGTAGGGCTGATTCATGGGGTAGGTGGTCAGTTTTTTAATCTGTATGGGATTTTATTTTTTAATGTTTGTAATTCTTGATTTCTATTTGTTTCTCTTTTTAGACACTTTTTATAATAATGAAGGAAGGAATGGGAAAGCAAGGAGATGCAGGACTGCCCTGTGAAAGACATTTGGGAAGGGAGGAAGAGAAATCTTGAGCCTTCTGGAGACATAAATATGTATAAGATGAATATGTACCTACAGAGCAACCTCATATGAAATATACCATCTAAGTAACAATTAATAAGATATTCTCTTTATATAGTGAAAAGTTTGATGAACTGGCCAAACCCATCTCTTCAAATATCATAGACTTTTAAAAGAAAGATTATGCTACAGGGCTACCATAGTTAGAAATACATAACTTTGTACAGTCCTCAGAAGACTGATTTTAATGACAGTTTTAGAGACCTGTTATTCCACTGGTCTAAGTAGTATAATTACAGGTATAAATAATGCAAGTCTTGGGCTCGAAACTTTTATTTCAAAGCCTTATTGTCCTTTTGGATATGGAATCTTTCATTAAAAAAAAAAATAAATCCTGTCTACCCTCTTTACTTTTGTGCCAAGGCCATTTTATGCTGATAGAGTTCAAAATTATGCTGGATTCTCAGTGTGGTTTATTAATTAAAGGGTTTATTAATTAAATATATTTGATAAAACATTTGCTTAATAAAAGAACTAATTGTTAGTATCCAGAAATATAAACTTTACTATAGATTGTATTGTGTAGTAGTATATTGAGGTAAAGCTTACTGCCTGAAATGCAAAGTATTACTGAATCTTTCTTTCCCTCTGGATTTTGAAAAATGCTAAGGTTCGATAAAAAACCTCACCAGTTGAGAAGGTGGAATACAGGGTCTTAATTAAGAGCTTACAAATAACGTACTCTACTTTTTCTCTCAGCCTGACAACTCCTTACTGCGCCACCAGTATTGGCTTGTTCATATTAAACTGAATCCGTTTATACCTTAAGGAAGAATTCTTACCTCTGGTGAACTGCTATAAACACTTCATCCTACTGAAGCTAATGAAACTGGGCTGAATTGCATGCACGGTGTATCTAGCCCTCAGTCTGTAACTTTCCAAGCCAAGACATTTAGTTTGGGATTTACCCCTGTAAGTGGTTTTAAAGCTTCATAACGAGTTAAGCCAATGAATATTAGTAAAATATTTAAAAAAAATTACTTGTCCTTTGGAAGAGAGCATTTTCTAAAAACCACACATTTTTTACTGAACAAAGCTATCTTAAAAATACTGTTCTTGAAGAAGAATTTGTGGAATCATCGAGGAACTCCCACCCCACCTTTCTGGGACTGGATAGTAACACCGAATCTCTTTGGTCACTTAGGTTTGGGAAACAGGTTGGACTCCTGAGAGGCATCACACTCGCTAGATTTGTAATGCTTATCATCAACACCAGTGAGGTAAAAGAGTGATAGCTTTTGTCAAAATAGTCAAGTGATGTTGTAACTATACCTTTTGTGGTGTCGTATAAATAACCAGGATGACAAGATATGTACTTACTGCTGTATATAATACAGATGTTGTCTGTGCACGTCTGAAAAGTAATCATAATGAATACAGATGTTCATAGGCATTTAATAGTCCCTGCTATTTCCCTACTGGCCCCTTTTTCTGTTTTAATTCAGGAATGCATCATACAGCCCTATGTAGCTAAAGCCCACAGGATACAGAATATCTTAGCCGTGGTGACTTCAGTTACAGATGTGCTCTCTAAAGCTATCAGCTCCCCCTGTTTTTTTAAAAAAAAGGTGTTCCATAATGCAAGAGCAAATGGAACTTAATGATGGGAATGTCTCATATGCTTTAAACAAATTAGAGGAATTTATCTTCATACTCAGGAAATGGGATAGCAATTTGGACAGTGTGTGGGATTCATTTCTGTAAATCTATTGCAATAGTGGCTTTTAAAAGGATGTTGACATTTTTGAGAAACTAAAAATACAATCCAAGACAGGGAGACCTAAAGCTCTATGAAACCTTTCTTACCTGGATGTTGATCAGGAGCCACCCTAGACTAGGAACTCAACTGTGAAATCTATATTGTCCGCAATGCACCACATGATAAACATCTTTAGGAGCTGCATGTTTTTTGGAAATACACCAGCAAATCAGCAAATGGTCTTAAAAGAATTGTGTGTGACACTCATAAAAATACATGATGGTTTTATACATATGGCTGGCTCAAATTCAGCTGGGAAGCTAAATATGAGAAAGAAATATAAACTCCGCCAGGATTCAGCATAAGAACACATTGCATAATTTTAAAGAACCTGAAGGGAGCTATAATATTATCTATCTTTCAAAATATTACTGTTCCATTTGCATAGAAGAAAAGGGCAGAGCTTTCTAATATTTCTGTATGCTTCTTTTTTCACACACAGTTTTTTAGAGAATAGTATTTCTATATTATTCTGATCTTAAAAATTAGACAGGAATATCCACAGGTAGTCCTGAGATGTGAGGTGCTAGTAACTCACAAGATTATATTGCTGAGGATAGCCCTTTTGGATTTTTCACAGGTAAAATCAGTAAAGTAAAACATCTTTTCAGTAAAACAGTACTAGGAAAAGCCTTTAAAGAATAAAATCTAAAAGATGCTGAAGGCATTTTCCTAGATGACAGCAGCAGCCATGGAATACATCAAGAGCTGGTTCCAGGCAATGCCAAATGTAAGAGTTTATGCCCCATAAATTTCAAATTATGCTTAACTTCATAGTCCTGATTCATTGACTCTAATGGAAAATGTCCTTTTGGCTCCCACCACATAATGAGTTTGACTCCTGCAGTGGATATGCACAAATATGTGGCCAGCTGGCCTGGAGTCATGTTGTGTCTAAGTATTGTCTGAGCCCTGTACACTGCACATTGCACTAGGGGAAAAGAGGCTGCTTGTAGGCAGAAACAATCAGTGGATTGTCTTGAACTCCAGGCCCTTTCCTGGAGAATGGAAAACATTTTTGATTCTCATTACGTTCAGAAAGCATTGAAGGAAATCAGCACGTCATATGGTGGACTATAAGTAATTGGGAGAGATTTTTTAATAGATGAAAGTAATAAACCAGAAGTTAACATGGAAGCACACTACAAGTGAACGTGCAGAATACTTCTTGGGTACCTCCCAGGACTAACCTTGTCTCTTTCTGCTTGTCTCAAGGGTTGTCTGGATTCCAGGTTCTTCCCTCTATTGAAGCAATGGGCAGGAGCCATCCAGACCCATCCATATTCTCCCTTGCACACCTTGCTGCAGTTTGGTTCCTCCACTGTCCTTGTCCAAATCAGGCTAGCAGAGAGGTCTCTGGTAATATCCCTACTCCGACCCAGGAAATGCCAGGGCCTAAATAAATCCCTCAAACTGTGGTTATATATTAATAGACCAGGTTGTAGGAAAAGATAACAACTTTTATTAGATCAATTGATATGGCAGGAAAAATACAGATGAGCTTTCGGATGTTTAAATTCTCATTTAGATGTGAAATACAAACTGGTTGGAAATGTGCAGGAACTTTTTCAAAACCAAAGAAGGATATTGCTTCTCCCTATGTTTTGGAGACTCATTTTTATCTTTAGGATGTCACAACTACTGCTTCTGCTTCTTGCTGCTTCTGCTTACTGCTATGATGTCTTTTACATTTGAAATAGTCCTAACATGACCTGTTTATGACCTAGACTCAATTTTGAGACATTACATAGGATTCAGATGGTACATATATGTTGTGCTAATTCTTTATATCAGGTAGATTTAATCAGATATTAACTACATTTGTTTGAAAACCTCAAGAGACTCTAAAAACAGCCACAGAGGGGCAGCAGACATTTACACTCAAATGGTATGATGCTTCTTTGCTTTCCTCATCAGTTCTGTTTTCTGTTTAATGAAAAAAACCCCCAACAACCCTGGAAAATTGTCAAGCTAGGCTTTTCCTTTGGGAAGCACAATCTCCTCTTCACTTCCTTCCTGAAAATGTCATAAAAAATGTAGGGGAAAAATGCATACTTACAGGCAAAAACCTTTATCATTTTTTTTAATTAGTATTTTTTTCAACCATCTTTTTCAAGGAGGTCTGGTGCCCAATACTGAAGTCTAGTCCTATTATATTACCCCTATAGCTTTTGATTTTCAGAGATAAAGTTAAAAGAACATACAAAAAATTACTCATCCTCACTGGCAGAGAAATTGCTGGCTTTTGTTGTTTCTGCACTAAAGGTATCAAACAAAAGCTCTGAAAACTCCTTGAACAAGTAATTTCCTGAATAGCAGATATTTTTTACTACTGATAAGAAGTAAAGACTGAATGTCAGTTCCAGTATAAGCCTTCTACAGTGTGAGAGAAACAAAGCAATCACATTTGTGAACATCTTCGCCTATTTGTTGATTTTCAGGACAGAAACTTGAAGGTATTTTGGTAAATATCTTGCATATGGATGTAGTTAAAATTTAATTTTTATTACGTGTTTTCTGTCATTTACATTGTGATTTCTTTGTTCTACTATAGGAACTACTGTTTGCAATAGTGGACATGCAACTAAGAGGTGGTTATTTTATATAATTTCAGATAATTATGATTCCATTTAAAAACAGTAGCTTCTGTACGCTTGCATATGTACGTATCAGTAGTCTAAATTGAGTAGGATCTTATCATAAGCTTCAAGTAAGGTACAAGCTTACATATCTTTTCCTGAAACAGGCCTACTTAAAGTAGCTGATATGCAACATTTCATTTTCTGCATGTGATTTATTGCGATGTTTGTGTTGCAGTTACAGACCTTTAAATAAAGACATCCTGGATTTTTATTCTTTCATTTTCAGCAATTTAATTTTTCCAGAATGTGACTACATAAGCTGAAAATTCTTATGTTTGTTCACTCAGATGTGAACATTTCTCCAAAGTTAAAAGGAAATCCATTCAGTTAATTTTTAATGATATGAATATTGTGAGAACCCTGTGGTTTTCATACTTTCAGAAAATTGCTCAATTGTTATTTCTTCTTGGATAACTCAGAAATCTGTTGAACTTAATACTTCAAGCTTGGCATGAACCAAATTACTAAGTTGAAATATGGGGTTTACTAAATTTAAATTGAAATGGCAAAAAACCTCAAGCTCTGCATATACAAGCTCTGCATATAACACACTCCACATACTCAGTATGTAGCTTTCTACTAATATCTTCAAATTTTGATTCTGCAGGCACTGATATCCGCATATCAATGCAAGACAGTCATAACTGTGCACAAAGAAGCAAATAACAAGCTTATTACTGTGCCTGAGCAGCTAGGCTAACAAAGTTCATGCAGGAGGTATCGCTCTTCTCTTAGCTATGTTACAACAATAAAATTACACCATGGGTGTTTTTGGACACCCAGTCCAATGGCTTGAACTGTCCCTGTCTATGTGCTACCCAGCTCTGTTCAAGCTGGAAGAAAAATACGGTGTTATTCCTATTTAAGGACTTTCATCCTGTTTAAACCCTGAGGATGCTGACAAAGATGCTGCTAAGAGGAAGCAAAGGTTCCTTTTTCAATATAAAAAAGTGTTGGCTGCACTGAAGATACAACTTGTCTCTGTCTCTTTTCCCTCTATTTTTTACGATTTGCACAAAATCATGTTACTCTCTAAATGTGATATTGTACCACAAATGAAAAGACAGGTGAAAAATCAAGTGATGCATTTCCTATGACCTGCTTCAGAAGGTTTGTTTTAAGGTTTATTTTTACTGAAACAGTCAGTTCAGATAAATTTGAGTTAACTTTCTTCCAGGCAGCTTACACACTCTGACTAAAGACCAGTGACCTACAACAGCCTTGCTAAAGGGAGAGTGACCACACTTCGTGATGATACAACTCCAAAGACTGATTTGATTAGCAGCTCAAAATCTTAACGGTTTGATTAAACTGGCCCCTGATGGTACAAGCTCAGTACCTGTATCTGCACAGACTTAATATGCACCTATTCGTCTACAGTATATCCATGTAATGATTTCACATCCTCTGTTGGTTCTTCACTCATGCTGTGACCCTTTTTTTTGTGTTCTTATGGTAAACCAGATCAGTGCATTGAATAGCCGTTCTTCTTGCCAAGTTGTATTTCAGTTGCATCAGTGAACTGGTCCAGTTTTCCATGCAGCCTTACAAACCATTGTGTCAGCACAACTAAGACTGCAGTAAATAAATGTCTAATGCTGGTGAAGATGATTCCTTAAGGCCTCATTGCTGCCAAGAAAAAGGTGCATGGGGTCATCCCCTAAATGAGCATTAGGAACATTCAAAAGCTTCAGCCAAATCCCATGAAGGTTATGGCACTAATGGATACGTGAACAATGGCTTGATGTATAAAACTGGAGCAAATCACACTTGTGGCAGCTGTTGACAATAAAGTAAGCTGTGCATCTGAAAGCATGAGAAATAAACAGGCTGTGTATTGAAAGGCGTACAATTAAAATGTGACAAAATTGCCTCCGATTCATCCAAGGGTAAATTTGTCACTGCTAGAGCAGGGCCATATTGTTTCTAGAGGCTGAATCGTGTTTGTGGCTTTTAAAAGCTTGGACAGCTTAAAATACTGGTTAACCCATTCATGTATCCATGGCTTCTGCTGGATCTGTGGATGCTGCATTCACTGTAGAAATATTAATCTTCTGTTAAGGTAGCTAGCCCAGGTACTTCCAGTTATCTGGGCAGTCAGCCAGTAACTCTGTGAAAGCTATCCACTTAAATGCTTATCCAGCAATTTCAGCTATTGTTGTTAATATTTGCAGCAGCATCAAATGAAGGGAAAAAGTAGATTACAGCTAAAAGTAAATGGGTGAGAAGAAGCCCTCAGAAATGGAGGGATGGGAGGAAATGTTACAGAAAACTATGCAGAAAGTACGTGCGGCTCCACACAGTATGACTTGCTGAAGAGCATTAATACTCACTTGAAGGACTGCCACCAAAGCAATTCAGTCCAAAGTACTTTGGACGTCTTTTATGCATCAATAGTCAGAATGACTAGAACCAGAAGTGAGGTTGCAGTGACAGAAAAGAAGTGGTAATAGAGGGTCTCACAGGCCTGTAAGTTTTTTTGGTAAGAATGGGAGCTCCTTTTCCACAAATGCATGTTGGTCATGAGCAGGGCACACAAGTGGGTTCCCTGGTTTGAAGATCTCTGTTGAACTGGAAGTGGTAAAAACTGTGCTATTGTAGATGATGTGCATTTGTTCCTGAATCATTTGCAATATCCTTTCAATTAATATATAGATGTTATTTACCAAATGGCTTGGATGAGCAGATTTTATTCTAGCTTGTTAATAACCTACTCAAACATTTGCTGTTAATTGTTTCATGGTTGTGAAATACAAGTTTCTTCGTTACTGTGTCTGTGCCACAAGATAATTGTAACTGTGTACTTTTATGCTAGAGAATCAACTGCTGAACAAACTTGTTTGCCTATAACAGTATCTTACAAAACCCAGCAATTTCTCAAACACTGCAATGAAGAAAACTCCCTTTCCATAAATGCTAAGAAATGGTTAATAACAAGGGGCACTAAAAGCATCACAAAATCCAAATGTTTGGAATTCAGATGAAGGCTCAGGAACACCGCCTTACTAAATGCCATGCCACATCTATGACTTCAGGGCAAAATATATGAACACCAGACAATGTGAACATATTAATTAATGCTAATTACATCTCTGCAGTACAGATGGGTTCTATTCTCTTGACATGAGCATGTAATATATTTGGCATAAATGTCAGTTAATGTATTTATGCAGAAAAAAATTCTGTAGTTTGCAAATACACAATCAGCTGTCTTTTATTTGTGAAGATGTTATGTGCTACAGCCCATACACGTTGACCTGCAATGTGAATGGTGCAGATTTTCACCACCATATTTACTCTGTTACAATGACTCCCAGGGATCCTTAAGCTTTTTGCGGTTCCTGCCGTGTGACTGTCAGTACAGCACGGATGCAGATGCAGTACGGGCAGGGGCTGCATAGCCTCTTCTGTGTCACATAAATGAGGATGGAGGGGAGGAAAGATTTTTCCCTTCAAAATCCACCTTCTGAAATTCACCCCTGGTACAGGTACTAAGCCTAACTCAGATATATCTGCACTACTACTGTTTCCAGTGTATATTCCTATACTATATGCATACCTCTTTGTGCCAGATGGTTGTACTCACTGGTGTGGATATGAGGTAGGATTTCTGTCTTCCTGCATCTCCATCCCTTTCAAGTTCTGAGCATCACCATTACTGATCTCCAACAAGTATTCTGTTCATAGAATCATAGAATCATAGAATCATAGAATAGTTTGGGTTGGAAGGGACCTTTAAAGGTCATCTAGTCCAACCCCCTGCAATGAGCAGGGACATCTTCAATTAGAT
>NW_008825545.1:753698-777613 GCF_000699105.1 Pygoscelis adeliae
CTCCCTCGACCTGCTGGCCACGCTTCTTGTGATGCAGCCCAGGAGATGGTTGGCCTTCTGGGCTGCGAGCGCACATTGCTGGCTCATGTCCAGCTTTTCACCCACCAGTACCCCCAAGTCCTTCTTGGCAGGGCTGCTCTCAATCCCTTCGTCCCCCAGCCTGTATTGATACTGGGGGTTGCGCTGACCCAGGTGCAGGACCTTGCACTTGGCCTTGTTGAACCTCATGAGGTTCACATAGACCCACTTCTTGAGCTTGTCCAGGTCCCTCTGAATGGCATCCTGTTCCTCAGGCGTGTCGACTGTACCACTCAGCTTGGTGTCATCTGTTCAGTGGATCAGGGAAGCATAAGACCTGCAGTTATGTGCAGTCTTTGCATGCAGACACAGAGTACTAAAAAGCTATCCAACAGTGGACTTAAATAAAAGCCAGCCAAAATAAAGATAGGCCATTTTTACAGTTTACTGTTATATTTTCCAAGGTTTGGGATTGGGTGGCTATTTGTCCTTGCTCTGTAATGTGCTTGTAGAATCTCTCCAGTGTTTCAGCAATGCCATGAATGAGAAGAAGAGGTGCCTCTTGGATGAATGTCTTTTTTATTCAAGAGCTACTATGTTTATTTAGGCATGGAAGCAACAAACTTCTAGTGTGCTTCTGTTTGCCTCAGTATGTTGGTGAAGTACAATATCCCAATACACATAGTGACGTATGATTCCGTCTCAGAAAATGCAGTTTCTTGTAGCCTAGCTTCCGTCCTTTCCTTCCTGTGTAATTTGTTTTCCTTTTTTCTATTTTTTTCTTTTGTCAACATAAATTACCTTTCCCTTTGGAGCAGGCATAGGTGACAAACATTAGATTTCAGATGTTCTAGAAATACAATACATTAATTATGAATCTGACATTCACTAATTGTCTGGCAAGCTGTTACTATCCAATTCTAAAAACATTTCCAACTATCATTAGTTGAAGAGTTACAAAAGCATTCCTATGAGCAGTAATGCACTCTACTGTGGGTGGTTAAAATCACAAAAGCAGCATATGCAGGAGGTGGTGTCATTCAGTCTCTAGCAAAGGTGGCCTCTAAGATGAGCTGGTTTAAGTCCTGACTCTGCAGATCAGTTTACTAGGGCAGACTCCCATGCCTATGCAGGACACGTTCAGCAGCGGGCCCATTCCATGTAATTCATTCCAGTTCCATTCCGGTACTGGTCTGAATCACAGCACTGAGACTGAACATGTACTCAGAACTCCTCTTCCAGCACAACCATAACTAAAAGATGCTGGTTAATTTAGCTTAATATAACATTATGTATCACATTAATTTCAAGTAAAACATCTTATTAAAAGATTATTAAAACAGGCGATTAAAAAACCACATTTTGGCTTTTTATAACAAGAGTTATTATACCAAAATGTTATTGGGCACTTTTCCCTGACTTAATCAACCTGATGTCTGTGAGCTTGGCTTGAAACAGGCATGCAAAATTAGGCCTTCAGCATTTGTTTCATGACTAGCAATTATTTTTAATACTTAGAGGAGATATTCCAGAGCTCTTAGGAGATGACAGTTTGACAGTAATAGTTCTCCTCAGTATCTTAAGGTGTTTTGGAAATGCCTCTCTTTAACTGTTTTTAAATAATTATTTGCAGCACAGGAAACTTCAGGATGGAGCTCATTCATCATTGTTTCAACATTCTACAGTTTAAGGCATATTGGATATGTCTCCAGTATCTCCTGGTCTGTTAGTTCAAGTTTAACAAGATTCTTATTCTTTCCCTCAAACTCTTTTCCTTCTATCATTTGTACTGCTGTAATCAACACCACCTTCTTATCTCACAGCATACAACCTGATATCAGATGTCTGTACACAACTATTATGTATAAGAGTTGCAGTATTTTTTCTTTAAGACTCTCGTCTTCTAGTGAGCATCACAGCTAAACCTGTAGTGTAAGATAACAGCATGCATTTTTCTCTGATACTGTTTTCTTTTCCTAATCTTGATCCTGCCTTTTCTTGATCACATTCCTCCAAAAGAACATTTTTGTGACATTGACTATGTGACCATTCTCCACGGGTTTCTCCTCCATCAGAACGTACTTATTGCTGCTAACACTATTTTCCAGCCAGCTTTCTCATATTCCATAACAAAATGCAGATACCTACATCTGCTTGTGAGTGATAGCAGCCTACAGCACTCATTGTTGAGGTTTCAGAGAAGGACCTTACTTGTTATGCTCCAGCTGCCCTGCATGCTGGGGAGGAAATCTTTGTGCATATCTGGAACAACTTCAATAGCTGCAAGTCCCTTCTCAAAGTTCTTCTTTTGCATAATATTTGCTGAAAGGCTGGACACTGTCAGGTTAGTGTGCTGTGACCACTGCCTCATTGTTTCCTGGTCCCATCTCTGTCAGCAACCATCTCTTTTGTGGTTCTTCTGTCGTTCGTCTCTTTTTGGGAAGGGACTGATTTTTGTTAGGTTGGTATAAGCCAAAGTCTCCTGCTACCAAAATCTTAATAAATAATAATAGTGCCTAATTATACCAAATATCTGAACAGTTCTACTTATCTTTGAATCATGTAGCTAAAACTTCTGGTGTTGTTTTTCTGCTCACAAAATAGTTGTT
Organism: Pygoscelis adeliae; assembly: GCF_000699105.1. Taxonomy (NCBI): domain Eukaryota; kingdom Metazoa; phylum Chordata; class Aves; order Sphenisciformes; family Spheniscidae; genus Pygoscelis; species Pygoscelis adeliae. Next base: position 756,326 of record NW_008825545.1, read on the forward strand.
CTGGTTCTACGATGAAGGCCAGAGAGCTAGACTGTGAAGAGTGCAACAAAGAACTAAAAAACATTCATCATCTGTCATTTGAAACACTTCCAAGAAATATAGCAGTGGAATTAAAAAAAAAACAAACAGTAAAAACAGTAAGTAGTGATTGCTTATCGATTCACTTTCAAAATATAAAGCAAACAAATTCCTTTAAACGGAAAATTTTGATTTATGAGTACACTACTAAGATGAGGTCCTATACTGCATACAAATTTTACCACCTGATATGACAACTGTGACATGACATCGGAGATACCAGCTACTGCTTCTACTATGCCTGCTGTTGCAGTAGAACCCTATTATTCATATCCATTTGTTATTTACCATTATCTAGTGGATATTAACAAGGAAATCTTGTGTGTCAGGGTTTCAAAGCATTTTACAAACATTAGCAAATCAAGCATACACAAGTGTTTTATTGTCTCTGATCAATGTAATTCAACAGATAGCCCACGAACTAGATCTACCATGCGGTACATTTCCATATGTCTGCTCGTCTTTCTCAGAGGGGATGGGAAAGGCATTCTGAGTAGCAAACACTTTCCAAACACTTAAACACTCCTTCTTGCATTTGCAGCCCAAAGCAGACCTGGCATCTGCTGCTCTGCCCCTTTTCCCCTTACCTTGGTGACAGCAGCAACCTTTGCGGTGCTCTTCTCCCCACCTCACACTAGCATTCACTCTGTGAAAGCAGTGAGGGTTGCATTCATTCACCTTCTACTGCTGGAAGGAAAAAGGCAATTTTTTGTACAGGGTGGAGAGAGAAGATATGCACAAATGTGCTTCTGTTATGCACAAATATCCTTGTGTATATTTGACAGGCTATAGCTTCCTGAAGAATGAAGGCTGAGTGTACAGATTTGCCTGCAAGATAGCAGAGGAGTCTTCATCAGAGCTAATATTAGAATTCAGGTCCAGAAGACAAACTGCTTTTGAGGAGGAAAATTTCTTTCTAAAGGAATTAAAAAAAACCCAGCTAGCAAGAGCAGAGAAAGAAAAGAAAGAACACCCTCTTTCTGATGGAATGTGTGTGAAAGGATGTTTAAAAAAGGAAAGTTCTTGAACTCAGTTGATTAGATATACAAATTAAGGTATGAAGTCACACAAATTTCTATAAATTTACAGAAATCAAAATGAAGAACAGAATAAGACCTTAAGAAACAACACTATAACCTTAACTTATGATACATAACATCTTAATTTTCAAAAGTGTTGCAACAAAACTACATCTATTATATTGCCTGGGACTTTGGCAGTTTTGAAAAGATTTTCAAGAGTACTTACATGATAGATGCATTTAAATTAAATTGTGAGCAATTTGTGCTCCTGTGTAATTTTGTGAATCTGTTCCACAGAAATCTTGTTTACAGCCAACCTTGGTACAGCTAAGTTTTACATGCCTTCCCTTCCTCCAAAATTTATACATTATGTGCTTAACAGTGCAAAGGGGCCTGAGCCCCTCAGACTGGACTGCAGAACAGTTACCACACTGCACCGGATTGCTGAGCAAAAGAGCTAAACTGAAGGTTCCCGAGACCCTTGCCTTGCCAGAAAGTATGCATCTAAGTCAGGGTTGCAGGAAAGCGTTGCCTGGCCATTTCTGGAGTGGGGTACCTAAGCTGGCCATTAAAAAAAAAAAAAATATCAGGAGTGAGGGATTTTTATTATTTTAAAGGAAAGGTAAAAGATACTATGCTTGTGTTCTTTTTACAGTATTTACTACCCTAATGCTTAGCACATCTGCCAAGAACATGGGGACCTAAAGTCAACTCTGGCTCCTTCCTTTAGGAATTTGTTAACACAGAATAAAAAATGATGACAGGTCCTTGGCATTGTGAGTTAGCACAGACAGTTAAATGCAAAGAAAGATGAGAGAGTAAGGAACATGAGTCTCTTAAGCAGTTAAAGAAATCTGGGGGTTTGTATTACAGTTTTGGATCTCTCATGCTGACCCTGAATTCAAGTGAGTTGCCTTTGCTTATGTAAGTTACATGAAGTCCCGTGGAATCACCAGGGAATGGGATCCATGATCTTGTTCTGTGGTTCTGAAAACAGTTTGAAAGGGCTCATCCTTGTCCCTACATTTCCTCTCCTCTGCAGCTTACTGTTTCTGTCTCTAGGCAGGAAGTTTGGACTCTTGTAAAACAATCTTAGTCCAAGCTCCCTGACTGGAGACAGAAAAAATTGTGAGAGAGGAAAGAATTAAGACATAGATGCCATTCGGGACAGTTCCCATGTGACTGAAGGAACTGAACTTCATCTTTCTTCCAGGTCCTGTCATAAGGGCATGCTCTACTTGTCCATGCTAGTTCACACCAAAAGGAAACCCCTTGATCATGAGGGACAACCAGTGCTAGACCCTCGCACACTCCCTTCCTCCTCTGTGACCTCTAGGTCACTTTATAGTTCTTGCACAGTCCTGGAGTTTGTCTAAGGCAGTGCACTAGGAAAACACAAGCAGAAAGGGAGACAGAAGCTGATGGGATTAGAGAAGCTCCTGGCTCTGTAATGATGTGGTAAAGGCAGCAGTTCCCATTGCTGCAATATTCTTGTCCGACCTTTTCCCACTTACAACATCCAGGTTTTATTTCTCTATCACATTGCAAATATTAACTGCTTGGGCTCAAAATTTGCTGCCTAAGACTGACTAATAAAAATCTTCATTCCAGTAACAAGGCTAAGGAGAACTATGTGTTTTTGTCCTTTTTAAAAAGTCTGACAATGATTTGAGAAGTTCTATTGTCTTAATACTTTGGTGCAGGGTTCTTGAAATTTGGTATGCTGTTGATCTTTATGTCTGCTCAGAGCTGGTCAAATTACAGAGTTTTGAAAAACTGCCACTCTGCCAATATTATCAGAGATGTGCCTAAGGTTCTTGGCCAAAGTTCCCAAAGACTCTGCATTGGGCATCTCAGGCCCAAGCAGAGAAGAAATTTTCTGAAGTGGTAGTTCCTACCTAACTGGGGTGAACTGGTTTTGAGCAAGGTTTGCTGTTGTCAACTGTCATATGCTCTCACCCTTATATTCTCAAAATTTATGCTTGGACCACATGGAAGAGGGCATACACTGAATCAAGTGTTGATAGATCAAGAGTAGAAATCGGATAGTGGTGTAGGAAGAGAACAAACTGAAACAAACGGCGTGCAGGGGAATAACTACGCCAGTTGAGCTTGCGAGGTGAAAGAAGAAGGGAAACTGAGACTCTGTTGAGTGATAGAGCAACACAGAATGCACCAGCAGTACCTGGGAAGTCTGGACTGGTTCTCTAGGTAGACTAGAACTAGATGATAAAAAGAAAAGCTAAGAGAATGGCCTAGAACCAAGGTGTCACAGTTGGACAAACAATTCTTACATGATATACAGGTTTTCAAACATTCAAAGGTATCTTCTATGCTATGGGCTGTGTAGCTCTTACATTATCAGTGGTAGGAATGTTTTGTTACTGAAGGTGTTTGTTTCTTCAACTTCTTGGCATGGTGAGAAATAAAACCAGGAGAATCATTGCTGTAACCTAATCCAGGCCCATTCTGCAAGGACCGATGGGATCCTTAGGAAGCCATTATCATCTCTTGCTTGTCAGTCAACCTAGAGTTCTCCAAGCATTGTTACTCAACCACTATTGGTGTAGAGTTCATAGGATCCAAAAGGCTGGCTATTCTTGCAGTAAATGGTAGAGAATAAGCAATCAGATGTAGGAGGCAGTGCTGTAAAGGAAAGAGAAAGAGGGAAAAACTGGACTGGTCTGATGGGGCAACCTTAGAGAATTACTTTTACTTTCTGTCTCTGTCACATAATTAGATACTATGCAAGTACCTTAAACTAGGCTTCTTTTATCTTACATGATCATCAATTTTGTATTTGTTTTCTGGATACTGGACTTGAAACACTGCAGTTTCATTTGAGAGAGTGCTCATAGCACTCTGTTACTGAAGTAACAAATGCACTTTGAATGTAATGAAGTCAGTATTATGCTGCTTACACTGAAAAATCACATCATAATAGTCTTAAACCGAGTACTCAAAATTATTAAGTACTTTTGACCTTAGTGTCTCTGTGTGTTTCATAGTCAATGAAAGAAAAGAGAGTAGTATCTCTAATCTCATTTGTGAAAATAAATGTTTGGGAAGTATTCAGTTCCTGTACTGATATGTATTATGGAAGAAGCTCTAAGAAAGTTAATAATTCAGAGCAGGAGTTGAATTGTGTACAATAAATAGTGCATAGGCTACACTGCACCATGAGGAGAAAACAGTTTATTGGAGAATCAGTCACTAAAGGAGCTCAGTGCATTACAGGCACTGGGTGAATACCAGCTTTGCAACTTCAGTGTTCTTTTAATGTAGTTTTTTTGTTTAATATCTGCACCAGTAGTCTGCAGTACTTCTAGGAGGATTAAGCTCAGGGCTTTAGAAGATGATGTTTAGAATCTAATTTTTAAACTGTAGAATAATTTTAGGTTATAGAAATTATGGGAGATAATTTCCAAACCTGTTTTACTGTACAGACAATGCTGTTTTATACTGTAAAATCAGTTTCTGAAATTCTTCTTATCTCTATACATACTTTATCATTTTCTGATCTGTGCAGAAAACCAAAGGTATATCTCTCTCTTAAAAATAAGTTTCTGACAATTTTCTTAGTTTTACCTACAGAGACTAGTGAGTAAGTGGAATGATGGTAAGTAAGTGAGAAAAAGTTAAGCAGCCACAGAGCAAAGGAGCATTTTTGGTTCTGTTTCCCTTACTCTTTTACTTGTTACTTACTAATCTCTATTTACATAGCTCCAATAATGAACAGACACTTCGGGGAAAGGTTTGGTGCTTTTTTACATCCTTTATAAGTATTCTTCAGCAGAATCAGGCAACACCAGGACTGACATTTATATTAGTCTGTTAAAATAATGTAAAATTAAACAATAGCAAATGAAGTTAAAAACCTTTCAGGACCAACAGGGAAAAACACGATAAAAATATTCATCACCTTTGAGAGTCAACATGAAGCGTTGGTTTGGGGTAGATGTATACACTTATGTTTTTCCTGGGCATATATGAAAGGAATCAAATAGCTGTTTGGGGCAGCTCTTTAAGTATACTGTGTTTTACTGATTGCAGGTTTGGCTAGTGCAGCCGGACAGGAAGGGGTGCCATAAAACCATATGAGACATCTACAGGAAATCTAAGTGAAAACCATTTTTTTTTAAAGGGGGTGAAAACAATAGGGTTAAATAAACCAAACGTCCAAGAATCAAAGAGGAGACAGTCGAAGGCCTTGATCTTAGCTGGCTGCAACAAGTGAATTACGAAAACTTTAAACCTCTTCTGGCACAACAATATCACTGCCAATCAACAAAAGAGAGAAACAGCACATGTAATCAAGGAACATTAAGCATGTCAAAGGATTATGTACATTGAGAGGTATGACTATAAATGAAGTCCTTCTGATTCTCTAGTAGATTTCTAGGTGGAATGATAAAAAGTTTCAAACTTTGATGGCTCATTTATGATACTGATGAAGTCAGCCCAGATTTCTCCTGGTCTACTCCATCAGGCATGAGTAGTCTCCCTCATAGTTATTCTGCCATCATTTGCCACATCTTGGCTTACTCTAAAGGGAAGGATGAAGTGGCACATTTCTCTGCCCAATCCTATTTTAATTTAAAGGGCTTGCAGATTATCCTGCCTTCACTTCTAGGACATGAGTTTGTCCCAAGCCATTTGAAGGGTTTTCTCCAATTAAGAAAGAAAAATATTTGTGGCTTTAGAAATAATCGCTTTGGAATATAACAGGTACAGAACTGCTACCCACCATGTAGTTCTGCACAGAAACGTAACCTTTGTGGTTTCAATGATGGTTTGTAAAAATGACATTGCTCACTCAGATCTTGATTCTGCAGATAGCTCTGAGTGAATGGATACCTGTTCCTTTGAATAATAAGCAAGATTGTCAAAGATATAGATGATTTTGGGTGCCCCCTCCTTTTTTTTTGGTCTCTCAGGGCTAGATTTTCAGAAAGCAGGGATAAACACCTTTGAAAAATGGATCACTTTAAGGGCTTGCACACAAAGTTAGTAGCCGATAGTGAAGATTCTGAAAAAGTTATCTCAGGTTTTCCGCTGTAAAGGAAGGCAGGAGACCCATTTCCTCCTCAGATGCATTATGTGGCTTGCTTCTACTACTACTTCTGCTAGTGCGAGTAATAGGAAGTACACTTGCCTGGAGCGTGCCGATCTGTGTGCTCCGCTCTAGCGATGCAGAATCTACAAAAAACCCTGCCTGCTCAGTCAGCGGATGTGGGCACACAGAATAGCATGAACACTAGCCTGCTGTGATCTTGATACGCATTCGGTATTTTGTTTGTAAGTAAGTATTTAGCTAAGTGTGGACACAGGCCAGGCTTCAGAGCTTTCTGGAGGAAGCAAGCCGGTGCCTGTTCAGGACCCCAGTGCCTGCTCAGGCTCTGCCTGTGTGGGCTGAGTCTTCCCTAGGCAGAAAAGACAGTGCCATCGCGGAGGTGCTGTGCCACAGGGAGCTCAGGCTCTGCTCTTCCAGTCTGGATGCACGGATCCGCTGTGGCACAACTACAGCTGGCAGCTGCTAGTGCCAGGGATGAAGCAGCACATTTAAACCTTTGTCACCTCTGCTCCTTGCCTCCTCGCCTAACATTAGTGTTTAAATGCTGCCAACAGCTTGTACTAAATTTAAAGCAAAAAGTGCTTCTCCCCCAAGCACGATTAAGAAAAATATTTGGGTGACAACCTAAGTGTTTTACTAAGGTAGTAAGTATTTCCTGAGAGAATATACTGAACAAGGGGATGGTATCGATCTTAGTATAACTGCTCAATTGTCATATATTGTGACTTTAAAAATAAATAAGTAAAATGCAATTTGAAATTGTCCTTATAAAAACAAGAACAAATCACCACTGGCTGTTTGAAAAATGAACCAGGGGAATGTAACAAAATACAGGGAATAAGACTAAGCAGTGAGTGGCAAGCCAATGGAGAGGAATTTGACTGTGAGGAACAGTTGCTGAGCATGTAAAGAAAATTATAGATGATTAGAGACAGAGTGAGAAAGAAAATAAATATACACAAAGACAGCATGAATAGCTGCCTGCCAGCATGGAGTCAAAATAGTATGAATTTATCACACACATTTCAGACAAGCCATTCCTCAAACGTCAGAAAAAAACAGGGCTCTAATGGATGTTGAACACGTATGTAGCCCACCAACCTCCCTAAGTCAGGATGATCTGCATTCAAACTGTAAAGATATAGATCTAACAGATGTCTTAAAAGCCTAGGATGATAGAGATTCTACACTTCCCTAGGCAATCTACACCAATGCTTGGGATCTTCCTGTTAAAAAAATCCTCCCTAAGGTCTAGCCTAAATCTTTTTTGCAGCAGTTTAAGCTTTCTACATTTTATTCTTTATTCTTATGACCTAGTGAACAATTTTTCTTCCTTTGATACTACCTTTTACATATTGGAAGTTTTCAGTCTAAATTAAAGACCTGTATGCTTTTGATGTTTCTTACAGGTCATATTTTTTTGACATTTTTCATACTTACAGATTTCTTCTGGATCATTTTTCTTGAAATGTAATGCCAAAACCTGGCCAGTTTTCCAGCTAAGGATTTCCTGGAGTTGAGCTGAACAGAAACATTCCTTCATATTCATGTTTATACTTCACCGCTTGATGCTTTTCATTTTCTGGAGCAGTACGACATTTCTGACTCTTGCTCTGCTTGTCATCTACTATATCCCCAAGAAACTTTTCTGCAGAACTTCTGTCTAGAAAATCATAAGCATTTCATAAGAACTTGTGGCCTTTCATGCTTGATGGAAAGGCAGTGCAGCGCAGAACCATGTTCACAACAGAAGTCAGTATGCAAAAATTCCAAGAGCATAACAGTGATCCTACCTCTGCTTTATCTTCTCAGCCTAAGAGCTCCCTGGACTGAAGGCCATCATGTTTTACAGCTACAAATGGACTTTTCCACATCCATTTATCCATCACTTTTGGAACTCATTTGTACTTTTAGTTTCCAAAGTATTCTGTGGCAATGAGGACCTCAATTTAGTTATCTATTATATTAAGATTTATTAAAGTTTAACTTGCTGGCTGTTAATTTCATTGAGGGTCTGATAGTTTTTGTGAGGTTAGAAATAATTAATAAGCACTCCCTATTCATCTTACTCAAACCATTTACAATTTTATAGACCTATGTCATATCCCTCTCTATCATCTCATCTCCAAGCATGGAAAGTCTTGGTCCTTTTTCTCCTCCCTTGAACAGAAGCTGTGTTCATCTCAGTGACTGACTCTCCTTTGTAGTATTTTTTTTAGTTCTATAACACCTCTTTTGAGAACATATAATCAGAACTGTATCAAGTGTTCAAAAGGAGGATAGAAATGAGTTGACATAGTGACATAATAGGATTTTCTGTTTCGTTCTCCCTTTTCCTAGTAATTTCTAACATTCTCTTTACTGTTTTTTTCCCCACCTCCAGCGGTTCCAGACCTCTTTCTGAAAGATAATAGATACCATAGTTTGAGACAGCTGTTATGTATTTATAATTAGGGTATTTTTACCTCACGTGCATGGCATTATACTTGTCATGATTTAATTTGGTTGTTTTTACTGAAAAGTCCTTCAGTATTTTGAGATCCCTGTGGATTCCTTTTCAGTCAGTTTTATGTTTGTTTAGCATGGATACTACTTCATCACCTGAAAATTCTGTCCTTTCCTAATTCACTCCTTGTCCTTATGGTTACGACTGCTTTAAACCCCAAAGATTCTACTTCAGATTCTTAGGGGGTCTACACTGGTAGTTTCTTCTCATTGTAAAACCTGATTATTTAACCTTATTCTTAATTTTGTATTTTATGTATGACAGTGTAACTTAAGTGCCTTTGATAAGAGTATCTACGAAAAACATATCAATCAGATGACATTTATCTTACTATTTCCTTCAGAGATCTCTAACAGATTGGTAAGGTATGAGTCCCCAACATAAGTTCTGTTGACTCTTTGTCAGTACGTTATATTTAACCATGTATCTACTAGTATATTTACATTATAAAACCTGATTATTTAACCTTATTCTTAATTTTGTATTTTATGTATGACAGTGTAACTTAAGTGCCTTTGATAAGAGTATCTATGAAAAACATATCAATCAGATGACATTTATCTTACTATTTCCTTCAGAGATCTCTAACAGATTGGTAAGGTATGAGTCCCCAACATAAGTTCTGTTGACGACTCTTTGTCAGTACGTTATATTTAACCATGTATCTACTAGTATATTTAATTATGTAGAAAGAAAACTGATTGAAAATATAAATCAGATTTATGGGCCAGTAGTACCCAGAATTTCTCTTGGAGCCTGATTTAAGCTTGGTGTCACAGTTGTCAGTGTCCAGACCTCTGGCCCTAAGAGGCTGATTTAAGCCATGGGTTATGTACCGCAGTACGACTGCTCAGCAATTTCATGTTTTAATTTCTATACAACTGTGGGATGATTACCAACTTGTCCTTGTAATTTAGTATGGTTAATTTTATTGGTTTGTTCTAAAACCTCTTATTGATAGTTTGACTTGAGACAGTTCCTCAGACTCATCACTCGTAAAGAATGGCATTAAGAACCGCCCTGACTCTCTCTTCAGTGAAAACTGATGCAAAGAATTAATTTAGCTTTTTCTGACATAGTTTACCTTTCTTGAGCGCTCCTTGTGATCACCGATCAGTTCCACTGATGGTCTGGTGAGCTGCTTCTTTTCGACGTGGTTAAGATGGCTTGGAACATTTAGCTAAGGCTTCTTCAAAATAGTGTTTTTGGACTTATCTCTGATTTTACATGTACTTCATAGAGCTTCTTCTTCTGTTTTTTTCCTCTTTTGGACATGACTAAATTTTTTTGGAACGTATTTCTATATTTTAGCATCTTCCTTTGTGGTTTAATCACACAAGTGTTTCAGTTTTAAATGCTTTTGATATCTTCATATTTGAGGGTATTCATTTACTCTTGGCCTATAACATGATGTTTTAATAAAGTCTCCAATCCAATGCACGTTCTTTTACCTGCTTCTTTCAAATTTTCCTTTTCTTCTCAAAATTTGAACGTGACTGTTGAAGAAGTCTCATCTCATTTTTGTCCATAACCTTTACCATCTCAAGATGGCCTATTCACACCTGCTTCCTGATTTCTGGGGATCTTAATCGCATGACAGAAAATAATTGAAATCTCTCATTATTATTATTTTCTACCTCACTATTTTCTTTAGCAGTTTGTGATAACTGTCACCATTCTGGTAATCTGATAAACTGTAGCTCTAATATTATATTTCTCCTACTTAGGAATATAATTCACAGATTCATGTACACACACACTCTGGTAGCATCTTTACCTTATTCCCCTTATGAATTTTTTAAATTATTAATGCCTGCGTGCCACCCACACAGTGTCTGTTCTTACCTGAGAGCAGAATTTCACATTTCCAAACTTGAAATATGTCTTCTTTTTGTAGACTATTCTTTGAATTCATCAAAATAATTTTAAATTCTCATGCCAGCCTTCTGTGTGCTTGCAGATCCTTCAGCTTAATATCATCTACAGATTTAGCAAACATACCAAGTTATGAATGAACATATTTAATGGTATTGGACCAGGATAGAGTCTTAATACAATTTTCTAGTTTGACAGTAAACCATTGATAAATTCTCTTTGCATGTGGTTTTCTAGTCACATTAGCTTGCTTATGAATGAGAATCCCACATAAGAAAACATCAAAGGCCTTCCTGAAATCCTGCTAGATTCCACTTCCTTTTTCTCAAGGCCTATTACTCATTAAGAAGGAAGTTATATGACTTGTCATGATTTGTACTTGGCAGGTATATGTTGGCTTTTACATATCGCCTTTATCTTCTAAATGCCTAATAATAGTGTCTTCCATTACTTGCTTCAGTATTTGGGGGGACTGAAGGTAAACTGACAGGTTTGTTAAGTCCTTGGCTTGTCTTTTTCTTCTTCTTTAAACACAAATAGTGTGTTTACCCTATTCCAATGTTTGTATCTTACAATACAGGATGCGTTAACATCGATGCTGAGTTAATGGAATCCAACTATTCTTTTGCTATGTAATAGCCCAGGGCTACTACAATCCTCTATGGGCTATAGCTTATTCCTTTGCACATTACTAGCTGAATTCACTAGCTGTCTGGGACCCAGTCTATGCTACATACTCTAAGTGACAGTTAAAATTGGGAGACACAACATGTTCACCAGACTAGTGGTAAGACAACATTCACTTGGTTTTCAGAACTATTCTTTAGTATCTATACTCTTTAATGCAATATGATTATTAACTGTGCAGTAGTTCAAGGAGATGTATTATAAGTGAAGCAAATGACAGAATTAATTCACCTGGGAGGCAGCTGGCATGGTGCTTGGACAATATATTTTGAGTGGCCAATTAAATATCACATCCTAAGTTATTTTTGAGGAAGTATCAGAAAAGTGTGCCAAGCTGATGAATGAAAAAAATGCTGATTTGCACACCAACCTTTTCTTTAACACGTTAAAAAAAATAAATTAGTAAAAGTTGTGGGATAAGAACAGTTTGAGCAAGAGTCACGATGCACTCCTTCATGGACAAAACATCCTCTGCCAAAATATCCTCTGCCAATCTCAGTTCGGTTAAGTTTCATTAGCATAAATTTCATTCACACATGTACTGTCAAAATGTGAAAGAGAGACCCAGTAGGTCAGCATCAGAGCAGATCAGTCCTGCTCATTACAGGGATTCATTCTCTGTTTTGAGGTTTGATTCCTCGAGACTATTTGTCATTGCTGTCTAATTCCAACTTGAACAGAGGCTGCTGAAATATGTTGCTACTGAAGTAACTGCCCACTTCTTTTATTGCCAAATACTGTTTCTGTCATCACTTCTTAATCTTCTGATTCCTGATTTTTTAGTGTATATCTTTCTTATGCATTCACAAATTTTGGACAGTGAAATAGGAACAGCCTTGTGTCAATCTTTCTGTCACATTTGTTGTACAGTCTCTTTTGTCCAGATTTTGTGCTTTGTACCTCCCAATTTGTAACTTCGGTTTATTGCCGTTGACTTTATTTTAATGAAAGTGTCCTTTATTTTGGACTTCTAGTCCAAATTAAACATGCCATGTACTGCTATCCAAGAAGCGAATCTAATCTGCAGTGCAAATGCAAACTGCATTTAGCTTTAATGTAGTGGCAATCAACTGTCTATCTGAATAAATCTCTCATCTCTTTTTGCTTTTCTACAGTTTTAGCCTCACTTCCTGAGGAAGCAAGATTTACTCTGTTGCACATTCTGTCAGTCCAAGTCTTGCAATAGCTTTGGAACCTTCTTGAAAATTTCAACCAATTTTGACAGAGTGCTCAAGGTCTCCGTGTTACAGCATTCCCACAAGCTGAATGGAGCCAGGCAGAGTGTAGAAACCCAATCAGTCTCCCACTGAGGGCAGAGCTGCACCTCAGTTCATTTGTATGGATATGCTCTCTCTTAGACATATGTAGACTAGCTTATCAGCTGCCTATCACTGGTATTCATCAGGCCATGCACTGTTTCATTTTTCTTTCAGTTCATCATATGATTTATCATTTGTAGTCCTTTTTTATATGAAACAGTATTTTCATACTGATTGGGTTAGTTGTATTTAACTAATTTATATGTTGGATTTCTACAACCTCTTGTTCCTAGGATTTTTGACAGTATTATTTCTGAAATTTGGTTTCCTGATTTTTTTTGTTTTCATGGTTCGTCCTCAGACATCTCAAAGTACTTGTATTTGTTCCTTGATGTTGAGTAGTATCTTGCAAGTGTGCTAATTAAGTCAGAATTTCTCAAACAAAATTTAAAAGTTTGCTATTGTCCTGCAGTATATGACTTGATTTACATACAGACACATACACATGTATAAATAAGTTTATGAAAATAATTGCTTCCTTTTTGAGTAATCTTACTGTTTCTGGATTTGCTAAGCACTGTTGCTCTGATCAGACCCAGGACCTGGATGCTTATGTTTATACCTCCTGCTTGATTTTACTGCAAATGCTAAGAAAATGGTCAGCAAACAGGATAATCTCATTACAAGTCATAAAACCACAGGAAACCTGGCTTAATGAATTCTGCTGCTTGTTCTTTCTTTCTTGACTTCCTACTTCTTCCTCCTTTTCTCTGTTATACTTCTTGCTGTCAGTCTTGCCTGTATTATTTTCAGGCTATTGCACCTTATTACCTCCTTTCATTCTAAATCTTTTCTATGCCTTTCCCAATTCTTTCTCCCCTCTTCTCATGAATCTCTCTCATTCTCACTTTCCTTCTCCAAGATTCCTCCCAGATATATTTCTCTCATGCTCCTATTTCTCTAAACTACATCCCCACACCCTACTGCTTCCTACCCCTTCCCACTCTATATCCATATGACTGCATGTGTACATACACACGCGTACATATGCACACACAGAGAAACATATGGCCTTGTCCAATTTTCTACGGTACTTTCCCCTCACCAGCACATTTCAAGATATGCTTAGGACTATGCTTCTTTATCTTTTCCACTGAAAGGATTAGGAATTCTTCTGTCTTCTCTTCCCTCCTCTCTCTTCTGTCTTCAACAGTCTGCATCCTTTGCAACCACCTACAGAAGAGACAGACAGCTGGCAATGCTTTATACCGATTTTAAACTTCACTAGATTCATAAATAGGAATAGTTTTTATGTACGCTACGTGGTACAGAACATGATCACCTTGTGAATCAGCATGCTAGACCAGGTCTGCATTTGGCCTCAAATTGCTTATTCAGATGTTCTTCTCCATTTCCTAGTGCACATCATAAGTATAACTAAACCCTTAAAATATGTATGTCTCAATTAAATGATTTCCAAAAGCATGCATCTCATTGTGTTGCATATCTGTTTATATTTTGTATTAATCAGATTAATCAGGGATGAGAACATGAATTAAATTAACTTCATGTTCATTCTACAGGAAGACTGTACAGGGGAAAAAAAATCACTGGACTGGCTGAAAACTGAATGTGGTAAGAAGACACAAATTCATTATATAATACTGTAAGCAAGTCTTTCATGTTTCCTAATATATTTGATTAGATTAATTCTTTTGTTAAATAACCTAGCTGTACTGTGAGAAGCATACCTTTTTACCCAGCTAGGTAGGTAACAGTAAACTAAGGGAACAAAAAGTAAGAAGAGAATATTTGCACAGAATGATGCCTTTCTTAAAGAAAGCTATGTAAGACAAAATATTTTAAAGTTGCAAATCATGCTGTACCTGCTAGTGATCCATGAGGAGGAAACGAGAATACTGGAACTTGGCTAGTTGAGGTTAAGTTCCCAATGGCACAAGTGCTGAAGTCCCAGTCAAAACTACCCAAGCTACACCTTCAATGCAGTTAGACTTTTTTTTTCCTTGTTACTTGTAGGAGAGTGTTACTCACCACACTGATCTGATGATTCAGAATGTCTTCTTGGTGTGTTACGATGGTCACTTCTTGTCACCTGCAGTTTGCTAAAGTTTTTCTTCTCAGTTGTTTCTAGCTACACAGACTTTTTCTAAAAAACCCATTCACTCTGTATGCTATCCAACTCTTCTGCCAGAAACCACTGTCAGAAGAAGATGCAGCACTGAAATGGGAAACCTGGATTCCAGTCCCCATGCAGCCTTGCTGGAGACTGAACCACCAGCTCATGCTTTCCACAGAAGTGCTGTAATCATGAGCTAAATACTTCTAGGGCAGAAAATTTTTCCTGCCTCCATGTGAAGCTGTGTCACTGTGCAACCAGGAATCAAAGCTGAAGGGTATGAAGGGGAAAAACCAGAATAGGTTGAATCTGTGATCAAACGATGACAAGGATCTCCTAGGGGAGAAATTAATTGCAAATTGTTCCCTTTGCTAAACTTTATAGTAGTGCGCCAGAAAGCACAGAAGGGAATTAGACCTCATGAGAAGTCTAATTAATTATGAGTTTTACTAACTTTGTAAATAAATGAATTACGGGTAAGGTAATACACATAGCAGTTTATTTTTGTCCCAAAAGGGTAATGAAGCTTTGTGTTAATTGGGGAACAGAGCATGAAGATGCAGCTGCTTGTTAGACTGGAATACATATTGAGTAAGATTCAGAATTATTCTAGCCCAGGGATTTTCCATAAGATACTATCAAGGCTAAGGTATAAGCATAGTGTAAACATTGCAATTATGCAAATGTAAATTTGATGCAAATATAACTGAATTTAATTTTAAGATTCCACCAAAAACACAAGGAATATAAACATACACAGTTTAAAACTGTGAATATTGTAAGTAAGTTGTACTGGGTTATAAAATGGCCTGAGGAGAACTAGTGCACATCATTTCATTTGTAGTGCATAAAAAACTTTTAACGTACTTTTTCACAGTGACTGACCCAAGAAAAAACAACTTAGAGTTGTCTAAGTGATCCCACCTTTATCTGAAAGTCAACATGTCTGTGCTCTAAAGACTTGTTTATTCATTTCCCATTTAAACATCATTGGATATAAATAAATAAACAGCACTGGGAATTGCAACCAGAACTCAGTATTGTTTTTCCCCTTCCCCAAGTTAATCGCATTCTCAATAGAATCAGCCTGTCTTTGTTAATCTCTCTTTAGCCCCCCAGCTCTTGCATTCCTGATTGAACGGTGCCTTGTGCTTAACAAAAGGAGTCTCTAACTTGTAGTTTAGGATTCAGAAATCAAGGTCTTCTGCTTCCTTGGTGAGTGTTCTACCCATCTGGCCATCATGGACATAGAGACTCTTAACAAAGGAGTCTTAATGTGCCTGAAACAGTCTAAATTGCTCTCAGACTTCTATGTCTAAAATTGTTTCATCTGCAGTTTATGAATGTACAGTGCATCATGGGATGGTTTCAGTGAGAACATTAGATGAAGCCACATCAAATCAGTAAGATAAACTAAGAGCGATGTATTAAGGAATGCTGGAATATCTGCATTTGCAGTGAAACGCTTGATGACTGTGATTTGTGACACTGCTTGATTAGCGCACATTACGTGTGAGATCCTTCAGAGTTTATGCAACTTTACCTTCATCTCTGCAAAACTGAACTCTGCTCACTGCAGCATCACAGCATTAATTCACTCCAACTTAGAATTATTTTCTCCTAGGAAAAACTACTGTGAAGCCAGGTGCTTCATCCAAAATGCATCCCAAATACAGAAAAAAATGTCAGTGGTCACAGCGTATGAGGAAAAGTTTTACTAATCAAATCTTACAGCTCTTAGATGTATAAACAGATGGCAAGGCATCTCAGCAGGTGTTACTACCAGCCCTTTGGCAGAACAAAACCTCTCAGTGGACACTAAACCTACTATCACAACTATTTGAGGTAATGCTTCGATATCCTCTACCAAAAAATACCTCCCTTGCTAGAATACTTCATTATACATTTTGGAAGCACAATCCAGTAACTAAGGGAAATTGTTCTGAATTTTGGATTTCTCAAAGCCATTAACCACAACAGAGAAACAATTAAAAAAGGATTTGATCATCAAGTTGTAACAGAACTCTCAGTTCAAAACATCTCACCAGTTCCATATCATCTAAAAGGCAATGAATAAATAAAGATGCTGTTTCAAAGTCTGCTGGTTGAGAACATTAGCCAGAAAACAAAAGCTAAACTCAAAAAACCCTCCCCTAATGATGTATTTTGTGCCTAGCATTTACATGAAATGGATCAAAAGGATTTTCATCCTTATCTTTGTTATATGGAAGAGCATCCTGCACTTTTTAACACTATGTGGCTTAGCCGTGAATTTCCACGTTCACTGGATACAAGGTAATTATGGATTGTGTGAAGAATTACTTCTTATTGTTTTAAAAATCTGTTTTTTATTTTCATTGAATCTTTTACCTATATAAGACAAAAATAAAGTTTACCCAGTTTCTGCCCCACCGTTTTTATTCAGTAAGTTTTATTATAAGGTATTTACAGATTCCAATTATCATTCATATTTAATGGAGGACTATTCCGTTTTTCAAAGTCAGGCAACATCATCTGCGTGTTCTTCATTTACACAATGAAACTCAAATTGGATCTTAGTTCCAGTCTATCCTGTTGGATGAACAACTGCAGCAGTGTTGTGAAGTGAGCTTTACTGGGATCTTTGACACCTTGATCCGAAGTTCTCATACACAATGGCCAGTCACCGGCTGAAAGGACTCCCCTCTGCAATTATCCTCCTGAAGGCATCTTCTGCTAGGTCATGTGGAACCACCTGATCTGTGCTGGCAACTTTTATCTGTACCAGAGACACTTTGCACGTGACTGGCTATCTGACTGGTTAAAGTTTGGGTGCATTTGCTTGCCCACATCACTAATTGGTTACATTATAAACTACATGATGAGATAAACACAATATACAGATTAGGTTCTTCCACCCACAAACAAGTTACAAGGTCAACTAAGTTACTGACATTCATACATGCATGCAACACTGCCCATTTTTTGTCTTCCTTAAGAGTGGAACACAAAAGTTATGAAAATGCATTTAAGATAGAATAAGATTTCAGCTGCTATTGGCCATCCTCCAAAAACAAGCAACTCCCCCCCTCCCCCCCCGCAAGAAACTAAATATTAGAGTACTTAACCTTAGTTTAATTGAATTACTAGAACTGGAGAGGGGGAAAGCAGAAGGGCAAATTTTGCTTAACCCATCTCATTGTCTTTTATGATGCAATGAGCTGCTCTGTGGACGAGGGGAAAGCAGAGGCTATCATTTACCTCAATTTTAGCTAGGGTTTCCACATGCGCTCTTACGGCACCCCTCTAAGCCAAATCCAAATGTAACTGGGTGGGAAGACTACAAGGTAGGTATGTATGGCATATAGCTGGCTGGACTGTCAGGATCAAGAGGGTTGCAGTCAGTAGTTTGAAATCTTACTGGCAGCTAGTTATGGGCGGTGTTCCTCAAGGAGCAATATTGGGACTTATGCTGTTTAACATACTCGGTGATCTGGATGATGAGTCGGAATGCACCCCCAGCACACGCATGATGTGAAACTGCGGGAGTAGCTGATGTGCTGGAGGACAGGGCTGCTGTATGAGACCTTGAACAAGCTGGAGAATGGGCTGACAGGACAAAGCCTTGCACCCAGGACAAAAAAACCCCATGCAATGGTGTAGGCTGGGGACTAACTAATGAGGTAGCAGCTCTGCAAAAAGGGACCTGTGGGTCCCAATGAAAAAGTTGAACGAGGGTCAGCACTGCACCTTTGAGGTAATGAAGGCTAACCACATACCACGCTACATTAACAAGCGTATTGCCGGCAGGTGTGGGGAAATTATTGTTCTCCTCTACTTGGCATTTGTGAGGCCACATCTGGAATACTGTGTCCAGTTTGGGCTCCCAAGTATGCAAGAGATACTTGGAAGCTGAAGAGTATCCAGAAGAAGGTAACCAAGATGGTTCCAGGGGCTGGAGCATATGACATAAGGATAGGCTGAAGGAACTCAGATTCTTTATCTTGAAGAAGAGAACACTGAGAAAGGCTATAATCCCTATGCTTCACTGAGTGGGGGGTTATTAAGAAGGTGGAACTAGAATTTTTTTCGGAGGTGAACAGGAAAAGGACAAGAGGGAATGGCCATAAGCTGCAAAAAGAGAAACTTTGATTGGATAGAAGGAGAAAAAATTCACAGTGAGAGTGGTTAAACACAGAAGAAGCAGCCCAAAGGAGTTATGGAATCTCCACTCTTGGAGATTTTCAAGACTTGATAGGGCAAGGCTATGAGCAACCTGATTTGACTTTGAAGATAGTCCTGCTCTGAGCAGGAAGCGGGGCGAGATGACCTCCAGCCTAAATTGCACTATAATTTTATATGGGGTTTGACCTATATCTAAAATTGTGCATGTGATATGTAAGAAATCATAATTTTTCTGAAGCTGAAGAGGAATTAATACAGTTACAGAACTGGCAGAAGTAGCACTGATAAGCTTTTGCTTTGTCCATTGCCTTTGATCCTTGCACCTAGGAGATGACATTTATAAGCTGATATCAAGGTAACTCAATCTTTGAGAGATGACTATTACAGTAAAATATTCTACAGTGAGCTGGACCTCAGCAAAGGACTATGGCAGGCTAAAAAATGCCTCACTGGGGTGCTGAATTGAGGAACACAATTGCCACTGATTTGGGCAGGCACTCTTGCTCTCCAACACTTGATTCTATGCAGTGGTTCACCTGCATTGGATTCCTTTTCTCACTGTTTAGAACTTTAAGCATCGTCCCCATAAATGAGCTGAATCTTGAGAAATTTTATTAGATTTTACCAGTAGGGTTCAAGGAACAGGTGGAGAAACTACTACTGGATAGCCCACCTTTGAAGACACCATGCCTTGCCAAGACTTTTCCGAGGCAGGGGTGGACTTTCGGATTATTTTTGGAAACGTATGAAACAGATCTCCCTTTTGAGACTACGATGAATGATGGCTGGGATTGTAAGACGTCAATAAAGATTAGCAGACTTGTTACCCCAGTTCTTTCTGCCGGGAGTTTACCAGGAAATGAACAATGACTACGTTTGCTTCTTTCTTGTGGTAGCTGGTGGCATTCTAACACTCAGAAAAATTGTTATAACTTCTTCAGTCACTTGAAATACAACCGAAAGTTTCTGAATTTCCATTGCTGAGTTTATGATTTGCAGGTTGCTTTTCTCTTTCTTATTTTTGCTCACTCAATAATATTGGTAACGAGGCTAGCCATGTTCATGGTAAATGCCCAAGATGCAAAGTTAAGCTGCTGTTACTCTACTGTAATTTCAACATTTGTAGCACAGTGGCATCAGCAAGAATAGAAGATGATCTTACTTTGAACCTGCTATCCACCTCTCCTGGGAGGTGGGAAACGTTAATTCTCCAAGTTCTTTACTTCTTGGGCAAGTACAACAGTCAGTAGGCTATTGTGCAGAAAGAGTTGACAGCTGTGTTCCTTGCACTTTGTTACCCATGAGCTTTGCAGTTTTACCTAAGTGTGTTATACATGGGCTGAACGCAGCTATGCGTCTGGGTGGAGTTTAAGCCTCTTGCAGTCTTTGTCTAAAAGGCAGCAGAGCTCAGGATGCAGCTAAGCTCATCAAGATGACAGCACCTCCAGATATATGCAAAGACCTGCGTTTGGATGCCTAACATGAAGGTTTCAGTTGACCTCTGCTGTACTTTGGAGTTAAGGTGCTACTTGGCACTAGGCTGTTTGAACTGTTCTCTGATACTTAAGATGCCTCGAGTTCATTAACTGAAACCCAAATGGACTTCCTGGAGTTTGAATTTGGCCTCCTGCTGCTTTGGAAATAGAGGACTTATTGGTGAAATCAATGTCCGTATTTCAAAAGAAGACTTTATTGCTTACAAGTTGACGATCACAGATGGTAAGCTCTCCCAGTTCCTGATTTGAGAAACAGCGTTAGACATTTTAGTCTAACCTGGGACAGTAGATTTGACTTTGAACTTTGAAACCATGAATCCCATCTCCATTAAGAGGCAATTCTATCACAAGCCAAAGCCTGACATATCATTTCCACATTAGTACCATCACTCTGCATTTTTTCTGTAATGATGTGCTTATTCCTTACATTTCCTTACAAAAGGTTTTCCCTAAACGATAGAAGCTTTTCTGGAAGTGGAAGAAGACTTACTCGTGTCCTTTCCTTTGGCAAAAACTGCGCGTTACCTTTCACCTTTTTACCAACCCAAGCTGCTAAGAGAAGTGCGCTAACAGGGCACGGGATTAGGCAGACACCCTGTGGAAACGCAACTGGAGACACCAGCTGCCCGGGCATTCACTACAGCGCACCAACGTCCTCTTGCCAATATTTGGAATACACATCACGCGAATCTCTCTCAGAAAAGGAGTCTTTCCTCCAGGTGCTGAAAACATTGATCTGTCTTTTTCCATGGTGAACCTACCAGAAGAACTAGTCTTTTTTTTAAAAAGTGTAATAAAGGCGGCCAGGCTGAGACGGGGCAGAAACGCCACCTCAGGTGATGGTGGCTGCTCCCACTGCTGTCCGAGCACCGGCGCCCTGGGGGCAGCTCTGCACATCACCGGCGTGTGTAGAGCTTCGCGACGGGCCTTCCTCCCCACGGGGGCAAAGAAGGCGCCGGTTCCCGCCGCCCGCCGAGCCCTCCGCGCGGC
>NW_008825545.1:778499-808951 GCF_000699105.1 Pygoscelis adeliae
GTTGCAGAGGGCGTTGTGAGACCTGCTGTAAACAATGGAAACTTTCTCCTGCGCGAGGGGTGCCGCTGACTCCTGGCCTGCTCCGGCGGTGCCGTTGTAGGAAGTGGGCGTGCGAGGTGAGCGCTCTCCCGAGCCGCCTGTTCTTCGGGGGTGACAGCTAATTTGCTTATTTTAGCAGAAACGAGCTGCTGGATGTAGAAGGAAAGTAGGTCGTGCGCACGGA
Organism: Pygoscelis adeliae; assembly: GCF_000699105.1. Lineage (NCBI taxonomy): Eukaryota > Metazoa > Chordata > Aves > Sphenisciformes > Spheniscidae > Pygoscelis > Pygoscelis adeliae. The sequence continues at coordinate 778,723 of NW_008825545.1, forward strand.
AAATGCCTCTAAGGGACAAGTGTTGTCAGACTGACCACCGTCACCATGGATGCTGTGAACCAGGTGTGTGATGCTTTGGCTGTTTTACTTAGCTCCTTCGTTAAAAGCTTGGGGAAACTGTTGTGATGTTGCAAATGTGCATCGTTAGTGACAGTTTTGGACGTAAAAAGTTTCTGAATTTTGTTTGGGAGTGTTTTTTTGATATCCTTGAACTGTCACGTTGAAATTATTTCAGGAAGATAATTTCTCAGTTCCTGCAGGATATGCAGTAATCCCCAAGCCACCACATGGACATTGTATGCAGTGAGCGGAGGAAGGCAAGAAGTTGTGTAAAACAACTGGCCTTTTTCTTTCCCAAAAGTGTAATATTCTGGATTTTTTGTAAAATGACGTTTCTGGCAATCTCTTGAATTCGCTGTTTGTGTTTTTACTTTACATCTTCTCTGGTGAGCTCTGATGAATTTGAAGATCTTATTCTCAGAGGAGAAAAAAAACCCCAAGTCCTGAAACGGCGGTTTGCATTCCACTGCTGTGTGACATGGAAGATACCATCAGTGGGAAGTATAATGAATACTTTGAGGGTTCAGCCAACTTGCTAGATTTTTTTGTAATTATTCTGACTACTGTTCTAATTGGTATCCTAAAAGGAAATCTGGTTCCTTTCTTGTTGGCTTGTTGTAGAGTTTGTTGTTTGGATGCTTTCACTTGTGTTTTGAAAAGAAAGGCATCAGTTTGGGGAATTAATAGTTGAAAGCGTGAGCATGGCAACTTTCATAATGCTCCTTTAATTAAATGTAATTTGAAAGTAGGTATTGTTCGGCTAGTAGAAACATTTCTTTGTGTTTAAGATGAAATGGTTTTGAGTTGTTCTAATGCTTTATAAAAGCTAAGATACTTTTCTTGCTTTACAAATAACAGCGATGTGTTATGTCTGCTTCATGTATGTCACTCCTCTTGATGTCAGTGGGTGTTGCACATGCATGTTAGAGGCAGTATACAAACCAAAATATACCATTTTGAAGAATAGGGAATAGGCTGGTAGAACACAATATGTCATTGTGTTAGAGATCCCCAAACGATTAGCTGATTTGTAATGGTTGTTATGTGTTCATTTATATAATAGTATATTATGGGGCCAGCATAGTTGGGTGGAGTGTTCATTCTGTCGTTCTTAGACTGCTTTTCTTTCTGATGTTCTTTTCAGCTTGAATTTATAACCTTACATCTTCTAGAACAACTTTCCTGTCAAAATGTGTTTAACTTATTTGTACTTAATATTTCTAAATAGTTTTATGCTATGCCTCTACTGCTCTTTATCAAAAATAAATTTCTTAGAGATGGTCAGTGCTTCATTTAAAAATGGAAACCTTACAATGGGATTAAAAATGAGACCAAATGGATAAGGTAGGAGCCGATTTATGAAGTTCAAAGCTAGTTATTTTGTCAATAAGACATTAAAAAGAAGACTTAACTAATGATTTTGCAAACACATGCTTGAATAAGTGCTCTTACTCATTTAAATTTGTTTTTTGCTCTGGGCAAAGCTTAATTGCCATATGCATATACGGCAATGGAATGCTATTAATTTTCATATGCATGAATACTATGTATTGGAATAACTAATAATCATCCTGATAAATGTTTTAGTTTCAATAGATTTGACAAAGATTGTGATGTGGAATGAAACTTCAGAAATAAGGTATTACTTCAGCAGTTTGCTTGAACCAGAAGCATTTCTTGAATGTGGTTTTACTGGTTAAAAGTAAAAAAAAAAGCTATTACAATAGCTTTTTTTGGTATATACTACGTAGTTATGCTTGTGCTTTTTTCTGATCATTGCTACTTTAAATTTGGATTCAGTGCTTAGGTGCGTACTGGCAACACTAAAATCACATAGTACGCTGCAAAGTATAGTATTTGGTAATGCTTTTTTGTACGTCTGTTTCCGTTTGAATGAGGGGAGTCAAGTAGATTGACTAGTGAGTTAATTTGGTTTTATGTATTTATATGGTTTTGTGTTTGATACACGTAGCTTTGAATACACATTTTCTTTAAATAATCAAAATGACAGCAAACTGTCAGGTATCATGGCTGGAAAATCCAGTATTGACTGTTTTTTAATTCAATGTAGACGAAAATTTTTGAGTAAGGCAACTTTTACTGTAGTCCTGGTCTTTCTTTTTAGCTAATTTACTGTATGCACAGAAAATCCATAACTTAATAAAAATCACCTGAGTGTTCTCTAATGACTTATTGTCCTTTTATATATTTCAGTGCATCTGTTGGAACCTGGTGATCCTCCGTTATTACAGCAGCCTCTGCAGACATCAAAATCCGGTATTCAACAAATCATTGAGTGTTTTCGATCAGGTATGAAACTATGTCTGACTCTTAAGAAGTTCATTACCTTGTTAAAAGTGTTGTATATTTACTATATTAAAATAACGAACACCTGACTTTCTATGTATTTGCAAACTATTTGTAGGTTTTTGGAATTAGGTGCTGTTCCTTTTAGTAAGGGTTTTCATATAAAGTAGCGAAGATACAGCTCCTGCTCTATAGTTATCTTTCAAAAACATTAAAAATTAGTTTGTTGTTCTTTGTGTCATCCCCCCTGCTGTTATTAATGAGTTTATCCTAAAACTCCTGAGATGGAGAGAAAACTTAATGTTTACCTTGAACTTTTTAGAATTGCTTTATCGTATTACTTTTAAGGTGTTCCTTGATTGTTTTCGGGACTTGCAATATATAGCAATGAACCTAAGAATAACAACTGAGCATTTGGGTGAGCATGCCAGAGATGATTGAAACCTTTAATGTTTTCTAGCTGTTTCTACGCTTCTGATATGGCAAACCAAACATTTTATTTTCACAACCCTTGGTGCAAGAACACAGCAGCTATTACAGAAATTAAAGCGATGTCTTTAATGCTACTATCTATATGTTTCTAGATTTTTCCACATAGAGCTGTTACATACATTAAATGTTTCAAGTGTAAATCATCGCTGCTATGTAATGGGATGCATGTTTGGGCTGAGTCTTGTAAAAGGGCACAATATTTAAGTTCTCCACTAGCATTTCAACAGCTTAATACAAGAAGAAAAACTGGATGTAAGAGTCATCATTAGTAACCTTTTTTAGTTTGGTTGAGATTGCTTAAGGCCTCAGATATGCGTGGCAGGCTTCTTTTGCTTGAAGCAGATTAATGGAATCTTTACTGGTAATAGCATGAACTAGTTGCAAGTACTCTTCTCTCTGGGCTACTTCCAGATTGTCCTCACTGGCAGGTGTTAAATTGATAGCTTACCTTGACATCTTCAGTCATTTGCACCAGGGAAGTTGGACAGAAGTCAGAAGGACTTAGACCAAGATTTTACTGGTTAGTTTTGAGCAAGCGGTATTTCAGTATGGAAAGAAACTATTTTGATTCTTGTGGTAAAGAAATAGAGATTAAAGCCAGCATATTGTCCATAACTATTTAAGCGGTTTTAGCAGAAATTTCTGTCATCCAAAGCATTAAGAATAACAGATGAATTTGAATCTGAATTTTTTTTCTAAAAATGAAATTGTTTGCTAAAGGCATAAACATTGGTTATTACATATACTTCACTGGCAGAAATACCAATGTTCTGTACCAATTTCTTGTGACTATGATGTTATTCTAGCATCAACATTTACAAATATTAACAGAATTTGACAAAGTATCACCTGCCCCAATTAGATGTAACTGCAAAATAGAGAAGGCTTCAGTAAGCTGGAGGCGGCATATGCTGGCAGAAGACTGACTGCTCGTTGCCACAATCTGCGGTTGGTGAAGAATATGGAGATGATTATTTTTTTTCTCTGCCTGCTGTGTCCACAAAACTAGTGGATGTTTTAAATTTACTTGCTGTTTCCAGAAGTCCCTAAAGGTCTACAGTTTAATTCAAAAGGACCAATTATTTTTTTACTCCCACCAGTGAAAAGCTTCATAGTTGCATAAGAATGGTTTGAAGCCAGGGTGACTACCGTGTCATCTAGTCTGACCTCCAGTATGTCATAAATCCTTTAATCTCACCCAGTAATTCTTAAGCCCAATAATTTGGATTAGACAAAAACATTTCAGTCCTGAGCAGAAAGAGACTGAAATATCAGTATAACAGGAGAGAGAATGAGGGACTTGTGTGTCCCTTGATTGGGAAATAGTGGAGAATTAGATTAATTTTTTTTGTTTGTTTGGGAGAGGGATTTGTAGCTAGGACAGGCATCAACAGCATGGCCAAATTTTGGTTTATTGTGTGCTATCACCAAATTGGAGGCCTTTTGTTTGAGTCATCGTTTGGTAACTTACTGGAATTTTATCTACATGGAGCATCTTCAGTTTTGTTCAGCTAGGTTTTTGTCAGTGGTTTTCTTTATATGCAGAATTTCAAACGCTGGTTGGTGAGATCCGAGTAAACAACTTGTTTTTGGGGGAGCTCTCTACAATTTCTAAATTTGGGGTTTTCACTAAATCTAAATATTTGTCCAGTAGTCTGTTTGTAAAAATACAGGTCAGATGAAGGTGAGGTTAGTAACACTTGAAGAAGGAGCAGTGAGAGGAAGAGACAAGAGGCTAGGGCTGTGGCCCAGGAAAGGCATAGGAGGGGACAGAAACTGGACGGTAGCCTCAGATAGTCAAGTTTGGGTCCCATTTTTAAGCAATGGTTGAAGAAGGAGAAGACACCGTGCTTTGCTAAAACTCGGTTGTAAAAAATTTTGTACTACTACTATTACACCAAGAAATGAAAAGTTGTCTTGGTAAGGCCCATTCATACTGAAGAACTATTAGTTATTATGAAATTACTAATATTTGAAAGAGTTGCATTTAGGAAATAGTTCTGGAGTGTGACTCTGGGTTTGATATTTAAAAGGAATTCTTAAAAGAAGTGTCTGTGATGACAGAAAACTTGAACTTCTATTTCAGCTTGAAGACTATCTTGATGCTGTTTCATAGTTGTGTGATATTATTTACTCTTGGTCCAGTTTCATTATATTCTGGCTTGTTGGACTAATTTTGATTGATTTTGATTAATTTTGATATATTCCATTATAAGAAAAAAATCAAGATAGAGAAATTAGCTGAATTTGGTTAGCTAGTGTTTCTTTCTAATTTGGAGTGGGTAAGTATTAATCATTTAGTAATCCATTGCTAACCGTAGGCATTACGTTCATAATTTTCGTGAGATGAGAAATGAAGGAGTGGGTTTGAAGTGTAAGTTAAAGAACTAAAGGATTCAGAGAATAAGTAAGGCAGAAGCTGGAATACATCAACAACGCTAGATCAAACTGTGTCTGTGTTTTTTTTTTTTTTAATATACAATGTATAATAGTCTGGAAAACCTGCATATTTTAATAGAAAAGTTTCTGACTTAAATTATATGTATTTTCCTTTCAGCAGGCTGAAAATATGTCTACAGTACTACTTTCTTGCCTAAGCATCATCATCTTGATCTTGGGTCAGATACCTAGATGTAGTAACGTTTCTTGACCTGTTAATTATGCTCTTTGTTTTATTGTATGCTTTAGTTTTTTGCCTTACTGGGTGCTTTACATGAAATAGCTGTATATATCTTGTTTTCTTAGCACTGTTGGATAAGCTTAAAGAAAAAATACTGCAGGCTTCTTTAAATGCTCTAGATGCTTATTCTTTCCTGTTGGGCAATTGTATTGCAGCAACCAGATACTGTAGTGTGGACTCTGTCCTAAAGTTAGCTGTTTTTATTGTAAATCATCACGGTTTCCCTGTAAACTGTAATGTGTGTAATCTTTGACTTCTACTTTTTTTTTTTCAAAGTAGCCTTGTTTTTATAGTGAAACTTGGAGTATGTATCATAAACTTACAGTTCAATGAAGTAGTGTTAACACAAGATAAAATACTGTTATAATTGCCATGTTTTAAAATGTTTCCACTTTCATGGGATGATGTGAATTTAAAAGATGAACAGAAAACCTTCCTTAAGTGTAATGTTTCTTTTATTACAGGAACTAAACAACTTAAACATATATTGTTAAAAGATGTGGACACCATTTTTGAGTGTAAGTTGTGCCGGAGTCTCTTCAGAGGATTACCAAATTTAATTACTCATAAAAAATTTTATTGTCCTCCAAGTCTCCAGATGGATGATAGTAAGTCTTACTAACTGAAATATTTAATAAAGCTATCTGAAGTTGAGAAACTTATCTTTCTGTACCATTTATACAAACACACTAGCAACAAAATGCACAAAAAGTGGAATTAAATTTCAATAGTAACATATGTAGATCACTTTTATGGTAGTAAAGAAGCTGCAGCACTGACTTAATATGCATTAACAACTGAGACCTATGTCAACGTCATAATTTGATAGCTAGTTTATACGTCCGGCCTTTCAATGAAAAGTGTCACTGTTAACACTTTTTATTCCTTCTTCCCCTTTTTGTTTCCTGGCTTTCCCTCTTTACTGTGAAAGATACGGAAAAGTATGCCAAAGGACTGGGAAATGAATCTCATAGAAAAGTGTGGATCGAACAAGGCTTTTCAGTTTTAGATCAGCATAGCTCTGATGGACTTCAGCTGGATCCTGTAAAGTGGCTTGGATCAATATCCATAATTTTCCCCTGTACTTGGGAAGCGTTCAGTGTCATGGACGCAATCCTTCCGTCTTACTCATTATGAAACACAGACTAAAAGTTCACCCTTTTCTTTGAGGAAGAAAATAATGTGCTTCAATAATACTAACTCCCACCGCATCATCTCACCTTACGCTGCTTTAAGATATTCTATGTGATCATGCCTAGCCCACCACCTTTGTTGTAGAAATTAAACTTTATTATTAAAAGAAAGTAACTTAAATAATGAGGAAAAAATAAAGATGAATATTTTTATGGAAAAAGAAATTTATTAAAGTCTCATTCCAGTGATGACTTTTTGTTGATCTGAGTTAAGCTGAATAATTTGGAAATGTGCCAGCATTCAAAAATGTTTTGTAAAGCTTTCTTATTATCTTGATCTCTTGACTAGATCAACATAGGTGCAATGAAGATTTTTCTTTCCTGATTAATGCCTTCCTGCCTCAATATTTCAAAAATTAGGAATGAACAGAAATTTACGCAGGCGATTCTTTTCCCACATTGTGTCAGCTTGTGTTGTGAAAGAGAAAGTGAAAAGACTAATACTGTCACTTTCCTTAAATGAGTGTGCTTGGCCGGTTGCAGAGAGTCACAGAGCTTCTCTGTGAACAGGGATGAGTTGTATTTTCAAAGCAAGGTTAGAAGTGCATCTAACTTAGATGCAAAAGTTTATAAGCAAAATAAGATTACCCTGAGTAAAGACTTCCCATTCAGCTCCTGACTTTCTAGCCTTCATTGAATTCGCTGGTTAGCTTTCATATTTCACTGTTCACTAGGAGGGGTGCAAATGAAGAGAATAATACTACATGCTCTGAATAAAACTATATAAGTACTTATATTTTATATAAAATTATGATGATTATTGAATAAAGTGGGAGGTTTTTTCAATAAATAAAATTAAGATAGTGAATGAGAGGTAGAATAAAAGTTCAGCATCCCCATGGTGAAAAATTCCAAAGACTATTCCCTGATGACTTTTTTGAGATGTATTCTGTTAGTGTAGTCATTAAGTAGTCTGAAAAGGTGCTATAAAATAGGAAGGACTTTTTACCCATGATAAAAATTATATAGATAGTCCCATTTGAAACTGACTGCAAAAGGTGTTAAAAATTGTGTTAAAAGATGGGTTCTGAGCAGCAAAATAGCATGTATCTTGTACTGACACTCTTTTCATGTATTGCTGACAGTGTGGAAGAACAACCCTGACTTAAGTGTGGGTTTTTAATTAGCTGTTACCAGGAATCTCATCTTCAAATCATCGTGGATAATTTTGAACTGTATCATCTCAGAGCCTCACCTTTTTGCCGTAGCACCTTGGCTTCTTAGTTACGCCAGTGTAGATGCTTAGCGTATCATGCTGGGAACTAGTTCACTGAACTAATTTGGCATTTAAAAACAGGATATTACTGAGGCCTGTAAAATCATGAATGACATGAAGGTAAATGGGAGCAATCCCTTATTTTTCTTTTTTTTTTCATAATACAAAAACTGTGGGGTATCCAGCAAAATTACCAGACAGTAAAATTATCAGTATTTCTGGTAAAACAAACAAAAAACCACTGCTAAACGTTGTGGTAGCCAAGAATATAAATGCTTCAAAAGCATTTGAATAAACTTTTTGGAATCTAGGTGTATTAAAACAGTACATTAAAGGCAAACTTCAGCTTGAGAAGTTTACTGGCATCAGACAAACAAGGAGAATCCCTGTATCCTTTCTTGCTTTTTAAGTCTGCTCCAACTCATTATCAGGGCAGAACACAGGATGAACCTTTGGTGAACCTCAGTGAAGTTATTCTTTCTTAAAATAACTTCTTTGGCTCAGTTTTTACTGTTTTGAGAAATTAGTACAGTTTTTTTCCCGTGAATAATACAGGATTTTTCTGTCTTTAACATTTACTATCTTACTTTATCACTGAGCCTATTAACTGCTTTGGTATTACTAAAAGCTTTCCCTGTCCTGGAAGTTAAGTTCTCTCTTGTCTACTTACATCTTCGTGCAGTGCTCGGGTTACACAGACGTTTCATTCTTTCTTAAGGACCATTCAGAATTCACAGAGAAGAGCTCGTTTCCAGAATTAGGTTCCTTTACTGAGAATGCCTATTTCCAGCAATAGGAAAATCAGTTTCTAATGATACTTCAGGCTTAGTTGCGTACCTGCAGAGCAAGCTCAGTTGTATGATGTTATTTTTGCAATTGATACAGATTTTGAAAGATCAGTTTAATTCCACGCAAACTAATTTTAGTTTAGGTGGCTTTCACATTAGCACGCTAGAAGGGTGTACCTCCAATATTGGCTTTTAATAAAAAAGTAACTTGTACTGATGTGATAACAATGATTACTCAAAGCCTCTAAGTATAAATGGTCAGAATAATAGTACAAATACAGGATTTGTGCAAATTTGGTGACTGAATTGACACAGTGGTTAAAAGATACTTTGAAATTTAAATAACTTGAAATTACCAAATCATTAAAAAAAAAAAAAAATCTTTGCCTCTTTTCACAGACCTCCCGGATATAAATGACAAACAGAGTCAAGCCATAAATGACCTCCTGGAAGCAATCTATCCAAGGGTAGATAAGCAAGAATATGTAATTAAATTGGAACCTATAGAAACTAATCAGAATGCTGTATTTCAATATGTATCAAGGACTGATAGCCCAGATGAGAATGTAGAAAGTAGTAGTACCCCTGATCAAGCGCCAGTACAGATACAGGAACCCAGCACTGAGCAACCCAAGACTGTTTCAGCTCCAGCCCCAGTCCCAGCTGGGGAGACTATAGAATTACCTCCTGCTGATCCTGTTACAAACAAGGTGATACCTACTCCTGAAGAGCAGCCTCCAGCAGTAAATCCTGAGTTGGACTCTCTGGATAATTCTGATTTTGGCCACCAGTTAATATGTTGCCTTTGTAGGAAAGAATTTCATTCCCGACGCAGTGTACGCCGGCACATTCGAAAAGTGCACAAAAAGAAGATGGAAGAGCTAAAGAAGTACATAGAAACAAAAAAGAAACCAAATCAGTGCTCTGCAAAAGGACGAAATAAGAATGTTCTTGTAACATTAGGTAGAAGTTGTCCTGTATGTTATAAATCATTTGCTACAAAAGCCAACGTAAGGAGACATTTTGATGAAGTTCATAGAGGATTAAGAAGGGATTCCATTACTCCTGATATAGCTACAAAGCCTGGGCAACCTTTGTTCTTGGATACAGTTTCTGCTAAAAAATCTTTTAAGACCCGAAAACAAAAGTCGTCTTCAAAGGCTGAATACAATTTAACTGCATGCAAGTGCCTTCTGTGCAAGAGAAAATATAGTTCACAAATAATGCTGAAAAGGCACATGCAAATTGTTCACAAGATAACTCTTTCTGGAAAGAACTCTAAAAGAGAGAAAGGACCCAACAATACTGCCAATGGCACAGAAATAAAAGTAAAAGTTGAACCAGCAGATTCTGTAGAACCTTCACCCCCTTCCATTGCCCTTTCTCCACAGAATGAATTAAAGGGAACAAATCATTCAAATGAGAAAAAGAGCACACCGTCAGCACAGAAAAATAAAGTTAAACAGGACCCTGAAAACCCTAAATCAACTTCTAAATCAGCCACTAAATCAACCTGTAAATCAACCTCTAAATCAACCTCTAAATCAACCAATGCATCTGCTGCAGGTGGCCAGCAAAAAACCAGGAAGCCAAAACTTTCAGCTGGCTTTGACTTCAAGCAGCTTTACTGTAAACTCTGTAAACGCCAATTTACTTCTAAACAGAACTTGACAAAACACATTGAATTACACACAGATGGAAATAACATTTATGTTAAATACTACAGGTGTCCACTCTGCTCTTATGAAACACGACGCAAACGTGATGTGATAAGGCATATAACTGTAGTTCATAAAAAGTCACCACGCTACCTTGGGAAAATAACTGCAAGTTTAGAAATTAGAGCAATAAAAAAGCCAATTGATCTTGTTCTTAATAAGGTGACGAAAAGAGGCCCTCAGAGGGATGAAACAAAACAGATTGGTTCAAAACAGGATGTCACCTCTAATTCTCCCAATAAAAAGTATGAAGGAGCTGACGTTGGCATTGAAGTAAAAGTAACAAAAAACTTTTCTCTGCACCGATGCAATAAATGTGGGAAAGCGTTTGCCAGAAAAGCTTTTCTAGAACATCATAAGAAAACCCACAAAGCAAATGTATCTCATTCACCTGAAGAAAATAAAACCAAAGGCAGAAGCACAAGATCTAAAGCTGTTGTCTGGTGAGGAAAAAGAAAGTGTTTTGTCTTTTTTTTTTTTTTTTAAAAGCAAAACAAACCTGCTGCCTTTCTTTTGCTGTTGTTGATTTATTGCTGAAAACATATTTTTCTATAGATTTTTATGGATTAGCGGCTAAGGTAGATGTGAAATTTGTTTCTTAAATTTCGTTTTTAGTGTTTTGGAAAAGAGTTAATTTCTAAATTTGTCACTGTAGGAAGTTGGAATAGAATATAGATTATACTGAGTCAACTCTTTAAATTGTCTTAAGACATCTATTGTAATCAAGCTAATACACTTATATTTCTAAAATAGTAATTTTTTAAAATTAACAATACTTTTGTTTGGTTTGAATAGCTTAACCTGTTAATTAACTTCTCTGTGACCCAGTTGTAGAAGTACTAAAAGTACTACAGTAAAAGCTGTTGACAGAAAAAATCTCTATGAACTTATTGGAATTATTAGTCGTGCTTTTTTTTTGTTTTTGTTAATTTTAATGTGTATTGCCTATGCCCTGTCAACAAAAGGACATAGAGCAGTTTTTTGGAATGTAATTTGGATGCTTAATTGCTTTGGTTTAAAATCAGTATGAGTTAGGTGCCTACAAACGCCTTTAAAATCATCAAATTTAGAATTTGATTCTTTTAATGCTTATTTATGTAAGCACGGGTTTGGAGACTTCTCGTCATTTATTTTTTCAAGTGTTCGAGTCTCGTCAAGAATTTTTGTTTTAAGCCTAAATATATGTAGAAGTCTGCCCAAGAATTTTCTAAACTTCTGCTTATATGGTACTCTGGGAATTTTTTTACACTTGGAGGGGTTGTATTCGTAGTTTCTCAGTTTTCCATAGCCTTCATGTTAAAGATGGCCTATTTTTAAAAGGACCTTTTAAAAAAGGAAATAACGTATGTATGCGGTCAGTTTGTATTTCAGAATGACCGACTGATGCCTGAAGGTTGGGGGATTGTACAAAAGGTTATAATGAAGAGAGACAGTAGTGATACCTATAAGAGTTTTTAACATCCTTCTTCAGAATTATCTTAGTAGCATATTTGGTGAAAAGAAAACCAAGTATATGTGCCTTGTTCTATATTTCAACTCTGAAATGCTATTTCCCAGCAGGTAATTTGATTTGAGTTCAGCTTTCGTAGTGCATTGCCACCCAGCTATGTTAAGTTGTAATGTGGTGCTTTTGTGACTTCGTAACAAATCCTGGCTAAGTGGGGCAGAACTTCAAAAATGAACTGAGCTGGACCCTGAATTATGCTGAATTTGAGAGGAGGAGTGACTTCTGCATTTTGATCAAGAATTAAAAATTTAGCCTTATAAATTATTTATGTTGTGTAATTTAAAACAGAATTATATGGGTAAACTCAAAGTATTAATTTATTCCCATTTCTCCTCAGATAGGTTCAAGTGATGTTCGGAAAGTTTGGAGTTCATTTGAATGAAAAAGACTTTAGTTTGTTGTTGGAACCGCTAATATCTTGATAATGGTACTATAAGGAGGAAATACTTTCATAAGCTGTTGTTTTCTTACTAAATTAATAACCATCCTGACTGCTTGTAGGACAGTGCCTCCTCCCAAAACACCGAAGTAGCTGAAATGCACATGTGCTTCTAAATTAGCAGTTATCTCTATGCAGTTGAGGTTTGACACAGTATAGAACGAACTTTCTGAAATTAAAGAAGTACAGAGGCAAGTTAATGAACAGCAGCTTTGGAAGAAGATTTTGTTCCTCGTTTAGGAAATCATCTTCAGAGAGCTCCTCGTGCATACTGGTCCTCCCTGGTAGTGCTAATTGATGAACAGCTCTAACTTGTTTGTGATATCCTACTTTGGCAAATGTTGTGTTATATACTGTTTTAAATTTATTACAAATGAATGTATAAGAGCAAACAATGTAGTGTATATTGGCTGAATTGTACTAATTTTTAGTATTTGCCATAACATCAGTTTGTTCATGTTGACTAATTTCCCGGTTCTGGGACATCCTGAATTTCACTGTACTGAAGTTGCTTAAAAGATCTCCATTTTGTTTCCATATGTGGTTCATAGGAAAACTTTGTAAACATCTAGGAAGTTTACAAGAATACCCACATTCCTCTATTCTTTAATTTTTAAAAAAAAATATATACACAAGCACTTTAATGATAGTTGCAGTTTATTTTTTCAGTTTATTTTTTGAAAGATCAACACACTAATGTTAATATGAAGGTAGTGAATATTTGCTGATGTATTATAGACAGACAATCTGTGCACAACCACTTACAATGTTAGCTTATTTCATTAAATATTAATAAAAAGGGAGGATAGTATGGGAGAGACTTAAAATACTTTTTCTCTCAAGATCATGAATGACCACTATAGGTAGCACTTGACTTTGTATAATTTGGAAAATGTTTTAGATGCCTTTTTTTAACCTTTTAATCAAGATTGTAGTAAAACAGTCGCATGCCTACCATTATGAAATTCTTGGCAGGTTTCATGCATCAGTGGTTTGTTTTGGTTTTTTTTTTTTTTACTTTTTAGAAAATATTTTGTTTAGTGATTTGTGTCAAATTGCTACAATTTGAAAGGTATTGTACATCAGAAGAAATACCATGTTTTTTATATAGGTTCACTCCCTTACTTAGGGAGGTGCCTCGTGTTCATATATACTTTTTGTATAAAATATATCTAAAAATGTTGATCACAAGATCAGGAGTAAAAATACTTTTATGGATAGAGAAATATTTGGCCCTGTTAGTGCATTGCACTAAAAATACTGTGAATGGGAACTGGACTGTAGCTGTTGCTTAAAATGTTCTATATTGAATGTACATGCTTTTGTTTGGATAAATGTACTGTATTTGATGGAAAATAAAGCAGAGTGGAAATCACTTTTAAGTGTGCATAAACAAAAAGATGTCGTGTTTGTAAACCTGGAATATCTATTGCTCCACAATCGGAAATTACAGTGTTTGCATTTTTGTATAGTTTTACTCTTTGATCACTGAAACTAGTTGTTTGTAATATTCTGTTGTAATAAATGTTTTTTTTTGTTATTAAAAGTTTGGCACTTGTGGAGTGAACACTTCTCCACACTGATGGTTGACCCTTGCTATATTTTTAGAAAACGCTCTTGATACTGGCTTTTTGTTCCTTGTAAAGGTATCTCTTCCTTAACTGAGCAAAGCTTGCATTTATTATCCTTTTAAATCAAAAGTGCACATTAATGTTGAAGGAGATAGGCTATGCTGCTTTTTTTAATAAGAAAATAGGGTTACCTAGTTTTGCATTGCAAATAATGTTGGTGGCCTTCTAATGTTACTTCTTTTTTATGGTTGGAATATAAGAAAAGAACTGCCATTATCATTGTTTATTCTTTTGTGAAGGAAGACGTCAAGCTATTTATGTAAGTGCATTTTAACTAATGTTCCTGAATGCCTGTGGATTAAGATTAGGAAATTAAAATGCAGGCGTAGCGATAGAATAACTGTTCATTTCTCAGCTAATCCTGTGGTTTCTGCTGTCCTGGGTAAGTGTGCAGTCTGCACCTTGAAATACGTGACGGTGGAGTTACTCCTATTTCAAAGGTAAGCTTTCTTCTAAAGGATCTCCAATTCTGCATCCATATAGATAAACAGAGCTACAAAATTGTTTTGTTCTACTTAAAGCTTTGGGTAGCGTATTTCTTCTTAAAGATGTGGCTTAATAATTCATAATTGCCACAACTTTTTTTTTTTTTAGTATCTTCCCATGAGGTTAAATCTACTGGGTAGCTCTTTTGAAGTACAAGTCTCCTTTTCATTCTGACTAGTGGAATAGCTTTGTTTTCTCTTCTTCCAATAACAAAAATAAATGATTTGGTTATGATGGACTTGTTCAATTTAGTGATATTTTAATCTTTCCATGCAGTCATCTTGATTGGGAGGAAACAAATTTGAAGGAAGGATTGCTAATTATTGCCTTTAATTCACACAATACATATTTTTCAACAAATCCTGAAAAGTTGTTATAAAGCTTTGAATATAGTCAAGATCCATGTGGGCATTTATCTGCAGGGTTATGCATTAATGTGTCCGGATATGAGTTTTTAATTAAGATGCAGTCTCGCATCATTGATAAGGCATGTTGGTTTGGCTCGTTTTGCTTGGCCTAGCCAAGGACAAATGTAAATTCTTTAGTGGGCCTTCAGAATTAAGGTTGAGTCTTGTTAAAGAGCTTTTTATGCAGAATGAATGTAAGATACCTTATGGAAAACTTTGAGGATGATCTAAGCATTCTGTATGGAAGCCTGTCTGATTTTTTTTTTTTTTTTTTTAAGTGATAACATATCTTCTAATGCTAAGGCTGTGAGGGGCTAGCTTTAATTGATGTGAAAGCTTGCATGAACAACAAGTGAAACTCACTGATACTTGAGGCATCAGACTTGCTGAAGTCTAATAAAGTGCTGGCTTCTGTCTCAAAACCACCTTTTCTTTAGTTAATCATCTCAGCTGAGGGTGTCTGGTCTTCCTGGTTTTATTTTTCTGTGTTCAATTTTGGAGTGTTTTCTATTTATGTTTTACTTGTCTTTCTGTCTGCAATGTTAGATTGGTGTTTGGTCTTGTAGTGTTTGGTCTCCTCAATTTTATAGAAAAAGAAAACTGTAGCTTAGATAGTTGGTGGTCATTATCACCATTTGTTTTTTGATTGGCTTCTGCTGGAATGAACTTAAAGCTACTGTGTGAAGGATTTGTGCGACTGGTCAAGTGCTTGAAGTACTTTAAAAACGAGATCAGTTTTGACTGATGGCTGAAAGAACTGTGGGTAGGTATTTCACATCATTCCCTTTTGCTGAATAATGAAATACAATTGGTTAATCACAAAGGTAGACCAGTATGTTGACTGGGGGACAAGGGGTAGAGAAGAATGGGATCTCAATAATTATACTGATGGAGAACCCCTGGTGTTTGTACTAATAAGGAGACTTTCAAGAGGGATGCTGGCTGGGTATAAAGGTTCTCCACCCATCTTGGGAAAGGGGAGCAGAGGAGAAGAGAATGATGTGGAATATGCTTTAGTTTCCTTTTGTAGGGAGCTTGCTTCCCAGTATATTTCTTACAGTCTTAAAGTAGTGATTTCATAGACACAAAGTGGAATGTAATTTGAAAAGTTAGGATTGTTTGGGTTCATTGATCCCTTTGGGGATTGGCAAGATACTGGTAATCTTAATAAAAGCATTGGAACCATGTCTCAAATGAGGAAACAATATCATTGACTTTGGAGGATTTAGTGGGAAATGAAGATAGGCTAGGCCTTTGATAGCACATAGACCAAATACATTTTTTCTTCAAAACAGATTAAACTATGTACTGTTTCACTGCATTGCCAGCAGCAATGCTGGCATGGTTGTTGGGAGGTCTGGATGGCTGAGGAGGATGTGCTCTTGTATCTTGCTATTATGTTATTCTTCAGAAGTAGGTTTTTATAGTGTTTTTACCTCAGTTACAGGTAGGACTGAGGTTCTCTGCGTTGGTGATCCACTGCACTAAATTTATTAGTATCTGGTAATACCGGTATTTTTTTGTTGTGATGGTGGTTATTTTCTTGCCATTTCAATCTAAGGCAACTCGGATTTACCTGCTCTGTCCTCTCAGCACAAGCCTTTCTGGAGCAATAGCTAGTTCAGCTCTCTTGGCTGAACTGGATTTTCTCTTTCGCATTACTTATGTGCTTTGAGTCTGGGAGTCAGCTCCTTTATTAAGGGCAAAACAATCTGCTTTGATGATCTTCTCACAGGCGTTGATGTTACCTAAAAGAGTTCAGTGGGCTCTGGGGCAGAATGTAGACCAAAAAACACAGTCCGGAGTTTGCAGCATATCTTGTGTGCACATGCTCTTATATTTTTTCCCTCCCTTGCTCAGATGTTTTATTCTCCAGGATGTTGTGGTTTTACAGTTCTCCTCAGCTTGTGGCTTTCTGCAGCAAACAGAGGGACGAGTAAGATGGTTTAAAGTCACTGTCTTGTGGCAAGGCAGGTCGGTGCAGCTTAGACTTAAAATAGGTGTGGATGTGCCAAATATAGTAATCAATTTCCTTCATAACGGTATATCTAAATCCGAACTGTCACTCTCTCTTTGAAGAAACATAACTACCTAAGAATGAGCAAGCCTAAAATGGACACATTCCATCCTTTAAATGTGTAAAGCTGCTCTTTCCATCAAAAATACGTTCATGATATTGGCAGGTAACTGGAGATCAATAATTTCTCTCAGATATAAAAGTGGTTACAGCTTTCCAAATTCATCGAGACATTTCTCTGCATGGTGTCAAACTGGTAGTAGATTAGGTGGTGTCTGGGTTCGCAGGGTTTAAGATCAGGTGTCTATGCTGGTTCAGGGTACTTGTTCCCATTAGTATAAATGAGGAAAACAAGGTGCACTCCTCTGTTGACCTTGCTCAGAACTGAACAGATTGTGTGTGACTTTGTTCTTTTTTATTAAATCTCAGTAGGTAAATATGGACATTTGCTCCTCAAAGAAGACTTGCATATGGCAGACTCCTCTCTGCTATTTCATAATTTTTTTCTGTGCGTATGTGGGACTCGGGGAATGGATAAGGATATAAGTGTTGACGTGTAAGTAAGGATGCACGAGATTATCTTTTTGGTATGCTGACATGGAATTGTGCACGTGTAGCACGTCAGTATAAAAATGAGAAAGTTGAGAGAATGTTGATGGGCTACTTGGGGAGAATTTAGATAGTAAGGCTGAGGTATATACAATCTATCTTTAAATGATGGAGTTGAGTTGACCAGAGCCTTGAGGTGAAACTGCCCCACATTTTCTTTTAAATGGCTAAACCAGCAGCCTTCCAGCCTGTGAAATATGGATGCTATTAGAACACAAAATATTAAAGTAGAGGAATAATACTTTGTATCAGAACAGAATCTGTAGAACAGAATGTAAAAAATGTTGAAAAATGAAGCTCCTTCTGCCCTCTTTGCATGCGGGTGTCATTCTTTCTAGTATGAGCTAACTTTCAGTGTCTTTCTAGTTTGCACCAACTGCCTGCTGTCTCTCTGAGGTTTGTCAAAGACTCTTTTCCACCGTGAATGTAGGTTTTCATTTTGCTGCAAGTCTCTTGGTTCTCCTAGAAGTCTGCTAGTGTTATCGCAGGCTCCCTCCTTCTCATGTTTCTCCAGCAGCCTGGAGGCATCTCCCAGCTGACCATTCGCAATTATCCTTAGGGAAGGAGCAGTGGAAGTATCCTCTTCCTTGCTTCTACTTGCTGAGGGCAGTGGCAGCAGTTGTCCCATGGTAACCCAGTGTCTTTTTTTTTTTTTTTTTTTTTTTTTTTTTAATGTAGCCTATACTTTACTTGTGTCCTCACTGCTTGGGGATGGAGCTATGGTGGAGAACCATTTGGAGACTGATGGCAAAGCAGAAACCTGCCTGTGAGGGACATCATCGGTGATATGCACTGACTACCCTCCTCTCTCCTCTTGGTGTCCAAAGCTAGAATTACCTCTGGTAAACCTGTGACTCCTGTAAATGCCCTTCTGAGGGAACTGCCTCGCCCCCTGCGATGTGTTGTTATCAAGACAAGACAGTAGGCATACACTCTCTTTGGTCCCATCATTTACATGAGTAGTGCCAAGGTGGACTGTTCTGACTTGAGTCTTCAAGAATTTGACATACTCTTCCTATGGTCTGTGACTTGGGGCATCTTGGGAACATCGTAAGCATTTTGTGGGGTTTTTGTTTGTTTGTTTGGGTTTTTTCTTGGTTTTGGGTGGGTTTGGGGTTTTTTTTGAGAAAATGTGTTTTTTCTTAATGAAAAGGTTAACCTTCTTTACTCCTGACTAAGTATCTGTCTGGGTCTTATTAAGGTGATTGATCCATTTTAAGTATATTGTTTTAATGATTTCAGAACACTGAATACCCTGGGTAGATGCACAAATGTCTTTCGAAGAGTGTTGGCTGCAGTGCCATTCCGAGAAACTGAAGCCAACCGTTTGATATTGCAGATTCCTGTAAGTGAAAATGCTTGCAGCTGGTATAAAAAGTATGCTGGAAACATGCTTGGAACTACTAACAGATTAGGCATTATGAAAATGGTCTTCCACACTTAAAAGTTTGTTGGGACTATTTTCTTAAATGTCAATAATGTCTGGAAGCTCAGGCTGGGATCAGTTCCGTTTGTGCAAGCCACAGTTTTTGCAGTGTAACAGCATGCAAACATCTCATAAATTGTACTTCATCTGGCTGTTGCTATTCTGGGTTACAGTTTCATTATGATTATTTCATGATTCTAACTTTAGAATTTGCTTTTCTGCTATTCGAGGTGATACTGGAGATATTCCACTTTGAAAAGTTGTTTTCAAATTTTTGTTTTCAGTAAGTTGTCTTTTAGTTTACAGTCATCAGGATGCAGTGAATAGGATGTTTGTTTTCCTTGTCTTATCTCTCAGTAAATGTTAAGGCAACTAACTGATTGCAGCAATGCAGAGTCAGGTACTCAGTTATGTTTTGAGTGAGACTTCCTTTCAAAAAGAAATTCCATCTTGGAAAAACATGTACTGAGAAGCATGGAGGATACCTTTGAAACTCTTTGTGGATGCATGCACAGCCGTGGGCTGATCCACGTTGGTAGGCAATGGCAAGCGAAGTATCAGCATTCTTGGCTTCAAAAAAAGACTAACAGACTAAGATACTTCTGCATCTTGAAATACAGAGCAATATATTTTTGTATCTTGGAGCTAATTTTCTCATCTCAGCAGATTGGTTTGTAATGCCTACAACAGTGTAATGCAGGGCAATGTAATCTAAAAGTAGTAGAATCATTAAGATAATTTTTTGAACAGGTTTTGGGGGACAAGGCTTAATATGTGAGTAAGGATCTCTTAAAGGAGGAAAGGATTAAACTAACTATGTAGCTATGATAGCTACAGTAGCACAGCTACAGGACAATTCTCTCTTTCATAAAAAACCTCTTCCCCTTGTGGAAGGTGCTTGTTGTCATTTTTCTGTTTCCATCAAGTAGTGAGGTGGTCATCTTACTCAGCTATGTAGTCCCCAGTCCAATTTTTAGCATTTTACTGTTTGGCTGTGGTTGAGTTATGCTGAATTATTATTTATCTGCTTATTATTTTAGCTTCTTTAAACACTTAATTTATTGGAAATAGGATTTTTTTTGGTCTGTTTTGAAAACTGTTTTGAAACCACTTGGCATTTGATAGCGTTGGGTCAGTGATTTTTTTTCTGGAGAATGAGGTGATACAAACACCACTGATTTGGGAGTTTAAAATTTGGCTATGGAGTCTCCTAGGTGGTGATTTTCAAGAAGGCAAGGTGGAGCAGGGAGAGATCCAGGCAGGAACAATGTGGATCTTCTTATATTTATGCCTTTAAAAATAGATTAGAGAAACAGTTGCCAGGAGTAATATTTCTCTCCCTGCACTAGGCATCTAGTAAACTGCTTGAGATCTTCAGGCCCTGTCCAGCCCTATTTTTCTCACTATTTCTGTGTGCCTGAATCAGAAGTGAAGTGCTTATTTTTCTCTTGTTTTTTTTCAGGTGAAGTTTGATGCCCTTGAATTGTTTTCTCCATAGTCATTAACTTGTCGTTCTGAGCTGGTGAATGGTAGCACATAACTAAATTCAAATAATTAAGAAATCCTGGTTTCTCCTGCTCTGAATGGGCCTGCTGCCTGTGGAGCTGCACCTTCTTTTTATCTTTGGGGCGAAAATAAATGAATAAATAAATAAAATTCAGCAGTGTAACTAGGTAACTATGGTAAGACCCATGAAAGCACTTGAGGCTGGTGTATTTGTTTGAACTGCTTTATACTAAGTGCATGTGAGAGGAACGGGGTAATTCCTGCCCTGCAGCATTCACAATCTCAAAACATCATTTTGTCTTCCCTTTATTTTGGTATAGATTGAAGGGCTTTGGGCAAGTATTTTGTGTGTGGACAGGAAGGGCGGTAGGGCTATGGTTATTATTAAGTTGTGTCTATCCGCTGCCATACTGCCACGTCCTCTTCCCTGGACCAGGGACACGTTGGAAGAGGAGTGAGAAGACCCTGAGCCAGGAAGGAATCTAGCTTTTGGAGCGGTGACTGCAAGCAGAGCAGCAGAAAGTCTTGGTGTGAGGGGTGGGCATGAATAAAACTGGGCAGAGCAGCTCAGAGATGGTGAGGAATAAGGCTTTTCAGGTCTGCGGTGGCTTTTGAGGAGGGAGCCTGAATGTGGGTGGGGGGCTGGTGCAGAGGAAACCCAATGATGCCTGGAGCCCACCTGCACCTCTTGGTCCTTTTCTAGGATGGAAAGGGCAAGGTGGGCAGTTGGACTGCGTCGTCTGAGCTCCTGCTGGCCTGACTTTCGGAGGAGTGAATGAAAATCAGTTATTTCAGTTTGCATCCTAACTGTTTTCAGAAAAGGCATTTCTAATGTTTCCTTTTACTGTAACCTGTCACCCGAGTGACTTGGTGTTGCAGGGCTAAATGGCAGAAACTATTTGCCGGGATGGGACTTGCTGAACTAGCCGCGAGATGGCAGCACACAGTTTGCTATCGTGAGAGAGAGCTCGACAAGGATTTTGGAGATGGCAAATCCACAAGTATTTTTAGTACAACTGGTTTCTGTAAGCACATCCTTGGAAAAAGAGGTGGATATTCTAAACGTGAAGACAAATGACTGTGGAAAGGTCAGCCTTGATCAAGTCTGTGACAGAAGAATGAGTCATTAATGTCGTTTCTGTAAACGGTTCCTAGGTTGTGGCATTTGAAATTCTGGAATGATGTTTGTAAGGATGAAGACTTTAAGTTTGCCTGATTGCATTCATTTTTGTTCCCAGGGCTGTGGGATAGCTGGGGACAATGCATTGTAGCAGTGTTAGGTGGCATCTGCTCAGACACTGTCTCAAAATTAGCGCATCAAGAATCTGTGCATCTCAACAGCATTTAAGCTTGGTGCTGTTATTTAATCCCTTACTGAGTATCAATGGAGGAATTGTACTTTATTAATGTCTGTTACCTCCTCCAAGCTTCATTTAACTTACCTCTACATTTAAAAAGCAAAATACTGACAGCAAAATTGCCTCCACCTTTTAAAATGCAGAAGCTTTATCTTGGGGATGGCAGAAGAGATATCGTAAATAGAAATTTCTGCATTGTTATGTTATTTAGCATCTGTAAACATGTTGTTTTCAGACCTTGAATCCTATTATATTCCCAGACTTTTCATTTGGAAAGGAGAAACATGGGTCATATCTATAGATAGATGCCATCTCCTTTATGCTTTTGGTAAAGACGACTACCTAACTTCAAGTTAGCAAAGCTTCTGCCAAAAGAAAAATAATAGTAATAATAAAAAAATTTGATGTATTTTCCAAATAAATACATTTGCGCTTTTTTTTTCTTTTTCAAAAGGGAAAATATCTCAGTATCTCTCATATTCTGAGCAGTAACTGCAGGGAATACAATACTATGTTGGTAGCTGTAACGAGACATGTACAGGTCAGTGTACAGTATAGTGACTGTTCTGTGTCTTGGATGATGGCTAAAACCAATAATGCCACATCAGAGGCCCTCATTTTCCCAGCTTATAATTCTGCCTGGGAAGAAACGTTTATGTATATTGTTTAAAACATATGTAGTGAGCTCAGTTATTCTGTTTGTACACAGTCAAATCAGACCTCTTCAGGACATGTGGGATTGAATGCATGGATGCCGATCAGTTGTGTGCGGGCCCATTTGCATGTGCGAGCACTCTGTAGCACTTTGTGTCAGATTTATTGGATCCACACAGCGCGCAGCTTAAATTTAATGCTTATGTGAAATGATGGGTTTGTTGCAGATGAGCGCTTTGCAGCGATTATATCTGCAATTCCGAACATCCAGAAATCTTGAATCAAGGTACTAAATGCTTAAATTGCACACCAAAACATAGCACTGCATGGGTACTGTGGGAGTGCATTGAGTCAGTGAGGAGACTGCCCGGCTCACCGATACCGTGATCACCCCAGCTCATCCTGACCTGTGGAGCAGCCCCACATGTGCTGCTCCCTGGCGTGTTCCTGCTGTATCCCAGCCCTTCGCTGCCCGCAGCGCCTGCTACTAATGCAATATCTCTACCAGCTTCCTTGACACCATGGTCTTTTGTGAGAATGAGGGAAGATGTCGTTTGTGATTCCCAAGAATGCTATTCCTTTTTTGGCCTTCTGTTTATCTCTGCTTGCTGCTGCCAGCCTTTTCAACCAGGTCAGATCTCTTGCTCCTTCTAAGCTTGGAGATATGCAGGTAGCTCAAGCTTCAGCTCTGTAGAGTGAAGAGTATGCTCCAGGCTCTGAAGAGCTTTAGTTGGAGGATCGTTCCATCGTCATATCCATCCTACCATTGTCCCTATACAGCTGTTGCAGTTACAGCATATGCCTTGTGAACAGATGATTTTAACAGACATCTGACAGCATAGGAAGGTGTTTATGAGTTGCATCAATGTTAGAATAGGTTATTATTTTCCTACTGCAGTCTATGTGTTGCTTTAAGGTAAGTGCAATGCTACCAGTACCAGCGTGAACTTTCAGTCCTTGCAGTTCACTTGGAATTTGCAGATCTTTCTGTTCTAGCTGAAAACAGCAGTTCAGTAGTTTCTTATAGACAAATGGTGCCCTGCAATTTTTAACTAAGATGATGCTCTATTCCATTAAATTCTTCCATTTTTTCTCAAGAGGAGAGAGAATTGATCTCTTCAAGTGAATAAGCTCTTCTTTTAGGGCCACCGTTGTGTTTCTGGTAATATCAATGATGGCCAGTTACAGTCATTAGGGAGAAGCTGTTCGTCCAACATGCAGACTATTTTTATCTGCAGGGGAAGTGAATTAACAGGATGCTCCACCTGCCAAATTCACTGTCACGGTTTCATTGCCAGCTGAATCATCGGGCTAGTCACTATCCTTAAGGAACGCTCAGCTTTTGATGAGCCCCGAGAGGCCCGTTGGTGCTGGCTTTCCCCCCACTCACTGAGAGTGCATGAGCCACGGTGTGGTGTGCGGCAGCACCCGTTTTGGATGGGGTGTCACATGGAGCTTCAGGCAGACAAATCCATCTATAGTGTTGCAAGAGCCATTTGACATGCTCATTGGTGTGGTTTGTGTCTGCATCTTTCCATCAAAATGGACTTTTAAGTTGATCTAATATCTACTCTAATGTGAGTGCTCATGACAGGACCTCTGACCACTCTAACAGTATGTGTCAAAGGACCTTGGGACCCCCTGAGGCTTACTGACCTTAATGAGATCATACCTCCCTTTTTTCCCCTTCCCAAGCCTGTAGTATCCACTACCAGGGGATACTTCAGATACATGCCAACTTTTATATTGACAGAAGTAAGCCGGTTAATATGTATTGCAATTTGTCATAGGGCAAAAGGCCAGGTTGTATTAATACAGACACCTTCTACATAGGGACTTCCACCTCCACCAAATTGTGCTGGCAAATAGCTACATTAGATCCACTCAGGCAGTATTGTGCAACTTTTATGGCTTTTAAATAATGTTCCAGTGCTAGAAATCTGTACGGGAGATCATGTGTTATAAACCCAGTGCTACCCTATGATAGAAGGGTCAAAGAGGATGATAATTTTGGCAGAGTAGTCCTGTAGTCTTTCTTCAGAAAGATGCCAAGCAGCCACTGTCTATGAGACATATCACTTCCTGCAAAGACTGATAGAGGGGTATATTCTTGGATAGAGACATCAAGAATAAACAGTTAATGCCTTTTACATACTGCCTCTGCTATCATGATAATATAAGGTTTTTAGTTCGATTTAGTTTTACACTTCTCCTTGATTTTGTGCTTAGTATTCACTTCTGTCTTCATACAAATGTAATTTAGATTTATGAGGCCGGAAAGGACCGCTATGATCAGGTAATCTGACCTGAATAGCAGAGGTCATAGACTTTTGCTTAGGCTTATGCCTACATTAGACCTGTCCCCTCTGACTGACTTCCAACAGGTTATTGAGAAAGATCTCCAGTTGTGATTTTAATATTAACCTTCTATTGCTCATTCCCTCTCTACCCCCTTCTCTTTTGTTATATCCTCTGTTACCTGTCTCCTGCTCCTTTTGGCAATTTCTATCATGCTTCATGCAGATGGAGCCCCTTTAATCTTTAGTTAATTGCTTTCCTGTTCTTCTAATAAAGCCTGAAGACTTCTTTTTCAGTAAGGAAAAATAATTTTGTGTTAATTAGCCTCTGTGCATATGGTTAGAGAAAAAATATTCATGGTTTTGTGTGGTGGGACAGTAGGAGTCCTAAATCTAATCTGTACTGTATGTCAAGGATTTGTGAAGCTATTATATACCATAATTAATTTCAACTTTTATTTTCCATAGCAGGTGCTATGCTTTCATTATAACCTGAGAAATGAGAGTTGGTCTCTTAATATAGTGACCCAGCTTTAGAAGAAACTGTTTTTTGATTTCTGATCCAATTATCTGTTTCTCTTGATACCTATTGTCCCTGCCTGCTGAAATAATAAAAGACTGAAATATTTTAAATTATACATAGTAAGTGCATCTACACTTTGCTATGTTAGCTACATATGGAGTCTGAAATGCTGCCTTTAGAATATATTTAAAGTTTACTGAGCAATGGTGGTAGGGAAGCATCTTGTCCACCCATCTGAAGCCTCCATTTTATGTTTCAATGACAGGTACATAGAGTATAAGGAGTCCTAAAGCTGGTCCTGAATTGCCTATCTATTAAAGGAAAAAGGTAGGTGGCTTTGATGGCCTCCAGACAGAAATAATCTTTGCCCTACATTTGGGCATTTAAGTCATCCACAAAGCATGGTCAGGCACCTTTCCAGACAGGCAACAGTTGTGGTTTAGCCTCAGCCAGCAACTGAGCACCACAGAGCCGCTCGCTCACTCTCCCTGCCCCCCGCTGGGATGGGGGAGAGAATCAGAAGAGTAAAAGTGAGAAAACTTGTGGGTTGAGATAAGAAGAATTTAATAATAGAAATGAAATAAAATAGTAATAATAATAATAATAAAAGAGTATAGAAAGCAAGTGATACACAATGCAATTGCTCACTACCTGCCGCCCGATGCCCAGCCAGTCCCCGAGCAGCGGCCCCCCGGCCAGCTTTCCCCCAGTGTATGTACTGAGAATGATGTCACATGGTATGGAATATCCCTTTGGCCAGTTTGGGTCAGCTGTCCTGGCTGTGCCCCCTCCCAGCTTCTTGTGCACCTCCAGCCTTCTCAGTCGGTAGAGCATGGGAAGCTGGAAAGTCCTTGACTGGTGTAAGAACTACTTAGCAGCAACTAAAACATCGGTGTGTTATCAACATTATTCTCATACTAAATCCAAAATGCAGCACTGTACCAGCTACTAGGAAGAAAATTAACTCTATCCCAGCTGAAACCAGGACAGCAACACAGCCATACGTTGTTGAGAGATCATTTTACCAAGTGAAAATAGACATTTAAGTTAATTGAAGGACAAGGCTACTTTGTATAATGCACAAGAGCAGTGATTGGATTTAATATTCTTTGTATGTTAGGCAAATAAGAGGTTTGTGTTTTCCTTGAAATAATTGTTCAGTGTCTTGAAAAAACCAAGTTTTTGATGTCATCTTTTCCCATAAGTGGAGGCTAGTAACTACTAGCCTCTATTGCACAGGCAGACTGGGTTTCTGTAGTGTGCAAAAGTTGCTTATAAATGCTAGATCCTTATTTTGTCATTTAATTTACATAACCACCATATGGCAACAGTCCATCTACCACATACCAGCTGTAACTAATTTTAACATTATTATTCATTTTTCTTCCAGTAACAGAAGGAAAGAACTTCTGCTGTTTGAAATTGTATACATTACCCAATGTGTAGTAAAACGGTGTGTTCTCCCTTAGATATAATGCAGTCTCATAATTGCAGAGCCGAAAACTGGAAAACAGAATACATAGAACTGTAAAACTGGACTAATTCCTGAATTATTTCTGTGTCTTTGGTGACATTTTGTTTTGACCAAGGTTTAAGTTTTCTCTGCTTCTCCATTGGGAACGCACTAGTGATGATCTGTTGAGCAAAGTGGTGCAACTTGGTAATAGTCATCTGAATAGGTGGTTAATAATGGAGAAGAATGATTGAAAGCATGAGAGATGTTGAGCTGAATATTCACTCTCTCTGTTGGAAAGAGCAGGAGAGAAGCTGGCCAAGATCTAGATTAGCTGACTGATCTATAAGATGTAGTTTCTAAGCCAAATCATTAAGCCTTGAAAGCTAGATATTAATCATCCATAAAGGCTTTTGTATCCTCTGTAGAGCATTGCTTAGAGAAAGCAGAAATAGCCCTGGTGTATGCGCAGGAAATCGGAGAGTAGAGGCAGCCACTCTGGACCAAGTAAAGCCTATGCACTAATCTGGGGAGGGCCGAGAAATGAGAACACAGCAAGGCATGGTTATCTAACCAGTAAAAGAGGCTGGCTAGTCATGATGAAAAGATTGCTTTTAAATGATGCAAGTTGTTAACTTTTTTTTTTTTTGGGTAATGTATAGGCAAGCTGAGAATGATAGGGCTGCAAGGGACATTTGGAATTTATCTTTACTCCAAGGCAGGGTCAGTTGTCTTTCTCGAGGAAGGTTTGTCTGACCTCTTCTTCATGCAATCCATTCCCACGTTTCATTATTCTTGCCAACAGAGAATATTTCCTTGTCTTGAAGTGGAAACCTGTTGTTAAAATTTAAGGCTGTTACTTTTTCCCCTCTCCTGGATGAACATGGGGAACTAACTCTTCAATTCCTCCCTGCAGCAGCGTTTAATGTGCTTGAGGGCTGTTAGTACGTCGTGTTAGTCTTATGTTCTTTGGATTCAAAAACTCGCTGCTCCATCTTTCCTCCAGGGTCATGTTTCCTAGGACTGTTTTTGCAGCCCTCCTCTGCATTCCTTCCAGTTGGCCCACATGAGCTATTACTTATTTATTTTTGTATTGTGACAACAAGGCGGTATCACGGCCGTGCCTTGTAGTGCAGAGCAGAAGGGTTTTTCCACATGTTTTGCATACCGTATTCCGGTTCTCGGGTGCAAGCAGAATCCTGTTGGTACCTAAAGGAACCTGCCATAGCTTGATGTTGACTTATGTTCAGCTCCTATTTGATATCGTTCAAGGTCCTTTTCTACAGAACTGATTTCTAATCAGCTATTTCCTGTTCTTTGTGTGGTTCATTTGCTTTTCTAATATCTTCAGTTTGTCCCTGTTGGGGAGTTTTCTGTTTTTTTCCCCAGACCTTATTTCCATTTTTGTCAAGATTATTTTGTCCTTTGCAATACTTTAATTTCCTCCTAGGTTCTTGCCATCTGTAAATTTAATATGCATTCTCTGAATCATGGAGTAAATACTGAAATGTGTTGCAGCCAGGACAGACCCCTGGAGAACCCCATGTGACACATCCTTCTGTTCTGATGCTTACTCATATATGGCAATGCTCTGGGATAGATGCAAACCTAAATTCTGAATTTGAGAATCTTCTGGCCAAAGGATTGTCATTTTTACTTTCTCCTGGCTTTATGTATCTACATTAATTAATTCTATCTACTTAATTTTGGGAAATATATATAATCATGACATCTAGAAGGATGCAGAAATTGAAAATGTATTAGTCACAGATAGAAGCACTCCTTTCAAACATAGATCTCAGCCTTTATTACTCCCCTCTGAGGAAAGGAAAACTTGCTATTGCATATTGTTCAGGTCTATTTGCAAAGGACAAATTGGCTGATATGCTGAAAGAAAAGAAAAAAAGACTGTGCTGTTTAAAAAAACCCCCCCCCCGCAACTATAATGTCTCTCCTGAGATACAGTTTATCTCAGTTGGCAGCAGGTCCTGCAAACTTAAATGAAGACAAGCGTTGTGGTTAAAGAAAAGGGCATTTGTGAGTTTATTGTTTTGTTTAAATTATCCCTTTTTTTTTAAGTTAAAAATCGGGGCTGTACCAGCAAAATCTGTGTTTACTTTATAGCATTGCCCCATTCTAACTTATGGGGAGACTGAGGGCATTAGAAACTACTTTCTAAAAAGCACATCTCATTTCCAGGTGCTGGGGGTTAAGGAGGAGTTGAGCATTTATGCCATCTTCTTTTTTTTTTTTTTTTAAAAAAATACAACTTTGTAAGGAAGGCTACTTTTTTTGGTGCATGATGTGTATTTTATACCATCTTCAATTGTTCTGGAACATTTGTCTCCAACCTTTGTCACCTGTCTAAGGTGATCTCACATCATCTCATCAGATCAATAGCTGCCTCCTCACTCTTGAACTCACTCAGTATCACAAGAAGTTAGTTGACTCGGTTTAGGATAACTGGGCTATCTGGATGGCAGGAGGGAAAGACCTTCTTGTATACTTCTGTTGCTCTGCTTTTCTGTTTTTGCTGCCAGCGATCTCATGATTCCCAGCTTTCCTTTATCCTTCGTTTCACTTTTCACTGTTCTCCTTGGATACTTTCCTTTGCTTTCTGTCTTCATTCTCTTTTGTTTGTTCTCTTTTTCACCTGTCCTCCCTGCAGGAGGACATTTGGTGTGTGGGGAGGTGAGGAGGCCTGTTATCATTCAAAATATCTCCTATTTTTCCACTCCTTTTCTTTCACACTTACTGCTCCACTTCTGACAGCAGTGAAGCCTCCCAGTGTGAAAGACTTCATCCTTGCTCCCGCGGTGGGGAAAGCACCGAGGGCAGTCCTCTTTCTGTCTCTGTAGCGTGTGATGGGACCCTGCATCAGCCAAAGTTTTTAATATTGTATTCTTACATTAAATATTATTTTTCTATTATATTCTTGTATTAAATGCTCTCAAAAGACTAAAGGTGGTTTGTCATTTTTTTTTAACCTCAAGGCAAACTTTATTTGAATAAAAACTAGAAAATTACATTTTCAAATCGAGAGAACTTAAAACTCTTAAGAAAGACAAAAAGGAAATGGAAAAAAAAAATCACTAACTTCTTTTTCAGGTGAGTCCTTGCTTTAGACAACTCAGTGACCTGCTGAGTTAGAGCAACTCTGTCCAGCCTCCTCTTCCCTGGCAAGTTCTTGTTGTTCTCCCTCAGGGCTGGCTGGCTCCTTGGTGCTCCTTGGTATCTTCTCTTTCCATGTGATAACTCCCTTGCCTTATCTGTTGACTTAAGTGTCCCTTAAGCACAATAAACAACTCTCCAAAGAAGACTGAGTTTCTTTCCTCTTAAATTCTGGCTGACACTGTATTTTCAAAAGAAAATAACAGCAACTTAGAAGCAGCAAATAAAACAGAATCTGTCCCACAGAGAAAGAAGGATTGATTGTCTTGAGCATCGTTGGGTGCATGGGGA
>NW_008825545.1:808986-810302 GCF_000699105.1 Pygoscelis adeliae
AGTTACATGTCCTGTAGTGCTTTGCTAGGAGGAAACTCCTAATGAAAGAAGATAAATGAAAACCAGGATTCTGAACATCATTGCTCATCTGGGATTTTGGAAGAGGAGCTTAATAGTTAAAGCAGAGTGTAATTTTACTTAAATGTCCCCAGTGACTATGGTATTATTATTTATTTATGCCAGTACCCACAGTTCGCTGAACACTTTCCAAACATTCAGGAAAAGACAGTCTCTGGTCTGAAAACTTGCAGTCTAAGGATAGAGAGAGGTGAATAGATGCAGATTAGCTGTATTTATTGAATTTCTAGTAGATCAGGAAGATGATTGCTTATCTGATACTAATGCAAACATCTGCTTATGATTGATTTATTGTGTAAGAATTTTTTTTGCTTAAATTAAGAAAGATATACTCTAATACAGCTTCACAATTTCATCTGTATTTATAATATTTTCTATATTAATAGGTCTGTTTTCCTGAAGCAAACATTATACAAAGATTAGCAATGTGTGAAAATGTGTATCTTAACCTGAAGCCGTAAGGCCAAAGCATTATTGCTACAGATTTAAGAGAAATAATTTATCTAGTATATGAGATTTAAAAAAAGCTAAGGTTTCAGTTACACTTACAGAAGGACTGACTGGCAGGGAAGAAGCTGAGTCAGAGTGAGGTGCTGGTGATCTGCTCGGGAAGGGGTCTTTCTCGCGATGTCTGATGTTCAGTGTGTTGTAGGACATTGTGTGTTGTTTCTCTTTTCCTTTCAGTTCTCTGTACTTCAGTTTTTAGCTCTTATCCTGCTCCAGATTATCCAGAGACATTGCTGAGTTGTTAACTGGAATAATTCTGCCCATTGGTTCCTGTTCAGACAACTCCCTCTATAATTTGATTTATTACCATTAAAAATCTGCCCATCTTTTTTCTTTTTCACTCTTGCATAGAAAAGTTGGGGAGATAAAAAGCTCTTTGCCCATGGTGCTGTACCTGTAGATGTATGGCTGCCCTTGTTTCAGAGTGTCTCCTTCTGTGCAGCTCACCTCTTCTCTTCAGCGAGTGCTTCACACTGCAGACCCTGGCCCCTTTCTGCCCTGTTGGACCCTTTGGCAGGTAGAATCATAGAATCATTAAGGTTGGAAAAGACCTCTAAGATCATCGAGTCCAACCGTCAACCCAACACCACCATGCCCACTAAACCATGTCCCTAAGCGCCTCATCTACACGTCTTTGAAATACCTCCAGGGATGGGGACTCAACCACTTCCCTGGGCAGCTTGGTCCAATGTTTGACAACCCTTTTGGTGAAGAAGTTTTTCCTAATATCC
>NW_008825545.1:810650-827237 GCF_000699105.1 Pygoscelis adeliae
CCGCCTGGGCACACTGCCGGCTCATGTTCAGCCGGCTGTCGACCAGCACCCCCAGGTCCTTTTCCGCCAGGCAGCTTTCCAGCCACTCTTCCCCAAGCCTGTAGCGCTGCATGGGGTTGTTGTGGCCAAAGTGCAGGACCCGGCACTTGGCCTTGTTGAATCTCATACAGTTGGCCTTGGCCCATCGATCCAGCCTGTCCAGGTCCCTCTGTAGAGTCTTCCTGCCCTCGAGCAGATCAACACTGCCGCCCAACTTGGTGTCGTCTGCAAACTTACTGAGGGTGCACTCGATCCCCTCATCCAGATCATTGATAAAGATATTGAACAAGACCGGCCCCAAAACTGAGCCCTGGGGAACACCGCTCGTGACCAGCTGCCAACTAGATTGAACTCCATTCACCACAACTCTCTGGGCCCGGCCGTCCAGCCAGTTTTTGACCCAGCACAGAGTACACCTGTCTAAGCCGTAAGCCGCCAGCTTCTCGAGGAGAATGTTGTGGGAGACAGTGTCAGCAGGTAACAACCAGGTAATGCTGGTTCGTGCAAATGTGTATTGGTTACGGAAGGCAGCTGCCTGACCTGAGCAGTGCCTGGTTGCTGCTTTGTTTCTTTCCCCATATTCATAGGCTTAAACCCAGGCGCTGTGATGACCTCCTGCACTGTACAAGCTGCAGGACCTCCCCACAGAAATTCAGCATCGAGTCCTAAGTTTGTAACTGAGCTACAAGCATGCCTTTTAGGAAAGATGAAAGCCTCATCTTAGAGGCTTCGAATAATGAATGATTTATGGTAATTGCAATTTAGTTGTTCTAATGGGTAATAAATCTTCACTTAATTTTAATTGGAATTCGTTTGGCTTGTGGTTCTCATGTTAGGTCTTGTTATGCTTCTGTTGGTCTAGTAAGCTAAGGAAACATCCAAACCCCTGTTTTCAAACTGTGTTTTGAAGAAGTGCAACTTCACATCCTTCTTGCAGCTTGTTTATAACATTTCTTGGCTTCCTATATTCTTAAAATATTGACATTGGACTGAGGTTCCAATATTTGAATTACAGTCTCAACTGACAAAAAATTTGGGATTTCAGAGATTCCCTCTCCCAAATCAGAACAAAAAGAGAAGATCTTAACAATTTCTACAATTGTAGGCTCAAAAGTAATCTTACAGCAAACATGAAATATTTCATTACAGTTTTACTTTTAATATTTTTATTTTTTAATCTGATATAATGTTACCTAAGATATAAAAAGCATTATTAAAATTAAAACCAAACCAAGTATATTTAAAAATACAAGAGAAGTGTCATGAAAATCAAAACCTTTTCCCACTTTTTTCTGAAGAGTTTTATTTAAATTCTGCCTCCCTGTGAGCACGTTGAATTTTCTGATGAAAAACATCAGAAAAAAATTTCCCAATTACGTCTTCTCAATTGGGCAGTATACAATCATCCTGCTTCTAGCAGATTCATTCTTTACACGTCTGAAGATCATACTAGCCCTCATAATCACACAGTCATGTTATGAGCTTATTTTTCATTTGCGATTTCCCTTAAACTAGAGTTCTTCTCCAAGTCATTGAATTACAGGATGCTGCTTTTCCATATCTGGATGTTTAACCTATATTCTTTGTTTGAATGAAACTAGCACTTCTATCACCACAGTCTCTGTGTTAAGCTGACCCATTCTTTTCATTTAGCATGCTGCCAGAGTTTGTACTTTAGCTGCAGCGATTCTTTTGTATTCAGTTCAATAATAAAGATATTTTATAGTGGTGAGCCAAGAATAGAAACTCTGTGCAATACCATTTAAAATACTTCTGTTTAGAAATGTATAAATCCAATTTCCATTTGAAATCCATTTTATATTCAAGCATCTGCAACTGGATGATGAACTAGATAATCTTGTGAAGCTTTTTTCATCTTATTTTTCTTAGAACTCTACACTTCTCTTGTGCAAACCTTGTTTTTAAACAGAAGGTGCTGAAGCATGATATAAAATACCTTGCCAAAACCTGTTATGTCAGTATAATTACCTTTATCACTCAAACTTCTAACCTGCTCCCGTAATGGTATTTGTGTGACAAAATCTGTTCTCCATAATTCTTACTGAATGGCATTAATTATGCTACCATACTCTTACTCATGGTAAATGGCATCCCTATCAGCCTTCCATCATTTTGTTTGCGATCAATACCAGTCTATCCCTCTAGGTCATGCTTTTTAACCTTCTTAATATCTAATTAGCTTTTTGCCGTTTGTTCTTTCCACATTATACCAATATTTCTTAAAAGTCAATGTCAATCTTCTCCCAAATTTTCTTGTTTCTTGAAGAAGCTCAAGGACAAAACTCTTCTAGTTCCTAGGGAATGCTGAGGCTTTACGAACTATTCACACAGGTCCCATTACCAGATGCTGAGAAGCCATTTGAGAAGCAGTTGTATTACACCTAGTCATACATGGTGGGGAAATATGTTTCAGGTGAAACTTTCCCAGGGAAATGCAAACTTTATACTCATTTGACTGTAATTTGGAGAAATAGATTAAGCTGTAAGCTCTGTGACTTCTTAAAGTGATCTTGGTGAGACTTTATACAGTTGTCTCTCACGTCAGTGTCGGCACAAGATCAGCCAGATGGAAGGGTAAATCAACATGAGAAAGGCAGCGTGTTGTAGGGCCCTGAGCCTGGCACCCAGCTGAGAGACAGGGACCGTCCTATGTCCCAACCCACGCCTGCCACACTCTTTCCATGGGACTTTGTGTACCTTTCTTTCAGGTGAGAAACTTTCAATTTCTGAAAAACAAAGGATAGCATCTATGCTTGTCTGGTAGATGTCAAACACCTCAGCTGAAAACATTATTTACAAATTTTACATCTGCCTCTTCAGTCTGGTCGGGCATGTGAGTCACAGCCTGGGAGTCCCCAACCACTCTTGTAGGAAAAGGGGGAAAATGTGCAGTCACAAAATATGTGTGTGTGCTTAGAGAACCTGACCGAGGATTGTCCTTCACAATAAAGGCATGTGGGCAGCAGGAGAGAGGAATTTGCTTTACTTTGAATTGCAATAACTTTTTTGATGCTTTGCAGCCCTGCATTTGATTGTTTGGTTTGACCCGCTGCAGCAAGGACCTTTGCTGTGGTAAGCTAAGGTATTGTCACTGTTACCTGCAATTTGAGATTGGTAAGAAGATGACACTAAAAAGACATCAGCTAGCTGATGGCCATCTTGGACTCAACTAAGTAGTATCAGAATGGACGAGCCAAACATCTACAGCACCAGGTCAGCACGTGGCAGAATTGCACAATGATTTTCAAGTTTTCTTACTGTTTTTATGAACCATACGTATACTGGCTTCTTAGCCTCCTCTGGCCTGAGGAGCTGGAACTCATGACTTGTTAATACTCCAAACAAGAAAGTTTGCTAAGTAAAACAAATCCATTTTCAGGCATAAATATCTGAATTGGATCATAGCATCATTTGTTGCACACAACAAAAAGTATGATTGACCAGATAAAGCTTGAATGCTATGCTATGAGCTTCTGAATGTGCATAAAGTGTTAGCTTTACAACGCCCAGGATTTAAATGTTCAGATCTTCAAATGTCCAGTATTCCTGAAGCACATGGGATTAAATGATTATTTTGGTAAACCGATCCCCTTCAAGACAGCAGAAGAAAGGCTTAGGCTGGTTGGCCAAGTTCCTGTGGATTTCAAACTGGCATGTTGATATCGTCTCCTTCCTCCTGCTCACATAACACAGTCACTAAAAAATAATGTCTTGCTTTCTGTTTTATAATTGAGTTTGAATTCTCCGTGAGTCTTGTCTAGCAAATGTGTCCAAGATCAGCCTTTGTGTCCAAAAAAAAAAAAAAATCAAATTTTCTGTATATACAATTGGATAGAATTTAATCTTTGACTTCACTACCACTGCTATTTATCTGTGAAAGAAATGTGAGATCCTTATGATACTGTTTTTGGCTGGGTACATTGAAGGCAATAGTATGCAAAGCTATTGCTGTCACACAATGTTTAAACTGATTGTATTATACTTTAGCCCTCATCTGCCCATTTTGCATCAGCTCTGGAACCATGTGTATCATCTAGTTTGGGAGTATGTTCACTGTGACTACACTTGCCATGGGGTTTGCCAAGCTAAACAGAAACTGGCAAAAGCCTTCTCCATCATGTGTCCAAAACAAGCAGCCTGCTGGCGTAAGCACTCAGTCCCGATGTTGTGTAGATGTTTTTTTCCCTTACAAATCTCATCAGGTGGTCTTTCATTCTAGAACTAGTTATTTTTCTCAGAAAGACCCATGAATAGATTTTTCTGTTCATATAGCTGTAAACTATTGTATGGTCTGAGTGACCTGAAAAAGAGAGCGGAAATTGGAGGCAGCCGCATCTCACTTTCGTGTGTTCTCGCTTCCCACAGGCTTCACAACGTGCAGCTGCAGAACTAGGTCTGTGCTTTGGCACGGACTGTTTTCCATAACGTTTTATTAGCATAATAAAATATATAGGAGAAGTCATGTTTTCAGCTGTTTTCACCTCTAACTAATTGGTTAGTATTTACTGCTACTGGCAGTATCTTCTCTGTGTACCAAAGGCCAGAAGCAAGGTACAAGATTTCCGTTCCTGACGTGGGATTTGGTCATTATATGGGCTTATTTCAATCTCTAAAACTTAGGCATCTAGTTCCATTTATGAGGCTGCAGGGTATCTGGTGGCCTCCTGCTGCCAGTCCAGAAAAGCGGAGGTCTCCCATGTGGCCTGCGTTGTATCTCCCAGCTGCACCTCCCTAGGACGTGACAAACATCACTAGACACCTTTTATGGTTAGACAACTGGACTGAGCTCCTGGTGCCTTTTATCCAAACATCTCTGCCCAGTGGCTGCTTAACCCTGAAGGTTTCTAAATGCCTTTGGAGCTCTTCTTCAACTCAGCCTGCAATGCTGCCTGCCTGTCCAAGCCTCAGTGGATCTCAAAACTAGGCAGAGAAGCATGCAAAATCCTTTGAAGTGAGCCTGCCTTGCACACTGCCAAAACTGTGTCCCTCCCAAGTGGTAATTATGGGTAAGATGTTTCTAATGAACCTCTCACATTGTGGCTGTAGCACTCACCCAGGAGGCAGAGACATGGGTGGGATGCCCTCCTCAACCTGAGGGACTTCAGGCTCTCGCTCCCTCTCTTGCAGCAAAGCACTGTAGCCATGGGGCAGCGTGAGGCCTCCTGGTGAAACACAGGAGGGAGTAAGGCTCAGCAGCCTCATGAGGATTTAGCTGTGGAGAGGCAGGACGCAGTAGAACAGGGGAACCGGGGTTCTCACCACTGTTCAGGAGTCTTAGCTCTTCCCGCTGTGTGGCCTATCTCAAGCTTTGGAAGGAGCTCAGGTATCTGGCTCTGGATTTCATTCTGGAAGTCAGCCTAAAAGTTAGGTGTTGCCGCCTTTAAATCCTTTACTGGACCTAACCCAAAAGGAATAAGAAAAAATATCTGAACAGTTCTTCTACACTTCTCATGATCTCATACGTATCTTTGCAATTGTTCATCTTGTAATGTTGATGGCTAAATGTCAGTGCTGAAAGCTCTTGTGATTTTGGCCATAAGTCTTGTGAAGTATGTGACCATTTATAAAGACCTGGAAGGTTAATAAATACCAGGATGCACTAAGTTTCACTAAGAAAATGAAAAAAAATTTTTTTTCTTTACTTGTTATAAAAACTTCAAGAATTTGTCTTCAGTGGAAAGCTAAGACCCAGAGGACAAATATGACTCCAAGTGTAACACATGGCCAACATTTCTAATTTCAGCTAATATAATTCTGAGCCCTGACATGATTTTTTGATTGAATTGTAGCTGCAGAACTGAACCTGGCTGAGTTATAGAAAAGTCTACCAAACACTGGAAGTGGTAAATGGATGGTGTCGGTATCAGAAGGATGAGGCTGGAAAACAAGAAGTCTCTCACGTCATTCCAGAATGGATCAATTGTTCATTCACCTGACTTACAGATCACTTAATCCTAGATAAGCCACGGTCTAGAAATTTTTTAAACGAGGCTTTATTGCAAGCTTAACAGGAGCGTTAACTGTTTCTACTCTGAGGGACTATTCCGGGGTGATTTTGCAAGGAGTCAGAGTCCACAGACAAGCTTTTTTCTTTTCCGCACACTATTTTACATCATTTTGATTTCATGCTTCAGAAGAATTGTGTTGTATGGAGCATATACAGGCACTGTGGTATGGAATACAGTGCATCAGGTTGTAGTAGTGTTGTTAGTACCAAGTGTGTCATCAATAGGAGCTGAGGACTGCACAATTTTTAAATTAAAAAAAAAATGGCAAAACCCTTTAGTCTTTATGCAAGCAAGTAGTACCAGCAGATTAAAACATGATTTTTCAGCAAAGCCATTTCTCAAAACAAGGGTGTTAATGGATGCAAATGTAATAACCTAGGGCTTATTTTAAGTTTTTAATAAGTCACATGTTCTCTAAATACTCGTTGAAGGCAGTGCTATTTTGAAGGGGTGGTTGTTAAGAAAAAATCCTTAAGCAAACATCAAATGTATGAGGGGAAAAAAAATCTGAATGTCTCTATTAGCTATTCATTTAATCCCAAAATTGAAATTTACTCCACTGAGGAAAAGCTATAAAAATTATCCAAAATAGCCTGATTAGCTTCTCTAGAGATTTTAAATTTAATTGTAAAAGTGTATTTTTAACTGGCAAATACCAGCTTAAATTACTTTTTATTTTAACAAATGTGTATATGTTTTAATCTTAACTTCCTTTCATTCAATGAAACTCTTTTCATGATTGATGTGCCAACTTTAAATATTGCAGCTCTGAAACAGAAGTATTTCAGAATCCCGACAAGGTGTGCTTGAGTCAAACGTTCCTCTACAAGGCTGCAGTTACGAGTGTTAAGCATTAAAATCCTGTTTGTACAATAGCTATCTCATGGAATGTATCTGTATTGCACTGAGAAATCTGGACCCAAATGGACCCCCTTCTGGAAATCTGCACCTGCAGACAAAAAGCAGAAGATTTCTAGAAAATGTGGATGTGATGAACACTAGTATCAGCTCACTTCGATTCCTCTCCGGAAGGTGTTGTACAAAGAGAGAGATTTTCATGGTCCCCGTGGGACTGCAGGAAGAAAAACTCCTGTGCTGATTCAGGGTTAAACCTTGTTCTCAATGAAGTTGGGTGCTTGTATTTCCTTTCCCCGGGGGTACGTGAGGCTGCAGAGCTCCTCTATTTCAGCTGTGTGAGTACCAACACATCTGTGCTGACGTTGGCCTAGATTAGGCAGAGAGGCTGGATTTAGGTGGAAATGGTCAGGTAAGGTGCCTGCAGAAGCCAGGCACTTCTGGCTGTGTAATCAGAGGAGAAGCACAGCCCACCCGTGCAGAGGCAGCCCCGATGCCTGCCGTGACCCTCTTGTGGGACCGTGGGAGGAAGAGTGTGCCCCATGCGTGGGCCTGGGTGGCGGTGGAAAGCTGTGAGGCTGTGCTCCCCTCTCCCTTCCCAAAGCCCCTGGGTGAGAGGCAGCCCTTTCACAGGAAGTGGTGGAGGAACCATGGCTCAGAGCAGGAGCATCTGAGCTGTCTGCACGGAGGCTGTGGAAGGGGACATTGAGGGCAGGGCAAACCCCTCCAGACACTCCCACCGGGAAATCTGTGTCTGAAACAGGAGCAAAGACCTTTGATTTAGTTGTCTTTTTTTGTCAGCAATGACTTGGGTCCTTATGTCTAGATAGTTGTGGTTGTTGTCATGGTTTAACCCCAGCCGGCAACTAAGCACCACACAGCTGCTCGTTCACCCCCCCCACAATGGGATGGGGGAGAGAATCAGAAGAGTAAAAGTGAGAAAAATCATGGGTTGAGATAAAGACAGTTTAATAGGTAAAGCAAAAGCTGTGCACACAAGCAAAGCAAAACAAGGAATTCATTCACTCCTTCCCATCGGCAGGCAGCTGTTCAGCCATCTCCAGGAAAGCGGGGCTCTATCACACGTAATGGTTACTTGGGAAGACAAACTCCATCACTCCAAACGTCCCCCTGCTTCCTTCTTCTTCTTCACCCAGCTTTATATGCTGAGCATGACGTCATATGGTACAGAATATCCCTTTGGTCAGTTGGGGTCAGCTGTCCCAGCTGTGTCCCCTCCCAACTTCTTGTGCACTCCCAGCCTACTCGCTGGTGGGGTGGTGTGAGAAGCAGAAAAAGGCCTTGACTCTGTGTAAGCACTGCTCAGCAATAACGAAAACATCCCTGTATTATCAACACTGTTTTCAGCACAAATCCAAAACATGGCCTCATACTAGCTACTGTGAAGAAAATTAACCCTATCCCAGCCAAAACCAGCACAGCTGTAGATGTCTAAAGCTATTGTCTCCCTTGTTAGTCCCCTGAGACTCCCTCTGTGGTCAGTGAAGAGAGACTACCACATCTAGAAGTCAATTTACCAAACCTTTTAAAGATACCTGTTTGAGGATGAAGTGATTGCCCTGGAGAAGACTATTTCTCTTCCTGGTCTATAAAAGAAGTTTAGGGTTACTGTTTTATGCCTATGTGCCTATATGCCTATATGCCTAAGCCAACGTAGCACATGAATATTGGTCCCCAAAATTCCTGCAGGACCACTGTCAGTCCTCAAAATAATGATGCACTATGCAGCCTTCAGCTTAGTGGTAAATGCGTTTAGCATGCTCCTCACCTGTGACCTGCAAACCTGAGCCTGAAAACCACTGGTTTAACTAACTAACACATACTAACCTTGTAACACCAGTATTATTCCATAATATGGACAAGGTCATTCTGTGTATGCTAAAGCTACTGGATGTTACTTTTGCTCATTGCTTCATGTGTTTGAAATTTAAAACAAGAGTCTGTGTTAATGTTTAAAAACTAGTAAGTAATAATGATACTTTAACATACTATTTTAATCCAGTCTTTTCACATTTTAAAATTAGTATGCAGCATAGCCTTGTTTTTGTAATGTTAATTTTGTAGAAGTGAAGCTTCCAGACCTCAGTGAGTACAGTTTCCACTTGTATTATCACGCAGTGCAACTGCAGGAAGGAAAGGTAATTTTGAAGTCTTTGACTTTTAAATCCATTGATATGCCATTGAAATAGTATGATTAATAATGTTTCTTTCTGAAGATCAACAAACTAGTGTTTTTATAAAACATTATTTGGTGTTTATATGATTTTTTCCCTGTTATTAGGAAATAGAAGCAGTAGAAGGGAATGCAACTATTGACTTCCAGCCATTGGTTCTGTGGGCTCTCATCCAGCAGTTAGCAATGGTGCTTATGTGGATCTATCTACACAAAACAGGTTCCTGACAGAACTGGCATAAATTTAATTTTTATGAAAATTGCTGATACTTTAAAACATCCCTTTTTTTCTGTTTGAGAATGATTACAAGATTTTAAATTTCTCTGTGAAGCAAAAATGATGAAAAGAGATGTTTAGGACACCTCAACACATAGTCATTTCCCGATAAAATATATATCCTGGCCCGAAACTGGAAATCTTCATTATTTTCTCAATGCTTATAGAGCATTTCTGCAACTTGCCTGTTGAAGGGATAATATACCAAGAAGCAAGGAATTGGGGCAATTTTTCTAAAGCCCCCTGAACTGCTTGAGCAAAGGGCTTAATATCCCTCCTGTCAGCACATCTATCTGGGCTCATTCTTGAACACGCACTCTGGCCCAATGGATATTTTTTTATCTGCAGCAGAAAACACTGCACAGTGGAGACATTTAGAAGATGTGTAGAGCAAGTCATTTAGCACAATAGGAGTAAATCCATAGGGTGGGCACTAAGTACCCCGTGTCCATGCTGTTCCTGGTCCAGGGGTGTCACCTGGGACGAGGGCTAGTCTGGTTCTGAGGTCTGGGTGCCCGATGGAGCTGGAGCTCAACTTGCATTTTGGTTTCATCTGAGAGGGTGATCCTGTCAGTTTGGCCCAAGAAAGCTCTGTGGTACAATCTAAGTGCTGTAAATAGGGGTGAAAAAGAGGTTTGCCTCAAAATAGCAC
The DNA here is from genome assembly GCF_000699105.1 of Pygoscelis adeliae. Lineage (NCBI taxonomy): Eukaryota > Metazoa > Chordata > Aves > Sphenisciformes > Spheniscidae > Pygoscelis > Pygoscelis adeliae. Next base: position 820,697 of record NW_008825545.1, read on the forward strand.
TCCTAATCCAAGCTAAAATGCAAATATAGACACATGCAATGAAACCCATCCTGGAGTATGCTTGAAATTAGGGCAGTTTCTTGATGTCAGGGAGTGCTGGTTTCAATCATTGGTTGCAATGAGTCAGAAAGAGGATGCCTGCATGTTTCTGTCATGGCAAATGAATAACATAGCTACAAGATTAGAGGAAGGGGTCTGCTCCCTCCAGTTTCTCCTCTTGCATATCCCCAGCCCTTCAAATTTCCTTTGATTTTTTGAAGTGTTGAGCAAAAATTAAAAAAAAAAAAACAAACCCAAACCCAACAACAAAACAACATAATAGCATTTAGGGAGTAAAACAAATTTTAAAAAATGAAGGAGAAATATTTTTGTCTGATCCTAAATTATTTATTTAATTTTGATTTAATTCAGATACATTGTTTATTTCATCACCCTATCTCTCTGTTCATGTGTTTGTCGGTTAGTCTGCCAAATAAGTTTTAGCCCATGGACTTTTTCAACTAAGTCATCCCCAGTGATGGGAATATAAAGATACTATGTTCCCAAAGCAGTATTTTATTTCTTGAAAGCTCTTGTCTGGGTGCTTGAATTAATTCTTCTACTGAGGGAAAGGGCTTCAGTTTGAGTTCAAAAGCTTTTTGCTCCATTTTACCTGTTTGGCCAGGCAGTGGGCACACTTTTTGGTTTTTTTATTAGCACCATTGTGGCTATTGAGAGCTAATATTGAAGAAAAACACAAGGCAATCTGTGAGAAGCAGCTAGAGACATTAAGGAATACACAAATTTTATGTCAAGTTTTACAATACGCTTTCTATAAATCCATGGTAACATGAATATTATTATTTCAGTATATTTAATCTATCCACTAAAACCCCTAAACTCTTCTTGAACCCATTTAGACAATGAAATGTTTAAGGTGGGGACAGATTGCCGAGCCTTCCCCCGCTTCATTTAGTGCACGTGAGCATATGTCCTCCTTGAAATGGTTTTGTGACCATGCTAATGAAAATCCCACCTATGCGACTCTTAGTCTCCTTGCTGAATGCAAGTTGAAGAGTGAAAATGTATGGATAAATATTTTAGCATCTGACATAGTGCTGTAGTAGTTGTGTTTAACATCAAAACAGCTCTATGCCTATTGCCAGTCCCAAAGTTGCCCAATAAGACCGATGAGGTGGCATTTAAGAACTGGAAATGTTTCTGCCGCAGAAGCGTCCCTACTCAGTAAGTGTCTGGTACAACACTCACTTAATTATACCGTTAGTGATTACCGGTCTTCAGGTCAGAGTAAGCAATGAAGCACAAGAAAGGAAGAATCATTACCCTTGATACCAATGACAGGACAAAGTGGCTTTTAGTTATCCTAGGTTATTTTTTTTAAGACAAGAAAATGCCACTATCATAAGAGTACATTGCAATTGGTCTTTCTTGATTAAAATAATGTCATTGATTGTTTTGTACTTCAAGCAGAGTTTAAGTAATGAAGGGATTTATTAAGATCACCTTATCATTGATAAATGAAGGTAATTCCCGAGCTGCAGACGCAGAGCAGAACACTGGATGAATGTTGCATCACTGTACACTTAATCTTCCTCCCAGCAACACTGATAGGGAGTTCTCTGCTGTTTCAGTAGCACAGAACCTACAGCAAATATGGTTGCACATATGTTTTCTGATCCTCCACTGTATTAAAAAAGCTCAGTCTTCACTTTACACATGTAAGATAGTATCACGTACAATACTTACAGCTGGTAACCATTAAATAAAGTGTGAAACTTCCTTGTGGAATATGTCATACATCATGCTAGCCTTTAATTGGTTACAAGATCTACCAATCTTAGAACTTCAGTCCTGTCCTTCAGGTCTGGCCCTCAAGGGAATACTGGGACAGTTTTTAAGACTGTAACCTCAATCTGACATGGGCTATGTTTATCTTAACAAGTCGTGTGGGGCAGCGCAGGTCTATAGAGCAAAATATTTGGTGCTGACAAGTTGATGTTCACAACACATGCGGACACGTGGATCACTTCAGAGTAGCTCTAGTTTGATCTGTTAGTGGTTGTAATACTTTAGGCACACTCCTGGAGTGCAACTTCAACTTCTAGTTTCCCCTGAGAGGAATCCAGTTCATGAGCCCCAAGACCGCTCTGTTACATTATCCAAAGCACATAGTAAGTGGTGACAACTAGGAGGTTTACTTCAAAAGTGTGCTCATGATCCAAGCTGAAATGTTAATGTGAACTCCCCCACAAAGTGCCATATGGATGTAAAAAGTCATCATATGCGAATCTTGAGCAGCAGCTCAATTACATCTTGTTCATGTAAAAGTCAAGCAGGAAAAAAACCCAACCATGACCATTCCTTTTCTCACAGGCAGTTAATTAAAATGATTGCTTAATTTTGTACCAATTAAATTAATTTTTAGGAAAAAGTTGCAGAATTATTTCCTTCTAAATATATAACTTCTTAATAAATACAAAATATTTTTTTTTCCAAGGTTTTTTCACTTTTTTGGCACACAATTGATCGACTTCTTAAGACCATTTTGAATATTTGTCAACAACTTACTGTGAAGAGAGAAAGGGGAAAAGAAGGAATCATTAGTGCTGGAGTATTACCCATCACCAGAACAGACATAATGAGCAATAAAACTAGTCATGAACTGGTGGCGCGTGCTCTCAGAACCTGAGCCTGACCTGTTGTCTTTACTGTCTGCATCTTCCCATGCTCCAGTGGTGGATATACCTCACCTCACTTTGATCATCTACAATGCAGACATTTGCATCTGAGCCAGTTGTCTAGACTCTTTTTATAGTCCATGAAGAGAAAAAGACACTTCTCAGGCATGATTTACATGTTCTATTTAGACATCTATGGTAATATCAGATGACTCACTGCCTGGAAAGTAGCTATTTCTTTCCATTTCCATATTTTGCATTTACACAGGGAGCCTAGAGGAACGTTTTAAATACAGGAGTTTACATTTTAGATGTTTGAGAATCTATCCTGAAGACCTATGTATTTCGCCCAAGAAAAATAATCTCCATTTCTAATGTCTTCTAACTAAGAACCCAACAATATATTTACATGATTCTTAAAGAACAGTTTCAGAAGCAACAGCTAATAGGGCATGTTCACCTGCTTACTCTGAGGTTAAGGGTCTGGACACCTGAGGTGATGCCATAATCTATTTAATATCATTCTTGTGAGCTTACATATCCACTCAGAGAATAACCTCAGGCCAAATGTGGGGCTGGACGTATATCTGCTGCCTGTATGGACACTGTATGGATGCCATGGTTTTCGAATTCTCAGAGCCTTTTCAAAATGCTCTCCCTCCTCACTGCTGCCTGAGGGTGGGTCTTGCAACATTTAAACTTACAGTAGCATTTAAGCAAAGCATTTTATTACTTCAAGTGAGTCTTCATTCATGATTTTGATGATTCCTAGAGCTGCAATTCTATTGCTTCTGCAACAAGCCATGAAAAGAAATGTTTGGCTTTGCAGTGCAATGCCTTGAACTCTAGACGATGGATTAATGGTTTGTTTTCTGGGTGTCTAATAGGCAGTATTAAAAGTAGAATCGAGTTTACTTTATATCAAGCCTTGAGTATGTTTTTTATCTAGGGAGTATGCAGGTCATTTTGTGCACTTAGTTTAGAAAACAGTCTTCTGATGAATTCTGCTGTCCACAAAAATGATGGAAACACCAGACTTGAAGATCAGCTATTTCCACGCACTGCTAACCTCAGAGGATTTTGCCAACAGCCTACAAAGTGGCTGGAACAAGGCAAAGCATGATCAGCTCCACTTGTCGTTTGGCAAATGACATTGTATGCAAATAACTTCTTTGGAAGGGTAAATAAACGCAAGGATTTTTTAAATGTAAAATAGCTGTCGTTTAAGAGGAAAGGTTATGGCTCACATGTTGAAAAGGTAATGTGGCTTTACTTTCCGATTTATAAACCTTTTTTGTACCTCACCTCAAAGATGTCAGCATTTCAAAGACTGGTGAAGTAATCACTATACACAGCTTTTTATCAGTTTTTGTAAAGTGGCTTAGAATGAAAGGCACTCTTAAACATGGTTTCATTTTTCCTTTAGTGAAGGGCAAAATAAAAGACTAAGGTTTTAGAAGCTGCAGAACTTAGTACCCATATAGACACTTTATTAAATATAGATATAAAACCACACAGTCATTATACTAGAGGACACGCTAGTGGAGACTGTCCCCGTTATAAAGGTATAACAATGCATAACTCCCTTTGTGGGTGTTGTAATTTTTAGTTAATTAGGATTGAGTCTCTCTTCTCTTTAGCAAATATTATGTTGCTTCACAACTGTCTCTGCTGACTTCAATGTTCTGACTTGTGTGGGAGAGGATTTTGCAGGCTCACCATCCACTTGTATTTTGGAAACACTGTATTTGATTCATAAATATCCTATATCCTTCACTTAAATTTAGTGTGAGTCCACCATCTCTAACTTCCAGATGAGTGTCCTTCAGATTTCAATCACATTGAGAGGCATATTCTTACACTGTGCATTAAGAAAATTTATCAAGTTTTATGACAGTGTTCAGGACAGATGTGTCACTGTCATCCTCTAGCTCTATGCAGAAAAAGGAGATGTAAGAGAATATGACACAGACTTCGACCAGTATATATGCCAGGGCCAAGAGCCATGCCCTGCTCCTATGGGTTTGGCAGCCTGTGCTCAAGGCCAGCTCTGACACCGTGCAACCTTGGGTCAGGCTGCTGAGGAGACAGCTTCATGAGAAAGCTATAAGAAATCTCATTTGGGCTCCCCAGCATTACTCAGGAGCTTTTTTTGAGCTTTGAAACTCCTTCTTTGCCCTTTCCTGAGCTGTTGCAGCCATGCCTGTGCCTCGCCATGTACCTCTCTGATGAAGATCCTGATCCTCCAGCTTGACTTCCCGACTTGACCTCAGACTTGCCTTGCCACTGTGACCTGTCTAGCAATCACTGGGATGTGTTGACCCTAGTTGCTGCCACCAGACCTGCTCTGCTCTGTAGTTTGGCTGCTGTGGGACTGGGTCTCTTGTGGAGGACGCTGCCCCTGCCTGCTGTGCCGCCTGCCTCGGCTCCCAACTTGCCCTCACCTGCAGCGCAGCTGGCTCCTGCTGCCCCCCGAAAGTAGAGATTCAAAAACCCATATACAGAATGGTGTTCTTGCACTGCTTCTTCCGGTAGAGGGATGGTTTCAAACCGCTAAAATGTTCTAACATATTGGAGTTTGTTAGACACGTTTGGAAATTAGATACTAAAAATATTCTGATTCTGAAAATATCTTCCCTGGAAACCGTGCTACCTTTCCCACATGATGGCTATCTTCCTTTTTATAGTTTAAGCTTTGACATCTCCTGTTCACTGTTGAAAAGTTTATTTGAAATAAGTCACAGTCGGGGCCTTCCAAAGGTATGTTCTATTTTACAGATGGTTGCACACTTTCTTTGGCCTCCAGATAATGCTTTTTGTCATAGTTACTACTATGAAATGCCTTTTCTTCCTCTTATTTTTTTCACCATGCAATAAATTTTGTAAAGAAATATTAGTCTTAGGGAAGTGCACACAAAACACACAAGTGTCAAGTTCTTTTTTTAGTGATTATGTTTTCTTGAAAAATTCCAACACCCATATTCTGAAATATTTTATAATTCAGAACCCAGTATCCACTATCACTTTAATGGGAATCACTGACTTCATGGCTCTGTATTCCTTGATGGCTATTAATCAGCAGACCTTTGCCTAAAAGTGATTATTCAAGTGGTTTTTATTGCCTCAGTAGGTTTAATTCCCATGTTTGAATAACTCTGAAAGTTGCATCACTTAGATGGCAATAAAAAAACCCCACCCAGAACTCAGAATGTCTTACTTCGCACTGTTTCAAAGTTACAAAAAATCAGCCTCATCTGAATGTCATTAAAAACTGTACTGGTGGGTGCGGTTATGGAATAATGCCGTTGGAACATAAGCTGCTCTGCCAAAATCACTGCTTCGATACACGGAGGTTCAACGTCTTCTGGGTAGAAGAAATAGAGGCACAGAGATGGACTGATGCATTTGTTTTTGCTTGGCTTTAAACAGATGTTTATTCTAGGCAGTAATTAAAACTGAAGCCTCTCAGGCCATGTCTCCATGGTCCTGACATTTTAGTATGGCCTTTAGTCCATGCCAGTCTCCTAATGTACAAAGTGCTTCCTGTGAGAATCTGAACTTCTCACACAAAAAAGGGTCATTTAAGAGCTCCTTTATGACAGCTTGTTCTCCAGAACTGGATTTCTTCCCTCCCAAGTTAGTTGTGCAGGTAGTAGTTGTCACCAGTCCTGACATTAGTCTTCTGTACAAACTGACATTAGCTGCCCTTGGGCTTGAATTAGAACAAATCCTACTCAAAGAATGATGGATGTATTTTGTGTCTCTTTTGTGTCATCTATCCTCACCAAACAACCATTTTCATGTAAAGCTTCTCATTCTTTCCTTTTCTCCCCCCTCTCTCCTCCCGCGCCCCCCCCCCCCGC